>NC_040899.1:0-308287 GCF_900634795.4 Betta splendens | reverse complement strand
GAACAAGACCCCAAGATACTTAAACTCCTCCACTTGGGGCAGGAACTCTCCTCCAACCTGGAGAGAGCAAACCACCTTTTTCCGGTCGAGAACCATGGCCTCAGATTTGGAGGAACTGATTCTCATCCCAGCAGCTTTACACTCAGCTGCAAACCGCACCAGCGCACGCTGGACGTCCTGGCCCGTTGAAGCCAACAGGACAACATCATCTGCAAAAAGCTCGTCCATATTAAATCAAATCAACTAATCTTTACATTTAGGCTATGTACCACAGGCTTTTAAGGTGGCTGTGGTCAAACCTTTATTGAAAAAACATACTCTGGACCCTGGAGAACTAGCCAACTATAGGCCCATTTTAAATTTATTTGAAATTTATTTATTTATAAGGTTCTTTAAAAAATTGTGGCTAAACAATTATCTGACCACTTTAGTGGGAATAACCTGTACAAAGATTTCAGTCGGGATTTAGAAAACAAAACAGCTCTGTTTAGAGTCACTAATGATCTTCTCTTGGCTTTAGACAATGTTCTAGTTTCTGTCCTTGTCCTTTTAGATCTTAGTGCTGCATTTGATACATTGATACAACATTCTATTACAGAGACTAGAACATAGAATTGAAATTAAAGAACCAGCACTGGGATGGTTTAAATCCTATTTGTTGAACAGATTCCAGTTTGTTCATGTTAATGAGAAATTCTCCACACCTGACCAATAAAACTAATTCTGATTCTGATGAAGTATTTATTGACTTTGATTTAACTCACAGTTTCTCGTGTACAGGTTCAATTTGTTCTCGTACGGCAGCCATCTCCCCTCTGCTCTCAATGTCTTCAGACACTGAGGAGAAAGATGCATTTTTTTTCGCTTTAGTCTGATAATAAAAGGAATGCGATTACATATTCAAAACACTTCTTGTTTGCGAATTATAAGCAACCAGACTGATTCTACTGTTTTCACTGACCCTGTACAAGCAGGAAGCAGGAGGTGCTGATGGTTCCAGCTTCATTGGTGGCTGTACAGGTGAAACGTCCACTGTCTTCAGCAAACGCCTCGCGGATCACCAGCCGGGCAAAACCGTTCTCGTAGCTGATCTGGAAGTCAATGGAGCTCTCGATCTTGTAGTCCTCTCTGAACCACATGACAGCGGGAGCTGGATGTCCACTGATCTGGCACTGAAGGGTCACTGAATCCCCCTCTGTCACATTTGTGTTCTTCAAACCCTACAGACAAACACAGGACTTTAAGAAAATGTCTCTTCATCAAACTATCAAAACATTTTGCGGCAAGAAGCAGAATGACACTACTTACAGACACAACTGTTGGTGGTGCTGCCCCCCCAGTGGATGGCACAGCTGCTGCCTCCGCCACCTGTTGGACATTCACAGAAATGCTTAGAAGCCATCTAGAAAAGTATCTACAATACACTATTTCTATGGGACACAATCCAACATTTTGAAGAGAGGACCACAAAGCTGGATGGAGGCAAGCCTTCATAGGCTCAGGAGGTGAGGATGAAGTTGTCAATGACACTAAGGAGCATGACCTTTATTAGCAGGATGTTAAAACCTGGACTTTCACAGACATCAAGAAAACCAGAGAGAGAAGCACAACTACTGGACAGAAAGAGACAAGGTTAGTTAAACATGGGACAATGATGGGAGGTTATTGGACAGAGGAGGTAGAAGGAAACAGAGGAGCTCAGTGTATAAATTAAGTCCCCCAGCAGTCTATGTCTATTGCAGCTTAACTAAGAGATGGTTCCTGTGACTAACAATAATTGCCAGTGACCTGAACCATCTCTAACTATAAGCTTTATCAAAAAGGAAGGTTTTAAGCCTAATCTTAAAGGTGGAGAGTGTGTCAGCTTCTCAAACCTGAAGAGGGAGCTGGTTCCAGAGGAGAGGAGCTTGGTAGCTAAAAGCTCTGCCCCCTGTTCTACATTTAAACACTCTAGGAACCACAAGTAGCCCAGCGCTCTGAGAACGAAGTGTTCTGCTATAAGGTCTTTAAGATAAGAAGGAGCTTTATCATTGAGTACTTTGTATGTGAGTAGGAGAATTTTAAATTCTATCCTACATTTTACAGGCAGCCAGTGCAGAGAAGCTATTGTAGGAGAAATGTGATCTCTCTTTCTAAGTCCTGTCAGAACTCTGGCTGCAGCATTTTGAATGAGCTGTAGGCTTTTTAAGGAGCTGTTAGGACATCCTATGAGTAAGGAGTTACAGTAGTCCAGCCTAGAGGTAACAAATGCATGGATCAGTTTCTCTGCATCGCTCTGAGAGAGGATGCTTCTGATTTTAACTATATTTCTAAGGTGGAAGTAGGCAGTTCTGGAGATTTGTTTAATGTATGATGTAAAAGAGAGATCCTGGTCAAACATGACACCAAGGTTCCTCACAGTAGAATCTGAAGCTAATGTTATGTCATCCAGGGTGGCTATCTGACTCAATAGTGTCTCTCTCAGATTTTTAGGCCCAACAATATACAGTAAATAAACAGTATGATGATAGATAATATTTAAAATCTATTTAATATAAGGATTTTTTGAAATCATTGAAATGCTTCAAACTGAGAGGAGCAGCAAGACTCAGCTCCCTGGCTGTAATCTTGCATTAAAAAAAACAAGACTAAACATTATTTCTAGAGAAACTGACCATATTTACTAATCAGGTTTTCTTGTCCTGTTTAGATGCAGCCCACTAAACTACTTACTACTACTAGCTCCCCAGTCCTCAAACATTCTCTTCGTGTCCCCAAAGTACCCCTCCACCGCCTTTAACTTGGTGTCAAATACAGTGATGTCTTTAAATGGTGGAAAGGCAGGCTCTGTTGTCAGCCTTGTTTCTACCACTCTGTGAGGTAGATTGGTGGACTTGTCTGTCTTGATGATCTTTCTAGCCATAGCAGTGGAGGAGGACAGCTCATTCTGCAGAGTGGCAATACCTGAGCCAGCGATTGGAACCTGCCCGTCACAGAGAGGAGAACCAACCAACCACATGTATAAAAGGTTTGGTTTTAAAAACATGTTAGTTTAATTCACACACTACACTACAACAGAGTCCACAAAAGGAGGTATGCATGAAGCTGGAAAAATAAATGGCTACTGGATTAGGCAGTTTATCCATTAAATCAGTGAGGTAAAGGTTAAAGGTAGATTCCTCATTGCTTTGTTGTACATACTGTATATGGTCACTTCTACATTACAGTTCAAAACAAGTTTGCATTTCAGGCAAGCAGCAAAAAAACATAATTCATGTAATATTTCAGTTTCTTTTCTTACGTTTACACAGTGGATAACCAACATGCTAAAAAGGTTTGACTAATTTACAGATCAAGTGACAATCAAGTGATTGTGGGACTATTAAAGGTTTTCTTATTGAAAAAGTCAACCGTTTTACAGTTTTTATTGGTCGCTTTGACCTGTTTTACGAAACTAGTTTCCACTTAGTCTTCAACATCATTATTCCAGCTGTGCATCAGACACATCTAGCAAATGTGTAAACCCGTTCTCGTTGGATTGATACAAGTTCCCCACCCTATAGCAAAACAGTTAAAAAACTTCATTGTTTTAGCTTTGGTGACCAAAGAGAAACCATCTGTTCCAAACTATTAGAAACCAGTAAGACCAGTATAAACTCACCATAGCACCTGTTTGACACTCCTCAACAAAAATCTTTAATTTGCTATCAGCTTTTAGGCCTTAAAAAGGTACCAGGTCTGTGTTGGTCTTTACCAGCATGTGTAAACTACAAAGACAACAAATAGCAACAGGCTAATGTAGCCCTGGCTAAAAGAAAAGTATCTGTGTTAAAGAGAACTAAAAGAAATAGTCCAAAACAAACTACTTGGATAATACTTCAGTTACATATTTTTCAGATATCATTTGAGTATGTTAATTAAATCAGTTAAAATGACAAAAGAGGTTTGACTATAGTAAATTTGTGTTATTGTTTAGCAACGATTTAATAGAAAAAAACTATGTATGTGTTACTGTGTTTACAGTATAACTATGATATATCAGATTTTTAATCTACGTATGCTCTGGATGCTATTTTTTTGTTATCAGACTGGTAGTCCAATCACACCAGGTGAGAGCGGGATCATGAGAATCTGTGTGTGAGTGTGACAGATTACAGTGAGAAGCTAGACGCATGGTGAGGTTGCAGTTGAACTGTTCCTTGACTACGGGGGATGCAGAGTTCGCCAAAGAAGTTGAGAGCATTTAACATACTGCCGAAGAATTAGGATGCAAGTCTTGGACTTTTCCTGTGGGCACTCAGAGGAGATCCAGAATTCTTCCCGTTGGGACCAAGTTGCCAGGTCGACACCTCGCTGTGGTTGTTCCTCCACTATTCTCAGAGCCAAGTACACCATATCATACTGTACTGATAAACTAGGAGACTGTGAGTACTGAGTGTTGCACATGCTTGTTTTTGTTTTTTTTTGTTTTTTTTGCTTTAGAGCGAAGTGGTCATTAAGTTTGCAGACATCAACAATACCAATCGTTGACTCAGGCCTGCATATGTTCCTATTAACATATGCGTAAAGATATTAAGATTGTGTAAAGCATTACAAATTCTGTAAAGTGTTTGGGATTACTTCATAACTAAATTTAGACTTTTACTTTAAATGGACATTGTCCAGAAGTTATTAAAGGTGGTCTTTTTGTACTTTGGATAATAGAACAATAGAATACAAGCATTTATAAATACGATTTATTCTGATTTATTACGACACCAAAATATAAAAATCAAACCCAGGGCCCTGCCCATTGTATTATAACAGCTTAGTTATTTACTGTATTTAATAGTTAAATGGGACGGGCACTACATTAAATTGACGGTCAATGAAGCACTGATTCACACTGAGATCAGTGTTTTGTTACGTATGACTGATTGGTCGTGTTCATATACTTAGTTGCAAGTCGTACTGTTTGAAGGCAAAATGAGTTTTTGCTCTATATTTCCAGTGTTTGACACAGTTAGAGCCTTTTGCAAACAAAGCGTGTCATTTTAACATTGAAGCAGCGTTTCATTGGACGGCTGCGTCAAAGCGACTAATAAGAACTGTAGAATCCCAAACTACTGTATATCCAAGGCCAACATTAGTTTTTAGTTAATGTTCATGACGCTGCCCTGATGTTGGTTGGGTAAGTTCAGCTCTGAAAGAACAAAGTTCATTTATTTCAGTGTGTAGACTTTAAAGACGGACATTATTATTATTATAATTACCATTTACAGGTTCAAGTGGAACTGGAAGCACTGAGCTTCCATCCGAGCTTTCAAATGTGTTGAAAGGTGCTGTTGGGGGACCTCATCTGTATAATCTGTTATTAACAGAATTATTATTAAGGTCCCACATGCTCAAACAAAGGAAACACTGCGGCATGCATGTAATGTCCTAATTCTGATAGTAGTGAGTGAGAACAAAGAGATTTCAAATCTCAGCGCCAAAACCAGGCGCCAGGCTGGGGACCCATACCTGGCTCCCCCAAGCGACAAACGGCGGAGAAACTTCAGACGTCAGCCGGAAGAACTTGGACGTCAGCCGTCCTGATTGGACCAAACAATAGGACGGGCGTGACCAAAAACACGGTTATAAAAGTCGCCGTGACCAAAGACTCGACCCTTGTTCTCTCCGACCCTGTCCCGTTTCCCCTTGTTCTCCCTGACCCTTGTTCTCTCCGACCTTCTCTCCGACTTCGTCCCGGTCCCTTCTCTCCTCGCACACGAGACCACCACCTCTGCACCGGCACGCCTGGAACCTCCACCGCCGCCAGCAGCTGAACTAACGGGGACGTCGTCACAGAGAACGGGCCTGATCACCCATCTACTTCCAGCCACACGGCAGGAAACCGCCAGCTTAACCGCCTCACTCGCCGCCGCATCAGCTGATCACGACGCGATCACCGCGACGCACACCTGGACCGGACCGGACCGCAACAGCGCAAGCACGCACACACGCACGCACGCAACGCTGGATCTTCCCACCAGGATTAAGCAGTAAGGCAGAGGCATTCTTAGGTCTGAGCAGAGTAGAACTCTTAGGGGATCAGTAATTGTTTTATTGTTGTGTTGTTTCTTTTCCTGCACACACGATCTGACCGCTGTGCATTTCCGCGATCACGTGACTGTAACGCTGTTACCGATCTACGTGAATCTAAGAGGTGCACATTGAAGTGTTTTAACCTGTGATTTCGCTAGCTTAAGTGCTTTATTGTGGTACTGTGCTGTGCTCTGTTTCTTCTGCAACCACGCCAAGCGCACGTTTCAACCACCGCACGCTTCCGCGATCACGTGACTATATCGCAGAATATAGCCCCACGTGTTTGTGTGACCACAAGCCTTATTCACGCTAGTGCCACTTCACACTCCTTTACACGCTTCTTTCCCTGTGAGCGCCAGACACGCGCGCTCCATTCAAAGGGCTCACCGGCACACGCGCGCAGCTGTGCCAGCTCACCACGCCCCTAAAGGGGGGCGCTCTCCCTCCTCCTTTCTCTTTCTCTCTCTCTCCCACACACACACACACACATACACATACAGTGCTTCCAGACGAACACACCATAAGATTAAGTTGTGACTTGCCGAGTTATTCAAGTTAGTGTTGACACTAGAGTTAATATTAATTGTTTAATAAAGCATTCATAATTTAATTGGTCGTTGTCTGTGATTATTTGTATATGGTTTTGCAGCACTGGTGAATTGAGTCGGCTATGGTACGGAGTTCACCCTTCAACTAACTTAAATACAAATGAGACTGTATTGGCTATTCCAAATTGGTTATTGGTCCCTGGTAACAGGGTGGTGCCCCGTAAATTAAGTAATTGTTAATTCAATTAATAATTATTAAATCAATAATAGTAAGTGTTTTACTTACCAAACTAAAGACATTTGTCATATAGTTATATATATTTAAGCTAATAACCAAGATTTGTGAATCTAAATTATAAACATAATTGGTATCTCCACTCAGGAGCTATAAATCCAATTGTTATAATTTGTGCTTCTCGCATATCCCCAACAGTGCCATCATGTAATATTGGTGTCAGTTAAAGGCGTTGTGCGTATTTAACATGGCAGAATAAATGGTTTAACCTAAAGCAGCAATTAATATAAAAAGACACTTCATGGAAATGGTGTTGGGTCATTTCTCCTGCTTGCCTGATGCTGCCTGTCCTTACCTCAAAGCTAGACTCATGTTTTGAAACAGGAACTTTAGAAACTTTAAAATGTGGAATTGGAGGGGGGGGCAGAATCCACATGGAATATTTCTGTTGCTCTCTGAATCTGGAGTAACCAACAGAGTTCAAAGAGTGTTAAAGCCCCAAAATGACAGTAAATACTGTAATAATTTATGTGGTTATCAAGAGATTTGTCCTTTTCTTTAAAGATGTTTCTTTGCCAGAAGCACAGAAGACAGAACTATTCTACCTTTAAAAATTTGGTCAAATCACTTGGTAATTCTGTTAGAGACCTATCTAACCTGATGCAGTGGTACAGTTGCTTCAGGGTTTAGCTCCTGAGGAGTAAAATGGCCAACCTGCACCCCTGTTGTCCAGTCGCCTGGATACTGTTGGTTGGCAGCCATCTCTATAGACTTCTCTTCAACTCTACCACTTTCAACATGCGCAGGCAAACGGACAAGAGCAAGGTAGACGGCAGCCACCACTTTGGCCCCTGCCCTTTTCCCTCCCTCAGCCTGAAGACAAGCAACAGCAGAAAGATCTTATGACATTTCCCCCTGTCACTGTACAATGGGGAAATATGGGTGCTTGCTCATCTGTAGCATTTTATGAACCAAATAAATGAAAGAAAGGTTAAAACACATTCACAAAACCAAAACAGCAACAGTATAGCTGATTCCAATAGAAACAGAGGAAGAAGAGTGAAATAAAATAACTTAAACAGAGCAACTGTGACATGTTTGGTTTGACTTGGCTTGGCAGTGGCATGGTGGTAGAGCTTGGGGTCTACCAACTGAAGGTTGACAGTGGAAGGTCCCAGGTTCAAGCCCACTAGAGAACCAAGTGTGTCTGTGAGACTCTTTACACTAGCTCCTTGGGCACCCACTGCTCCCCTAAGGGGATGGATGTAACATGGCAGAGACTACAGAGAGTAATTTCCCCAATGTGGGATTATTCTCCCAGGCCATTTCAACAGTTTAAGGCTAATAACCAACATAGCCACAGTATTAACCACGTGCAAACATTGACTTCATTGCATCATTCACATGTTTAGCAAATAAATGTTTACCAAGCTGTGGATCTACTGTGCACAAACATCCATATAGACACAGTTAAATCTTGCTTTCATGTTCTGGTTCGGCTTCTAGTGGCCATCAAAGGAAAATGAAGCTGCACTCTGCATTCAGGCTCTTTATTTATAACAGTGAACAGCCCTGGTAGCTGAGAGCTAAACACACTGATGCAGGTAACTAGTACCTGAACCTAACCCTGCCCCATCTTCCAGGTTGCTCAGTGACACAACCTCCCCTCACACTCCGAGCAGATCCAGACTGATCACATGCTTTTTTCCACACTAAATAACGCTAATGAAATGGACTTTGATGTCTCAGTAAGGTGTCTGTAACTTTTCATGCCAAAAAGCTCTGTAGATCGCCCACAGGGCCCGTCTGAAAACGTCTGTTTCAACCTCTTGTCCACAAGGCTCTGTTTTAGGGCTGTGTCGCAAGCCAAGTTGATCGCCACACCTCTTTGAGGAAGTGCATAGTCGGGATGCGCGGCAGGGATCAAAATTCACGGTAACTGAATCCACTGTAACAGCGAAAATGGCTAGCTCGTCCTCATAGTAAATTTCAACCATATGTTTGATCCAGAATCTGACTCTGGAGTTGAATGGGAAGCTGTTGAAGTGGTTACACTTGGACTGGCGTAAGGTATGTCTCAATGGCAATTTCACATATCATTCAATTCGTTGATTTATATAATATGCAACTTGATTAGCAGCTGCTAATGCTAATAATGAACTAATGGTTCAGTTTTTGCTGGGAGGAATGCTCCACAGAGCTTTGCGGGAAAACATGGGGAGGCGAAACGTGCTTCTATATTAACGAAGGTTGGTGTACAGATGTCACAGTGTTGAAGAAGTTCGGCAGTCCTCACGTGGAGTGCTTCTTTATCAAATGCCGCTTTTATCCATTTTTATCCATATTGTGGCAGGCGACCACAGGTGGCCAGCAGAACCACCAGAACCAGCAGACACAGAGTCAGCTTCTTCCCCCAGGCTGTTTCTGACCTGAACTCTACCGGTCACACAATATAATGACTCAATGACTGTTAAAGAAATGAACATAAATGTGCAATAATCACTGTTGAAGGTGACACAGCGAGCCGTAGTTTATTTGTCTATTTGTTCATTTATTTGTGTAAATAACTATAATTAAAATTAAAGATGGAGTCAGATGACTTATAATTCCTTGGTTGTCCTGTGCAAACGATTAAAGCTGAATCTGATTCTGATTCTCTTACCCCAGGGACTTGTTGCTCCTGGCCTAACTGGAGGGTACTGGGTGTGGTGGTGCCAGCCTCATCTCCCTGCTTCCATGGCGGCAAAACATCAGCAGCAGCTGCCTGCCTGTGTGTTGTGATGGGAGACTTGGCAGGTCTGGGATGGGAGGGGGGGTTGTTAACAAACATGTATTTTTCATTTTTTTTTACTGTTTTGTTTTTTTGTTCATCTTAAAATATAATCGAGTGCTTTTTCCACCCACCTGACAGGTGTGGGGGGTGTAGGAGCCTTCACGTGTCTGACTGGTGATGGCGACTGTTGGCGTCCACCGGTTACCTTGGTGACCAATGAGGATGGAGTTGGAGATTTGGATGTAGGTTTGGGAGGGACTCTGGGTGGTGTCTTGTGAGCCAGAGGTTGAGTCAAATCAGCATCCTCCACCTGCACATCCAAAACCATTAAAGGGGATAAAACATCAACAGAGGTTATGGAGACGATTATAATATAAATTAAGCACAAAAAAAAAAAAACTGATGATACAAAGATGACTTCTAAATAAATGCAACATGGGAGTGTATTAAAATTTGTCTAGAAAAAAATCTCGGAATTTAATTGATTTAATACAAGAAAAACAATAACTAATATGAAATTAATAATGTATCACTATATAAATCCAACAGTGATTAGATTATTACCCTAATATGGCACAAAGGAAGATAATGAAATTAGATGGAATTAATTAAAGAGGTGCTGGGATATTATTAAATAAAATACAATAAATTAAAATGGAAAACATCAAGAACCAAATAAAATGAGTAGAGTAAGTGTCACATAATTTGAAATATACCTGAGAGAATAAGATTTGATTTGATTAAACAAGAGTTTGCATTTGATGTAATTTCTAGTGACACTCACACTGTGGTCTGAGTTTGTGTAATCTAAAACTCACCGTCTTGCTCTTCTTTGCTGGAACAGCCTCTTCCCCTGAACACACAGATTAATATCACTTGAGCATCTACAAACTGGTCGCATTAATTCAATTAAAACCTAATTACAGCTACTGCTAAAGAACCATAAGATAAAAATTACTGTCAGTTGGAACTGGTCACAAAGCTAAAGCTAGACCTTTTACTACTTTCTAAGTGTATGTCAGCAAATACAATAACAAAATGTTTTTTTGTAAAACTGATTTAAACCTAGCTTTTGAAACAAACAGATTTCCAAATATTTTACTATTGCCTCTTCTATTGCTTTTGATACGTAGGTAATTCATAATTCATAACCCCCACCCTGAACCAGCAGCTCAGCGGTCGACGTGGCCCGTCCACTGCTGTTGGTGGCGATGACAGAATACGTCCCAGAGTCCTCTGGGAAGGCCTCAGCAATCAGCAGACTGTACAGGTCTCCATCCTGGAGGATCCTGAAGTCGGCTGAGCTCTGGATCTCAGCTCCCTCTCTGTAGAACTTCACCGCAGGCGTTGGGATCCCAGTGACTCGGACATCCAGCCTCACCTGGCTGCCCTGTCTCACTGTGATGCTCTGCAGTCTCTGAAGAAAATTTGGAGGCGCTGTCTCCGCTGCAGAGGAAACATCATTAATAAACCTATACCAGAACTGCTGTAATCCTGATTACAAACTAATGGTATCTACTTTTTCACCATTCACCATTTTCTAAATGTCTGAATACTGTATATTCTGTCTCAGACATCAGTCATGTTACAACACTAAGCACTGGGGTGAACGTGTATTATGTGTGTCTTGGCTCCACAACTTTGGAACTCTTTACCCCTGGAGATCAGGTCATCCTCAGATCTGGTTGTTTTTAAATCTAAACCTTTTGAATTATGTGTGTGTGTGTTTTGACTTATTGCTGTATTATGTTCAATATTGTAATAGTATTTTGTTCAGTGCCTTAGTCACCTGTGTTGTTATCTGGTGCTATATAAATAAAGCTTTGATTGATTGATTGATTGATTGATTGATTGATTGATTGATTGATTGATTGATTGATTGATTGATTGATTGATTGATTGATTGATTGATTGATTGATTGATTGATTGATTGATTGTTGCAGCAGTCTCACCTGTGACAAGCAGCTCGGCGGTGCTCGTGGCTTGTCCAGCTCCATTGGTGGCTCTGACAGAAAATCTCCCACTGTGTGCGGCGGTCACAGCAGGGATCTTCAGAACAGCACGGCCGTCGCTGAACGAGATCTGAACACCGGGCAGAGCGGCGATGGAAAGAACCTGGCCATCACGAAACCAGCTCACCTCGGGAACTGGAGAACCTTCAGAGGGCACAAACAAGTTCAACTAAACCACATCCAACTTCAATAATAACAAACATCCTCCTGAAATCAAACAGCAGCTCCATCACTTACCACTAACTTGAGCCTGGAACGTTGCGGCACTACCCTCCAGTGCCACAACGTTCTGCAGCGGCTGCGTGAACGTTGGCGCCTGTGTTGACATGTTAGTCGGCACCCTGTAACAAACCAGACAAATAGTGTGTGATGTTAGTTTGGATTACATGTAGAACAGCGTGTGTAGACCTGAGTCAGCTGACAGCTAGATGAGCCAGGTTTATAAGTTTCTACCAGAATATCAACATCATTGTATCTGTGCCTGCATCTCCAAAAAAGGTACCTTTGTTCTGGAAGGTACTGTAATTCTTAAATCAGTCAAAACTTAAACTGAACAAGAAACTGTTAAGATCAAGTTGTGCTTTAGACTGAGTTTCAAACAAATGTGTAAAGTTGATTTTTTTAAATGTAGTTTTGTTATTGTTTCTCATTGTGAAAAATGTGGTTACATAGGTTTTACAGTTCATTTGAATATTTACCCATGATGTCATCAAAGCCAGAACTTAACCCAGAATCATTAAGTGGTTCTGATTTCAATCCCTGATTTTGAGCAGCATTTACCAAACTACTGTCTTCCAGTTGTTTCTCTGTGAGGACCTAAAGCAACAGTTATAACAATCAACTGTATGACATTTCTGTTTTTGAAAACCAAAATGTGCAGCGCTTTCTGCAATTTAGGCAGCAGTGGGACAGATGATTTGGGGAGACTTACAAATGACGACAGCTGAAGTCCAGAGTTACAGACATTAGGAGAAGAAACTGCCAAACTGCGCCTGCTATCAGATAGCATAAAAATGGAGCTAAAATGATGTGAACTTGCTACAAGCGTGGACGCGGGTCTCTCTGCGGCACCCACCGCCATGTTCTGGGTTTAGTCTCAGGTCTGGAGGTAAATTTAGACCCTGAAGCAGTTCTTATTTATACCAGCAATACAGTGGGTGAGCTCACAGGTGTGAACAAATAAAAACACATAATTAACACGATTCATAAAAAAAGTTGGATTTGTACACAGTGAAACTGAACAGAATCTATAAATCGTTTAGAATCTGAAATTACAAAAAAGAAATTGAATCAAAAAACAGTTCTGCCTTCCAGTGTTCATTACTATTTAATTGTTCAGTTTTAGTTTGTATTTGGTTTTATTTAATTATACATAATTATTAAAGGGCCTCTTTGTTAGTAATCATTTACAGTCCTTTCCCCAACTTAAAAGAACTGTCTAATGAGACACAGCTAAACTGGTGTCACAATGTGCTTCTGTACTGGTCTTCATGTTGGCCACCAACATCAGGTTACAATCTACCTGTTTGTATTAGAGGCTTTTTCAGACCAATGCATGTGAAACTAATTGTTTTTTATTTATAACATAGTTTTTACTGTAACTGCTTCACCTGATCATGAGTGAAAACTCATTAGGACATTTACGACTTGTTTCAGCTGCTCCACACAGCATAGAGTTTCAAATAATGCATATTCAGCAGAACTCTGCTGACAGGTTTTGTCAGGGGGGACATGAAGTGCTGTTTTAATGATTGACATAAAATGTGATGCCAATTATGAATCAAAATTAAGTATGACTTAATTTAAAATTAAGCAAAACAATAAGAATAAAAACTACAATTAAACCAGTAATGGTAGCATACAGTAATTATACTAAGTTTTAATATTTTACTTGATGCCTATTTTATCAAGTAAAACGTGACTTGATTTGCAGCCCCACAACAACATGACGCAACTAAAAACCCTAAAGGATGAAAAAATATCTATCAAAAAATGTGACGCATTTTCATCACTTTATCAATGCCGCTCATAGTATTAAATCACAATTTTACATAAGATAATTAAGAAAATGAACCAACCAACTAATGTACATATATTGTAGATTATTATGAAGGAACTGTGATTTTTCAAACTTCAAACAGCAAATAACATAACACATCTCTAAACCCCACTACATAAACCTTCAAGTTCTACATAGATTGAACAGTTATTTTTGCTTTTCCAAACAAAGTGGTGTGAAACTCAACTTTTCGATTTAAAGCTTAATTACGTCGTAATTTCATACTATACATACATACCTTTACAGCCATGAATCACCCAACATAAGAATCCACTTTCAGAACCATTTATTTGATTCTTCTCTGGTCTTGAACATTAACCTAAACTCATCAGAACAGCAGCTGTTACACAACCCCCCCCCCCCCCCCCCCCCCCCCCACACACACACACACACACACACACATACCTCCCAAAATAACCCAGCTGATTTTAGTTTTTCAGGTTCCTAAGTCAACACCAAAGCTCATCAACACCACCAATCAATCATCGAGAAAAGCACACTACTTTAACCCAAAAATTATCCAGTTGGAACGAATCAGCTCTACTCTTATATTTCCAGATGAGAATTGGAGCGACACATATGGCAGGAGCCAAAAATACCCCAAGACCCTGTGCACCCCCACCCTGACCTGTCCATGTTGACTGACAGGCACCATGTGGCACATAGCTAGAGGTGAACTGATAGCCCTGGTGCTGATTCCCTTAAAAAGCCATAGGCCTAGCTAACAGGCCACTCTAATGAACTCAGCAGCTATTCTTGGCCCGTCTCTGATCCCTGATCAGCCAGCTGCACGTGGCCTCATCCAACTGCACCACACACTAATGCAAAAACACCAACAGGTTCATGCCAGTGTGATCAGAGCCCATTTAAACCATGAGTTGGCAAAGATGAATAGTCATTGCAAAGTTACTCACTTGTTTCCACAAGAGTGCCTGGTTCTGATGGGACGGGGCCCTGAAGAATCTCACAAGTCTCCTTATCCAGAAGCGTTTGTCTACAAAAATTTCAGAGGAGAACGGTTGAGCCTCAAAATATCCCCCTCAAAAAAATAAAACAAAACTACACACTGAGGTAGTGTAGCTTTGCTTTCCCTCCTCCTTGCAATCCCTCCACCCGAGGCAAGGCTGGGAATGCTCCAACTGCTCAGGAGGGCCCAGATGGTGCTTTAGGGTTTTATACCAAGGGGACAAGCTACATCATCACTGCACCCAGGCTCCCTATAGGCTGGGCACGACATGCAGAGAGGCAAGATGGGACATGACAGCCATTCATCCAACCTCCTTCCTGCCAGAGCCCCCTCCATCAGGGTTCTCCTGGCTTTGATTCAGATCAATCGTTGAACAGCAGCTCGATCAGATGTCTCATTTTGCAGCATTTGGCTTGTTAGAGTCTAAAAAAGCAGATGTCTTGTGAATCTGTGAGAACTGTGACAACCATCAAATAAATGCTGACCGAAATGAGGCAGAAGCTGTCCCTGTCACTCAAACTCTCCCTCCCTCTCGGCCCAGCCAAACTGTAGTTATAACACAACAAAACACTTTTAAAGCCTCATTGCCTTCACGTCACTGAGAAGAGTCAGCTTCAACAATGTCCTATTTCTGTCAGAAAACCACCCCGTCTGGGGGAGCAGTGGGCAGCCATGGTGCGGCGCCTGGGGATCTAGTGTGAAGTGTCTTGCTCAAAGACACGCCTGGTGCCAGAGGCGGGGATGGAACCAGCGACCTTATGCTCTGCCTACTGAGTCATTAGGTCAAGTGTTTTCAGTCATCTGTTATTGATAAAGCACCCAAATTGATGCTTTATTAATTAATTATGACCTACATTGACAGTTTTGTGCCATTGTCTGTTTAGAGCATTTGTTTAGATGTTGACTGGTGCTGGTCTAGGACAGACCTCTTACGTGGTTTTGTTTTGACTGACTCCTCCAAACTCATGTTTTTAGAACCTGCTAAAAGGCTCACATATACATTCATACATACATTTGAACTACTGAAATAAATTATCTTTTGATAATAGACTCATTTATTGCAATGTACATCTATAGTATTACATGACTTTATTCTGAGTGAAAGCGTGTGTAGTTTTATGCTGTAAACCAAAGTTAGCTAACTTTTCAACTCCTGATGTCACAGGTGCTGTGACGTCACAGTGTAGCATCGCGTAACTGAAGACAACATCCTAATTCATGCGGTTTTACTTGGACACTCACTGAGCTCTGTCATTGCGAGTTTCATCTTGTTCATCAAGTGTCATCACTAATTTAGTAATTCCTCCCAACTCACCCAGGAGTTTGCTCCTTTATGCTGTTGCTGACGCCATCATAATAGCATGCACACAACTGACCTTCAATGTAAAAATATGGTTGAAATAATGTAGATTTTTTGTGTAATGCTAACGGTTGTAAAAATGTTTAAAAAATTACCTATTAATTACTTATAAATCAACATTAAAATACCAAGAACTGAGGCGGATGTATTCGGTGCCAGACCACCAGGAACTGAGGCGGGCGTGGTTGGTGCCGGACCACCAGGAACTGGGGCGGGCGTGGTCAGTACCGGACCACCAGGACCCCCGGAAGAGGCGCCTGAACACAGAAAGGCAGAGTACCCTCAATCCGAGGGATCATCTCCGGGCCCCTGGAGACGGAGGTCGACACATTCGTCCTTGGACCACCGGGGGTGAAAGCGAACGAGCTCCTGCGGGAACCACCGGCACCTCCAAGGACGAGAGGAAAGCAGAAGGCACCAGGCACCAGGCCCTAGACCGGTGTGAACTAGAACGGCCTCTTCCTCAGAGCCAACAGGAAATAGAACAACCTCCTCCTCAGAGCCGACAGGGACAAGAATATCCTCTTCCGGGCCAGCGAGGACAGGAATGGCCTCCTCTGGGCCAACAGGGACAAGATTGGCCTTCTCTGGGTCAAAAGGGACAAGATTGGCTTCCTCTGGAGCAACAGTCTTTATTTCGCAGAGCTCGCGAGGGAATGGGCGTCAAACCAGGGCACCTGGGCGTCAGACCTGGGACTCCGCCGACATGGTCTAGGGCGACCACGACGGGAAGTTGGTTCCCTCCCGACAGGCAACAAGCCACTACAGGGGCTGGATCCCGATAAAAGGCTGGGGCGGACGGCGACTCAGTGACTGGAGCTTGAGCTGGCGGAGCAGCGACAGTAACGTGAGCTTAAGTCAGCGGAGCAGCAACAGGAGCGTGGGCTTAAGCCGGCGGAGCGGCGACAGGTATGTGGAAGAAGAAGAAGAAAAAATACAGCAGCAAGTCAAAATACAGAAACAGTGAAGCTGGGTTGAGTTAACAGAGCATAGTACTAAACAATAATCAGAGTGGATATGCAGTCATAAATAGAATCTACATATTGCACAGTTTTGAACAAATATTGCACCAAGGGAATGTCTGTATAACCACTGATGCAGTGGATGAGTTTGTAGACTGGGAGATAGTTAACAGTTCTGATTATACAGTCTGACAGCAGCAGGTAGGAAGGATCTACAATATGTCTCATTCACACAGCGAGGGTGGATCAGTCTGCTACTGAAGCTGCTCTACAGAGCAGACAGTGAGGCCTCCAGTGGGTGAGAGTCCTGGTCCAGGATGCATGTGTGTTTAGCCAGGACCCTTCTCTCACCACCTCCTGCACCGTGTCCAGAATGCAGCCCAGGACAGAGCTAGACATCATCTTTTGATGACCCTGTCCAGTCTCTACCTGTCCCTTACTGTGATGCTGCTGCTCCAGCAAACCACATTGTACAGGATGGCTGATGCCACTCACTCCAAAAGTCTCCTTAGCAGGTAGAGTCCACCTCCTGATGAACACAGGAAAACCAAGGAGTGTCGCAATCCGGGTTTTTTTTCTGCCTGTTATTTTCTGTTTAATTTTGTAGTTATTTCCGGTTTCTGTTTGACCATGTTTCTGTCTCGCTTTACTTACATTTATGTGATCCGTTCAGCTGATGTCAGTCTGTTAATCACAAGTTCTGTATTTAATCACCAGTACTCACCTTAGTTCTCTGCCAGATCGTTGAATCTTAATACCATGTTCCTGCGCTCTTGCTTTACTTACCCGTTGTTTAGTCCCTTTTTGATAATTCCTAGCCTAAACCTTAGTTTTGCCGGCTCGACCTGATACCGACCTGCTGCCTGTGTACTTGACCAAGTTTTCCCTGCCTCCTTTGTATTGCTGCCATTCTGTTATCGTGTTTTGATTATTGCCTGTATCCTGACGACGTCTGAATTAAACTCCTTCTACTTACCTGTACACCTCCCAAGCTGTGCATGTGGGTCCGCCACGTTAGCCGCAACACCACTATGACAAGGATATGGAGGTGGATTTCCACTGACGGCAGTCCGCTGTCATCCCACCCATGCACATCCAGGGAATGGACATTGAGAAAATGGACTCTTATAAATACCTGGGTGTGCATCTGAACCATAAACTAGACTGAACTCATAAGACAGCACCTGCACTCTAGACATAGTGCAGGAGGTGGGTGAGAGAAGGGTCCTGGCTAAACTTACATCCATCCTGGACCAGGACTCTCACCCACTGCAGGACAGACTGATCCACCCTGACTGTGGTAAGGAAAGATTTCTTCCTGCTGCAATCAGACTGTTCAATCAGAACTGTTAAGTACCCCCAAGTCCGAATTGTATTAAGTATTGTATTTACTGCATTCACTGTATACACTCCTGCATCATGCTCATTATATGCAATATACAATCCATCCCGGATTAATGGATGTGGTTTTGTATGGTTTCTTTTTTCTTTTTCTTGTTGTCTTTGTTATGGGAAAATTGTTTCTTCCTTATTTCTATGCAGTTATTATATGATTTATGACTTATGTTCTGCAATTAATATCTTATGTTTTGTCTTACTGTATGTATTTGACATTTCACCTAGATTGTTCAATGGTTGTCCCTGCCTGATAGACTCTCAACTCTAGCTCCCAAACCCAAGGTCAGGGAGTTGTGTCTCTGTCTGTTGAGACTTGGTGCTCCTTTCTCACAGATAGTTGGACGTCAGCGATGCAGGTGTGAGAATGTAAATATCTTCACACACACTGCGACAGGGAGGAGATGGTGCGTGTAATTTGATTGGGTTAGAAAGACATTCCACCCTAGTCGGACAGAGAAGCTAAAAGGCAGAAGCAACTTGAGGATCGGGGGCTCTTTGCATCACACCTTCGTGGTGTGTGCACTGATCTCCCAGCTGGTTTTTGGTTTGTTGATGTGCACGATCAACATCCATGCTTTTGATTTGCTTTCCCCATTATTTTTATTTTCCTTTATTTTTATAATAAATTACACAAAAGACAACTCTCTCATCTGCCTCTTTATGGGAAATTTCCACCACATCTTGCTGTTGTAAGGTGCATGTTCCCCGCTGTGGGACTAATGAAGGCATTCTTATTCTTATTCGTATTCTTAAACCTGTGTGAGCAGTAGTGTAAGCAGTGAGGAAGTCTGAGATATGGGTTAACTCTGCTGGTCCATTTCTGGTGGGCTCAGGTTTCCGAGGGGACAGCTGCAGGACACTAAACCCTGCTCAGCCCACAGAGATCCCTGAACCAGATCCAGCCCTTTAGACTAGACCTGCTCAGGCCACCAGGCACTTCACCCATCCTGCAGCAAACTCACCTGAATAAGCTGTCACCAGGTACTGAGGTGTCCAAGTTATATTTAGAGGCTGGTATAAAAGACGTTTAAAAAAAAAAGATTCGGTTACAGATCACACTTTTAAACACACTTATTTTTTTTATTTTACGATTGATTTGTGGTTTGTGGATGGTAACCTTAAGAATGGAGGCACAAACACTGAACACTGCTCACAGCTGGAAACTGACTCCATGGAACTAGAGAACACTGTTATAGATATCTAGGCATGGAGAACAAAACTGAGACAGTGTTTAGTGTTACATAGTAACGAAGTGTGCAGCTTGGTGAAAAAAAAGTCCCAGGACACAGCAACACATGTGTTTATTCTGACCTACATGAGAAAGTACATTGCAAATAAATGTGTCTTATTACAGGTTTTAGCAGGCTTTGTGGGGAAATTGTGCATCTTAGCATCACTGCCTATGAAAGGAGGATTCAAAATAAACAATTTTACTCACTGGTAATACTAATTATAGAGTGCAAAGCAATTAAAACAACAATAAACATAACTGGTGGCATCTCCATACGCCACGATCAGTGTCAGTAATTTTACAGTATAGTGCATTAGTTGACTTCTGGAGGAATAAACCAGATCACACACTGGTGAGCATCCAGGGCTTAGACAAGACAGTGGACAGCTCACCTTAAACCACAAATTACACTGGACTCACAATACTGATAAAAAGGGCCAAAGTCGCCTCCATCTCCTTTGGAGTGTACAAGTCAATATTAAGGGCATTCTATGACTCTGTGGTGGCCTCTGTGATCCTCTACACTGTGGTGTGCTAGGGATCAGGCGGGAAAAGACTGGGCTGACCACTAGACTCTGGAGGAGAACTGCCACATATTTGACACTTTACACTTTTGTAGGCACACACACTCTGCACTAACAACGGTGAACATCCATGGAAGGGACATTGAGAGAGTGGACTCTTACAAGTACTTGGGTGTTCACCTCAACAATAAACTGGACTGGTCACACAATACAGACGCACTGTATAAAAAAAGGACAGAGCAGACTCTATCTTTTAAGGAGACTGAGGTGATTTGGAGTCCAGGGACCACTCCTAAAAACCTTTTATGACTCTGTTGTGGCATCAGCCACCTTTTATGGAGTGGTCTGCTGGTGCAGCAGCATCTCAGCAGCAGACAGGAGGCGAATGGAGAAGCTGGTCAGGAAGGCCAGCTCTGTTGTGGGGCTGCCTCTTGATACAGTGCAGGAGGTGGGAGAAAGGAGGATGGTAGCTAAGCTATCATCCATGATGGAGAACGATGCCCACCCCCTGTATGAAACGGTGTCATCACTATGCAGCTTCTTCAGTGACAGACTGATACATCCCAAGTAACTGAAGGAGCGACACCGTAGGTCGTTTCTACCTGCTGCTGTAAGATTTTACAACCTAAGCTGCTCCTAGAAAATCACTGTTATTGTAACTGTTCCTACAATTGTCACCTTATACTGTGGTCACCATATAAATGTTTGGGCAAACTTTTACTTTTACCTTGTGCAATATCTGATCAATCCATGGTGGAATTACCCATCACCTCAGTGTGCATGTGTGTAGATATAGGATACATTTTTAATATTACTTAAATTGGAAATAATTTTGGCTCTGCTCGTTTTGTACCGCTGCTGCAACATGGAAATTTCCCCATTGTGGGACGAATAAAGGTCTATCTTGTCTTATCCCATCTCAGTACTTTATATATGTGTCAATTGTATATTTGTTAAATGTATTTTTTTTTCCTGCACAAAATTCTGCTCATTTTTTTGATAAACTGCTCTTGCATCTTACTGTTTTTTGTCCCCACTGTGGGATCATTAAAGTCTTATCTTACCTTGTGTTAATGCAGATAAAAAACTAATCCCACCAAAACGTCTCTTGGCAACAAAATCATCCACAAAGGATGATTGTAAATGACCCTCCAGAGCATGTTACGAACTCGCCCCGTTGGTTCCGAACCGGCGGGGCTTGACGGAACCCTGAGACAGGAGAGGAGATGCGGTGGAGAGGAACAATGACTGCACCCGCTCCGAGCAGGGAGAACTACGGCTCTCACGGAGCCGGGAGGAGAACGCGCTCACACTGAGCAGAGGGTTCAGGCACCACGGCCGACGTGTCTCCGGCACCGCGCGGACACGCCACGCTGATAAAGCACTCTACGAGTAAATCCCCTTAACACAGACACCTGGCCGCAATCGGCAGACCAGGTCGCAGGGAAACACAGGAGAGAGGGGAGTCCTCAAATGCACGACCCAACACAGAGTTTATAGTTAACATCAAAAGGATTTATTTCAATACAACAAACACTCACTGCATGGCAGGATCCAGTTCAACACAACAGGTGAGAACTAAAAATCGCTGCAATGCAGGAAAACACTATGAAAAACGAACTCACTAAACACTAAACGCTCCGTACACTATGGGCAGAAACCTACACATGAAACATAAAACACGAGACACTCAAACCTTACGTGGTGACAGGACATCAAATGAAAACAAAGGAACTCCACTTCTATAACTCTCCCCTCTTTAAACGTAACTTGGTGTAGCATCCAAGATACAACCGCGTACACACCAGCAAGTGTGTGAAACAAAAGACATCCCTTAAATACAAACCAAAACAGGTGGGTCAACTAATTAGACAGGAAATGAGCTCAGAACAGACCCACACAAAAACCCCAGGAGCATGGCATAACAATTAAAAAAAACTCTAAGCAGCCGTTGGTCCAATAAACATATAAATTACCTCCATAACATAAAGGCTCTATTTGGACAGGACTGGGATTCTGGTCCGTAGCAGTGGGTTCACAGGGACTGTGTATCCTGTGTGTGTATCCTGACCAACAGGTGTTTTTGTGACAGACTCTGTTAAAACACATTAAACTTTAAATCAGCCAGCCACTTTCTCTTTGACTTTCAGACTGTTATGAAATGAATGTGTCAGCTAAATGAGTGTGTGCACCTGCAGTAAGCAAAGCCTCCAGCAGGGGGCAGCACAGCACCAAGTCACAACAATTGACCTTCACGCACTGGTGTCATTTAGCTTCTGTTTAGCTGATGGTGATAACTCAAGGAAAAAGACACTGACACAGATATGAAATTTAAGTAGTAATGAAACAAAATAACAGTGAATGAGCAAAATAACAGATTATAATGATCAACTGTCAACTGTTTCTCTTTACTTACTCAAGATTCAGGTTCTTGTGTTGGCAGTGTTGACTTCCTGCTGTCTGTCAGCATTAACACAAACGCTGAGCTTCTTAATTTGATTCAGAAATGAAACATTTTTAATTTTCTAACTTTCACACTTTCAAATTAAATTTAGCTTTGATCCCAATAAGGACCCAGGACCACCTCCTCCATCACCATCATCAGGGGGAACTGCTGAGTTCTGACAACCTCACTCTGTTATTGGGATCTGGATATTTTTCTCTAGATAAAATTATGTGGTTCTGGTCTGAATCCAGGACAGCATCATATTTCAAATCGGAGTTGGAACCAAGTGAGCAGTGTAAATAAAAGAGGACACCGATGCATTTTACTGCAGCTGAGTGGGTCAGAATCCAGGTGAAACCAACGACCCAGTGGCTGACATTTGAGCTACTGCAGAACACAAACAGAGGAAGAGAAGGATGGAGATGAGTGGCTGGTGGGAAGGGTGGGGGTCTGTCTGTATAATGAGCTTTCATGGTTTTTAATGAAGCTTGGAGGACTTAATCAAAGCCGCCTCTGAGCCCCAAGTGTCAGCGTCTCTGTCCAACTTCATTATTGCAGAGCGACAGTTTGAGGCTGGGTCGCATCCACTCAGTCTTCTATCTAAAACCATCCACTGGTTCTGGTTCTTTGTAGAGTCAGAGCCGCTGCTTCACATTTAGGTGGGGTCTCTTTCTATTGACTCTTTTTATGGTTCAGTACCAACCAGTGCCTTTCCTCTAGTCCCAGTTTCTGATACTGGGCAGAGCCGAGGTTCCCTGACATTACCTCTAACATGTGATTTCATAAGTGATGATATCATTCCCTGATCAAACATGAAAATTAATTTTTCTGCTCTAGCAGTTTGAGTGACGCAACAGTGTCGGTTTGATCCTGACTCAGTTCTCACCCAGGGCAGCTGTCTGACAGACTGACACAGGGCCTCTGTACTAAGTACTCTGATGTACTTAGATCAGCTTTTTGCAGGTGCCACATGAGACAGGAAGTGACCTCAGCACCTGTCCCGTATTTGCCCTGTGGTCTGGACCGGGCTGCTCTATATTCATTAGCCATGTACAGTAGGAGCCCAGGATTCATCTCAGATTTATGAGGCCCCCTCCTGAACTGGAACAGCCCCCCTGGCTGTGACACCAATGCAGGGTTTGTCTGTTTGGATTTTGGTACCATGTCCCTCTATTAGTCCACCGTGGCCTCAAAGGGAGGCTGGGGGAGAATGCAGCCTGATTCTCCTACTAACTTTGTAAATCCCCGTGCCAGCTAATTGTTCACTCACGGTAGAATCCGAAGGATCGAGTCTGCTTATCCAAACCCACAGGATGAATTTACAAAGATCCCGGTCTGGATCTGCTGTCACACCGGGACCAGCTGGACCTGGACTTTCTAATAAGGATTGAGCTACTGTCGTGTCTGATAGTTGTGTATTTGTGTTATGAAATAGTTTTTATGATTAAATGCTCACTGAGTTCATGTGCTTTGACCCCAGTGCTGATAATGAGGTTTTAATGTGCTCTGATGAGGCTTGATGATAACTTTAATAATGCCACAGAGGGAAATATGCATTTGTCCTGCTGTCGCCCAAGTTTGTCCGCCTGCGTCCTCCGGCTGGTAGCTTTTCATCCCTACTGCAACTGTCAATTAGAAAACTACACTCAGAAGTCAAACTTTGTCAAGCTTTTAACAACCACAACCTGCTCCCTATCAAGGTTACACTGCTGCACCTGGATCACCAGGTGACATCATGAGCTGCTGAACTGTCACTGACATGGAAGATCTGAGGTGAGAGGTTGTTGTGTTTCTCAGTCTACACCTACAGTACATCGACACATTCATCTACACCCAGTTCCAGCTGTGGCTGCATACTGCAGCTCTCCACAGTGGTGGTAATGATTAGTGTATCTAATCCCAGTCCAAACATATGCGGGCACTGCAGGCCGCTAACGCTCCCCTCTCCTTTGTCAAGGCAAATATTAGCAGAAAGCCAATAATAATATTGTAATTAAGATTTTAAATGGATTGTATGCTTTTTGGGTAATGAATAACACAGTTTTGGAGGATGGCATTTGTAAGTAATTAAACATGAAAAGCCCCTTGATTAAAGATAGAAACTGGATGTTTTTGCATTTTTTTGCATGCTAACTGGTACACCTTTCAAAGAATTATAAAAGGAAATAAGTGAACAGCTGAATTCTGATTTGCAGCAACATAAGACCACATCTCTGTGGTTTCATCAGTCAACTGCTCTTTGTCTCAGTTTCAGTGTCAGGTTTCAAATTGAATAGAACAGAGCCTAGTGTCACAGTCTAAGTTAAAAACAAGATTTCTTCTGTATCTTATTAGTATTTGGTGTTTAAGTTGAATGTAAATTATTAAAATTAAAAGAGGCAGAGAGACTAACTAATCAACTAATTATCAGCCCATGATCTGATGAAGTGTTATCACCTGTAACACTGCTGGTGGTTCTGACTCACATTTCCTGGCTGCAAATATATAGCACCACAATAAAAGAAGAAAACAGGGTTGGGGATGCTAAGGAGGAAGCTGAGGGAGAGACTGACGGGGGAAGCTGTGGGGGAGGCTGAGAAGTTAGGTTGAGGGGCAGACTGAAGAAAAGGCTGAGGGAGCGGCTGAGATGAGGGGAGGCTGAGGGGGAGGCTTAGGAGGAAGCTGAGGGGGAGGTTGAGAGAAAGGCTGAGGTGGACCAGGGACTGGACATAGGGAGGATGGTTGGATCAGCTCTGAGTCCAAGGATACCCGTAGGTGAGGACATAATGGGGGGGGGGGCACAACTACTGAAGAAACAAAGAAAGAAACAAGCTTACGATACGATACGATACGATACGATACGATACGATACGATACGATACGATACGATACGATACGATACGATACGATACGATACGATACGATACGATACGATATTTTTTTGGAACTGATCACTAAAGATGAATGGAAAAATATACCAGCGGAGACCTGCAAAAAGCTGGTCAGCAATTATAGGTGTTATAATGTTTGATTGCTATAACAGCAAATAAAGGCTTTTCTATTGATTACTGAGAAGCAATGGATAATGTGGACACATAAACTAAGATAAGAAACTGATGTCAGGAAAATGAATGAGATGATGAGCTTGTTCTTGGTGATGAATATGGGCATAAGTAGAAACCAGATCTGATGGTTCTGCTGTGCTGTTAGAACTCGGTGTATTACAGTAAGTGTCATTCTCAGTGTCATTCGCAGAAGGTGGTTTTAACATGTGACACTCCTGTCGCCAGTAAATAAAACCCAGTTTCTTCCAGATGTGTCAGTGTTTTACGTTATCGTTGTGTTTAAACAAATCTGCAGTCACATAATAAGGTTCGGAACCAGCTTGGTACAGTACCATTAGGGACACAAAACACTGGAAGCCCTAACAAGTCATTTCCTGTGACCCTGGCGGTTCTGACATGTGGGAAGCGAGAAACAGGATCTCATCACTGATCAATAAACTTAACTGGGCTCTAAATCATCATCGGTTGATTCAGTTATTTTCTCACCACAGTAAACTGAGCCAAAACCAACACAGGCGTTAGAGTATCAGATCTGGACCAGGGCTAGGATCAGTGCCAGAATGGAAACAAAGCTTCCTGACATGTTATATGCTCCAATGTCACTAGAGTCAGTCAATGCTCCCCCAGGACCAAAGTGTCCTTGGAGGGGCACCTCTCCATGCAGTCACTCATGGAAGCAGGTACTGCTAGAGTTAAATGCTCAGACATTTGGACCAGTTTTCTGGAAATGACCGAGGATGATCCTGAGAACATTCACCCTAGTGTATATGTTAGATCCCGAGGAGCCACCGGCACCAGTTTAATCTGCTGTGACTAAATGAAATATGCCAATGTTAAAGAGTCTACATTCACCATCATGGTTGAGAACACAGAGAACCTGTTGCTGGTATTTATCTGTTATGCTAATGACCCTGTGAACAGATCTGGGGTCAGAAGACTTGCTGCTCCTCCTGTGGAACATCAAAGATGCTTTTTTGTGTTTTGGGTAAGTGTGTGTTGGGGGGCAGATACGTGAATGACTGGAAGCAATGAACCTCTACACACAAATTCTCCGTCTCTCCCTCAGTGCGTGGCTGATAAGACAAGGGGGGGGGGGTTGTTACCTCTTGCAGGAATTCAAAACAGCTCTTGTCGCTTGGGTTTGATTTGCATTCGGGGAATGATAGTGTGGAGCGAGGCGGCAGTTGGAACGAGCTCAGTGAGGTGGCGTGCCCAGCAGCCCTGCCAGGGAGGACAGTCTGGGGGCCAACCCCCCCCCCCCCGTTAATCCACAAGTATTTGATTTGGGCGTCAGGAGCGTCCTCTGCTTTGATGTGCGTTTGTCCCGTGGACACAACATTAAAGAATCTCCTTCAAGCTGGGGCGAGTGGAGATAGCGTTACCTTCTTCTAAGGATTGAAAATGTGCTTAAATTTGCCCTTTAATGGTTCATTTTCCTCCAACCGTCAGCTAAATAAATTAGTTCCCCCTGTGAGCAGAGGGCTCACAGCTCGCAGTTTCTCATTGGCCGCTCCATTTATCCATGTTCCGAAAACCAGGGTTCATAAGAAAATGTGACGACTCAGCAGTAGCAGGACCGCACCTACAGTTCTGGTAATGTTCCAGCTCATATACAATACAGTCACGGTAAAATAAAGGTTCTGACATCATTGTGTCACTGACACTGGCCCAACTCCACAGCCACAAGTTACACCAGATCCTGAACCCAGAGCCAAACCGTTTCATCACTTACAGTACTCATAAACACAGAAATCAGGGTGTCAGAAAAAGCGTTCTGAGAGTTACAACCCACAGAACCACGGTGCTGAATTCAGCAGGCCATCGTCATGAACCAATGAGTCAGACTAAATATTTCACAAATGTTCTAATAGCACTGTTCCTGGTACTGAAACTGGTCCCAGGTCTACGGACTTACCTGACATCATGTCTTTGGACTGATGCTGGAGAATCTAAAAAAAAATCATGCAGACCAGTGAAAACAAGCAAGCTCCACATCAAACATAACCAGAACCCACCCAGGTCTCTGTTTAACGGTAAGGAAACTTCATACTAGTTGCAGGTCTTTCACTTACACTTGTTCCAGCCACCCTGCTACGAAGTCACTGGGTTTTTGCAATCTCATGCCGTTCCGCTGAGGTTCTACTGAGGTTCTGCTGAGGTTCTACTTCTGTTGTCCTGCTGTTCTAAACTTCTTTAACCCCAACCACGTTCTGTGGTTTTAACCAGTCATTTTTCCTATATCTGCTTTTTTCCAATCTTTCCATTCTCCATCTCTGTTCTCACTGGTCGTACTGAACGAAGGAACACGTGAGCTGGGATTCATGTTGGTGTCACTTGTGGCTTCATTGCCGCATCTGACTAACCTGAAATCTGTGACCTCACTGTGAAACTAATGCGTCAAGACCGGTTCTTGTCGCTCCTGGTGCCGCTGCTCTGTAACAAGGGCTGAATGTGACGGAGCGGCGTCCCAGTGCTCACAGGGATTTACATAATTGCTGCCTGACATATGCTGACTTGATGTTGATTAGCATGATTCCACATTGAGACGATGAATAATTGAAATCAACAAATTTGGCCTTGATCACAGAAACACACAAAGTGACCAAATCAGAAAAGACATGACAGCACATCTCTTCAACATGACCCTGAATGCCCCATGTGGTGTCCAGGTCAGCTCCGCTCACAACTAATTACTGATAAAAAACTGAGGTCATAAAAAACAAGTTTGTCTACTTCAACTATTAATCTTGCATGACTACTAACTAGCTTAGTCCACACAAACCTGTTCTTCAACTGGTAATTTTAGCCAATTTGTTAACATTAAACCATCAAAAATGGCTTCATTTCATCCATCTTCCAAAAATACACCATATACTGTAATTGTTCTAGTCAAAATGGATTAAAATTTCAACAGAAAGTGAAAGAGACAATGAAACACAAAGTTAATGCTGGTAAGTGCAGCGTGTATGAAGGAAAACTGAGCATGAAGGACGTCCCAGCAGCAGTTTGACCCGGTCCGGGCCACACACTGGTGCTTCAGAGAACCCAAAGGTTCTGTTCAATGACGGTTACTATAAACAAGGGCGTGTGTGTTTCTGATCATGTTTTTGGGTTAGCTGTGTCCAACAGAACCACTTTAGATCTGAACCACGACCAGCTGAACAATAAAGTGAAGCTCAGTTGACCTCATCTTTAAATCCTCTTACTCTATGTCTCAAAGAACGCTGACGGATTCATGGAGCAGGATGATGAAACACTAAACGAGTCTCAGCTTTAATCTCTTCAACAAAGAGAGATGTTGTAAAGCTTAGAAAGGATGTCTCTTGAAATATCCCAACCACAACAGATCCATCCAAACCTACTGTCAAGACAAAACTTTAGAAGCGTTTCCCTGTTCTCTTCAGTCTTCCTTCTGGACAGAGCTTTGGACGAACTCTAAACTGTGAACAAGTGGACATGACCAGAATTCAAAAAGACACAGTCACAAAAATAGAAAAGACTAGCACAAAGCTCAAGAAAGCAGTTGAGTGAAAGTGTACTGAGGCGGGATTTCAAACTTTGTGTTCACAAACTGAAGACAAAGACAAGAATGAAAAGAAATTGATGTGTGTAAGTGAGACTGAATCACCAGCGGCTTCAGACGTTATCACCCCATTCAATGGTCATTATCAGTGGTTATCAGCCCATACGTATGAGCCGGTAGGTGCCCACCTACAGTACCTGCTGGCAGCGGTGAATAGGTGCAGTAGGTCCTCGTCATTGATCCGTAAGGTTGATCACGGCTCGGATGATTTAACCAGCAGAGTCAGTAGGCGCTGTTGAGCGGTTGTTGTTCAGACGAGAGGATCAAAGTTTTTGATTTTGATTTATTAGCGAGGGCGGCACAGCAAGAAGGTTCTGGGTTCGATTCCCGGAGGCGGCCCTGGTGCCTTTCTGTGTGGAGTTTGCACGTTCTCCCCGTGTTTGCGTGGGTTCTCTCCGGGTTCTCCGGCTTCCTCCCACAGTCCAAAGACGTGCGTTAGATTGATTGGCTTCTCTCCATTGCCCGTAGGTGTGAGTGTGTGAGTGAATGGTTGTCTGTCTATGTGTTGCCCTGCGATGGACTGGCGACCTGTCCAGGGTGTACCCTGCCTCTCGCCCGTAGCCAGCTGGGAAAGGCTCCAGCACCCCCTTGACCCCGCACTAGGGAGTAAGAGGTTAAGAAAATGGATGGATGGATTTATTAGCGAGCATAACTTAGCAAGTAGCTAGCGGTATTGTGTTAGCTAACTGTAACCTTAACCCCCCACCCGTTATCCAGCCCTAACCCTAACCACAATAACCTCTAAAGCTGCTGAACGTAGCAGTTTAGCTAGCTGCTAGCTGTTCCCGAGGAGGCAGAGCAGGCACCTACAGTACTGGCCCGTACGAATGCGCTAATAAGTTCTGATCAGCCCATTCGTTATGGATGATAACATCCGAAGCGCGTGCAGCCACACTGAGTGGTTCCCCAATTAGAAAATGAAAAAGAATGAGAAGTTTTTCTCCACATTGTCTCATTTTGACATTACAGTTTTTATCGGTCGCTTTGACCTGTTTTACTAGGTTTCATTTATCTTCATCATCACTATTACAGCAGAGTATCAGACACATGAAACAAATGTGAAAACCTGTTCTCATTGAATTAACACATTTTCTCCCCCCTTTTGCAAAACAGTAACACTGACATCATTTAAACAGTCTAAACATCATTGTTTTAGCTTTGTGATCAAAGGAAAACCATCTATTCCTAACTTACTGTATGTCTCAAAGAACGCTCAAAGGACACATCCAGTCTGGTTCTGCTGGAGGTTTCTTCCTCGTTAGAGAGGGAGTTTTTCCTCTCCACTGTTGCTGTCAAATAAAGGCTTGCTGTATGTGGGATCTGTTGGGTTCAGTTGTGTAAGGTCTTAAACCTTACTTTGTAAAGTGCCTTGAGATAACTTTGTTGTGATTTAGCACTATATAAATAAAAATTTAATTGAATCATTAGAAACCAGTAAGATCAGTATGAACTCACCGTAGCACCTGTTTGACACTCCTTCGCAAAAATCTAAACCTACTGTAAATTTGCAGTTTTTAGACCTTAAAAATGGTGCCAGGTCTGTGTTGATCTTTACCAACATTGATGGAGGAGGTCTAAAGCAGAGACTCAGTATCAATAGTGGCTGTGTCTCACCCTCCAAGTGTCAGGCACGGCAACTGTCTTAACAGACCGGACCCACATGCATGGCACAGAGTCCAACTGGTTCAAGTAAAACAGTATTTATTGTACAGAATACAGAGTAGCGGAAGGGAGGTCGCTGGCACAATCTTCTGACAAGGGACCGACTTATAATGGTGGTCAGACAGGCAAGGGTCGATAACAAAGAGATTGGAATACGGTACCAGAGGATCAGGCAGTTCAGCGTCAGTGGATAGGCGAGGGTCAGCAACATGCAGGCTCGGTGACAGGACAGACAAGGGCTAGGCAATCTCGGCGTCAGGTTAACAAGCAGTAATCAGCAACAAACAGACTCAGCGACGGTACAGGAAAGGACAAGGCAAAGACTAGGTCGGACTCGGAAACAGAACTGGTATCAGGCTAGGGATCAAAACGAATGCTGGAATGCAGAAAAAACCACGACAATCTGGCAGAGGATTCAGGTGAGTACTGGTGGTTAAATGCTGGCGTGATTGCTAATGACAGACAGGTGGAGTTATGTGGACCGAAGTGAAAACTGGCAGCAAAAATGGACTAGATTAAACTGCTCCTGGAGGCTGGTTTCATGACACAATTTCATGACACACAGAGGCTCAGTCTTTGTCCAAGAACAAAAAGATCAATACCATTATTAGTTGTTTGTTACATTCCATGTTTTGAGTCTATGTCTACACTGAGCATGAGAATACTAAAACCTAGACAGTTTTGACCTCTGACTCGTGACAGACCAAGGCTCAAAGTTTGACAAAGACATCAGACGTTTGTCAGAAGTGTTGCAGGATGTGTTGCTGGAGTGGACTCATTAATTCCCGCCCTTGGACCGGTTTAATCATGTTGCAGATGGTCGCTGGTCCTATTGTTGTGAACTAGAAGTTTGTTTGTCATCGGACTCAATTAATGTTTTGAAAACGATGTAGGACCTGATTTGTTTGTTATCCAGCATTCTCTGACACTGTGACACTGAAGGGGAGGCAACCCGGTTCTGGACTTGTTTCTGTTATTTGCTTTCAACTAAGTCAAAGCAGACACTCGCTCAGAAATTCAGACGCACGTGAAAAATTCATCAGCTCTTAGTCAGACTTCTGCTGCTCTGGACTATCTCAAAAAAGTCAAAGAAACATCAGCAAGACTCCGATGCCCCAATGCGGCCTGATGCTACTGCCACAGAAAATCCAAGCAGCAGGAAAATGTTCTGGTTCATCCAGAGAAGGAAAAGTCAGTGAAACACAAACAAGCTGAACCTTACCAGCACCTCACTCAAAACCGTTTTACAGGTGTCATCTGACTCACCTGTATCCTGGTGCTGCTAAGTGGGATTTGAGTTTTCTGTCAGTTCTTAAAGTGCTTTGAGATGACTTGTTCAAGAAAATAACTGAATAGAATATATGTATTTTTCATATTTCTGCCCAAGCTGAAGAACCTTTGTTGTGATGTTACAATAGGTAATGAGACTTCACATCAGGGGTTAATTCTGAAAAGAAGCCCTGTGTAAGGTTTCCACTCAAACATGTTTTCCAGCATTGTGAACCTGAGAGGAGTCAGAGGGAAGACACCTCCCAACGTGGCAGCTCCTCTTTCTGTTTGCTTTCCTTCCCACAGGGAGACCGGGACCAGACGTCTCTCAGAAGTCACTGATTCTCGACCCGAACATGATACGTGATAAACACAACAAGGACACAGATAATGACATAAGGCTGAGGATGAGGAGGAGACAGGATGAAGCACAGCAGCTGAGCAAACAGGGGGTCCTCACAGAAATGGATCCATTCTCAGATCTGGTTTCTGTTGTTCTTCATGACGATGTGAGAAAACAGAACCTCAAAGACAAAATGGCGGCTGATGGAAACTGTTGTCCTGCGTACAAACAGACATGCTGAAAATGTTCAGTTCCTCAGCTCTTAGGCGTTTGGGTTCAGTTTGAACCTGCAGCAGAGAGAGAACTGGAAGGTGTGGGATTAAAGCCTTAGCAGCTGGAGTTGCAGGTTCAACCCGTCAGACTCCGAATGGAGGCAAACCTCCTTCAAGATCAGTGAAGCAGTGATCACAGCATTGTATCTTACCGAGTGTGAAAGCACTGATCATGGTTTGGTTTTAACCTTTACACCACAATTATAGCTTTTGTCACTTTCATATTAAAACAATGTTTTAAATGTGATTATCTATAAGAATGGTTTACATTGTAAGAGTTGATTCAATTTCAAACCAAATGTTAGAAAAAAACAGATTATGATGAACTTCAAACCTCAAACTGATTTTACTACCATGTGGCATTAAACAATCTGAGGCTCACTAGCAAACCACCAGCTGATTTTTATCCGTAAGATAAAAGAAACATCATTAACATGTTTCTGCAGCGGGTAGAAGCATGAAGGGTAAAATAAAAACGCCTGACAGCGTAAGGCGACCGGAGTCCAGCTGCTCTAAATATTAAATCCATTAGGAGTTTGATCACGGAGTTATCTCGCTCAGATTAATCGCGTGTGTGAGCAACCTCGAACCTTTCGTGCTAATTTTATCTGTAATCCGACTGTTGATTGACAGCGTTGTCAGGCCTTTGAAAAACTCTGCACTCCAGTGTCAGTGCTTTTTGGATTATTTAAGATTATGTTGTAATTCCCCTTTTAATCCCCTTCGCTCTAAGATTGGGATGAAGTGTTGAAGTGTCTGATGAGATGTGGAAATCCTCGGTGTCACTCTGAAAAACTTTCTTTGCAGCTTTCATCACAGATTAAAAATCAAGCTCATCAAGACATCGCTGCTTGGAAACAATCGGATGCAGATCAGAGTAGGTACATGCTTCTACAAATAAAACATGGCTTAAGAAGCTGAACAGAGCTTCTCGTGGTTCGCCCTGGTTAAAGTAAAGATGAAGATAAACATTACTGATCCCACAGAAACAAGACAAACAGGATCTCTGGAACAAACAGACTCAGCGAATGCAAAACAAATAGGAACAGGTAATCATTTATCTGCACATGTACACAACTACACTGGTTATTAATCCAACGGCTGCACTAAAATATTGACTGTGTGCCTGTTGTCTGATCTCTGTTCTGGGTGTAACGCTCTGTTTCTGAAAGAGCTGCTCAGAGCCTCCAGGGTGAGAGTCAAATGTTAGTCCATGCAGCCAGGTGTTGGTTCCACACAGCCAGAGGTAGGTCCATGCAGCCAGATGTTGGTAAATGCAGCCAGATGTTGGTCTACACAGCCAGTGCGGTGGGTTCGCTCTTCCCATCACGGGACTGACGTTTCCTGGGAGGAGCTGCGCAGGCACACAGGTGTACATATTATGTCATTTGGGGGGGGGGGCTTTTCATTAACACCTAAAACATTTTTAAATGTAGATTTCCACTCTTACTAAATTATACGTTTGATGTCATGTCAAACAGGGATTCAATGCAGATAAGATTTTTTTTATCTCATAATTTTACACCACTTTCAGTTTTAAGTAAAACTGAAAAACAATTATCTTCTTTGCTCTTGTCATGCAGTTTAAAGGTAAATGGTCTGTTCCATTAATTCAAACTGCTGCCATCTGTTTTCATTCAGCAGCAGGAGCAAATAATTCCAACAAAATAAATGTAAGCTGCATTGCATAGAAGGACAGTCTAATAATATATAAAAAAGCACTTTGCGCTGCTAGAAAAACATACTATTCCTTCTTAATTGAGGAAAATAAAAACAGCCCCAGGTTTCTTTTCAGCACTGTAGCCAGGCTGATTAATAGTCATAGCTGTGTGAGCCTACTATCCCCTTAAATCTCAACAGCAATGACTTGAATGAACTACTTTACTAATAAAATTATCACCATTAGAAAAAACATTCAGCAGCGACTTCTTCCAAGTGACAGAAAACACTGTCTAGATCCATCAACTTTAAATTTACCAAATCCTCTGTCTTACCTAGACAGCTTCTTCCCCATAACCTCAATAATCAACTCTTCCAAGTCGTCCACTTGTCTTTTAGATCCAATCCCAACCAGATTACTCAAAGAAGTTGTACCTTTAATCAGCTCGTCCATATTAAATCAAATCAACCAATCTTTACATTTAGGCTATATACCACAGGCCTTTAAGGTGGCTGTGGTCAAATCTCTATTGAAAAAACCAACCCTGGACCCTGGGACCCTAGCAAACTATAGGCCCATTTCAAATTTACCCTTTATTTCTAAGATTCTTGAAAAAAGTGTGGCTAAACAATTATCTGACCACCTGAGTGGGAATAACATGTATGAAGATTTTCAGTCAGGATTTAGAAAACATCATAGCACAGAAACAGCTCTAGTTAGAGTCACTAATGATCTTCTCTTAGCTTTAGACGATGGTCTAGTTTCTGTCCTTGTCCTGTTAGATCTTAGTGCTGCATTTGATAAAATTGATCATAACATTTTATTACAGAGACTAGAACATCGAATTGGAATTAAAGGAACAGCACTGGGATGGTTTAAATCCTATTTGTTGAACAGATTCCAGTTTGTTCATGTAAATAAAAGAATTCTAATTCTAATGTACAACAATTAGCTATGGAGTACCACAGGGTTGGTTGTGCTTGGTCCAATTCTGTTTAGCCTATACATGTCTCCTCTAGGGAGATTATTAGGAAGCATTCTATTAATTTTCATTGTTATGCAGATGATACTCAGCTATATATGTCCTTGAAACCAAATGAAACAGATTTACTAGTCAAATTTCAGGGTTGTCTGCTGTGAGGAACCATTGTGTCATCTTTGACCAGGATCTCTCTTTTACATCATACATTAAACAAATCTCCAGAACCGCCTACTTCCATCTGCTAAAATCAGAAGCATCCTCTCTCAGAGCGATGCAGAGAAACTGATTAATGCATTTGTTACCTCTAGGCTGGACTACTGTAACTGCTTACTCATAGGATGTCCTAACAGCTCCTTAAAAAGCCTACAGCTTATTCAAAATGCTGCAGCCAGAGTTCTGACAGGACTTAGAAAGAGAGATCACATTTCTCCTACATTAGCTTCTCTGCGCTGGCTGCCTGTAAAATGTAGGATAGAATTTAAAATTCTCCTACTCACCTACAAAGTACTCAATGATAAAGCTCCTTCTTATCCTAAATACCTCATAGTTTCTTATGCCCTCAGCAGAACACTGTTAGGACATCCTATGAGTAAGGGGTTACAGTAGTCCAGCCTAGAGGTAACAAATGCATGGATCAGTTTCTCTGCATCACTCTGAGAGAGGATGCTTCTGATTTTAACTATATTTCTAAGGTGAAAGTAGGCGGTTCTGGAGATTTGTTTAATGTATGATGTAAAAGAGAGATCCTGGTCAAAGATGACACCAAGGTTCCTCACAGTAGAATCTGAAGCTAATGTTATGCCATCCAGGGTGGCTATCTGACTCAATAGTGTCTCTCTCAGATTTTTAGGCCCAACAATAAGAATCTCGGTTTTATCTGAGTTTAGTTGAAGGAAGTTTTGGGACATCCAGGATTTGATGTCTTTTAAACAACCCTGAATTTTGACTAGTTGATCTGTTTCATTTGATTCCAATGACATATATAGCTGAGTATCATCTGCGTAAAAATGAAAATTAATAGAATGCTTTCTAATAATCTCACCTAGAGGAGACATGTATAGGCTAAACAGAATTGGACCCAGCACAGAACCCTGTGGTACTCCATAGCTAATCCTTGTGCATGTGGGGAATTCATCATTAACATGAACAAACTGCAATCTGTTCAACAAATAGGATTTAAACTATCCCAATGCTGTTCCTTTAATCCCGATTCTATGTTCTAGTGTCTGTAATAGAATGTTATGATCAATTGTATCAAATGCAGCACTAAGATCTAACAGGACAAGGACAGAAACTAGACCATCGTCTAAAGCTAAGAGAAGATCATTAGTGACTCTAACTAGAGCTGTTTCTGTGCTATGATGTTTTCTAAATCAGGTTATTCCCACTCAGGTGGTCAGATAATTGTTTAGCCACGATTTTTTCCAGAATCTTGGAAATAAAGGGTAAATTTGAAATGGGCCTATAGTTGGCTAGTTGTCCAGGGTCAAGGGTTGGTTTTTTCAACAATAATGTAGTTCCTAGAGTCTTTAAATGTAGAACGGGGGGCAGAGCTTTTGGCCACCAAGCTCCTCTCCTCTGGAACCAGCTCCCTCTTCAGGTTTGAGAAGCTGACACACTCTCCACCTTTAAGATCAGGCTTAAAACCTTCCTTTTTGATAAAGCCAATAGTTAGAGATGGTTCAGGTCACTGTGGCTGTCGTGTAAGTAAGTCACTGGTTTCTCTCAAAGCCACCATCTACAGACACTTTGGGCTTTCATCCTTCAAATCTTTTCAAAATAACAACTCTCAAATTAATACAGAGGTTAGGGACATCCATGATGATTCATGAGGTTAAAGACAGGTGGGATAAAATACCCTCTGTGATGTGACCTGAAGATGCTAAAGAATCTGCCACTGGAACAGACAGATACAAAGCTTGGGCGATTATATTTACTAATAATAATTGTGTCAGTGTTGATGATTGTCAGAACCACAGCTATATAATGAGCTGCAGGAATATGCATGGCACGCTCAATGTGGGACCACAGTGTAATAATAACATATGGCAGGCCAAGATGTCGACCATCACACACCATTAACCACTCAGGAGCCGGGTCCTCCAAGGTGACAGGTCCGTGCTGATCCTGACCTTATTAACAAAACCCTTAGAGACATAAAACTAATTAAGTCATTTACTGCAGGTCTGTGGTTGAAATGACACCTTTTGCCATGTGAACACATGATGAGTGATTCCAGCCTTAAGACGTACAAAACAAGAAAAATTACTATTCAGTCAAAATGAAAGCAAACTCTCATGATGATGAAGATGATGTTAAAAACTATAAAGATCCAACTGCCTTAAAAGTCAAAATAACTCCAAGCCATCATCACAAAATCTGCAGTATGATGAAGAAACCGTCAAAGTCACAACCAACCTAAAAACATGACCACAACATCTACAATACAGTACAAATGAGTGGGCGGTGTGTGGGTCATGGGTTCACTTAGGGAAGCCACTGGTCTTAGATTCTCTTTATCTGCTGCATGTGGACATATTCAGTGCAGAATGTTTTCTGGCTGTAGCTCTGGCAAGTTGACAGCACCTTTTGGTTGCATTTATGTGACAAGAGGCCGCTTGAGGTCTCCCCTCCACCTCAGAGCATTCCATCAAAAGCCTGCTGACAGTTTGGAACACTGCCCTGTGCCGCAGCTCTTCCATCCCATTCCTGGAGTCGAGCAACAGGCACTGAGGGTCCCTCTAACCCCTTTCTGGTCTGCAGTGTGTGCCCCAGCCAAGCCTAAACCAGGTTCCCTCCTCCCAGAGACCTTAATACAGACGCGTCTTTGAGCAAGCAAGAAATCTTGTGCACTCAATTCTAAACAGAGATGATTGCAGGGTTCAGCTTTAGAGACGACACCTCACCACAGCCTAGTCTACCCTGGATCCAGGTCTTCTCCAGATCCAGGTATCTGCTACCTGCCAGACAGTGTTAACCGACAGCATGGGCTCTGCAGCAAGAGCTGTGGTGAGGTGGTACCTCAGAAAAGCAGACGAACATCAACTAGCAGTCCCTGTGCAGGCCCCCAAGCAAGAAAGATGTTATATGTGTGATTAGTACACTTTAAGTAAACAGCATATTGAAGCACATGTTTTACTTTATTCTGTGAACTAATTGTTTAAGTTTTTGTACACTTGATCACGTGTGTCACACAAAGTTTGAAACGCTGGGGGTCATTACGGGCTACATACATTTTTGTATTTGAATCCAATATGGAGACTCTATTGTACTCTTTAAGTATTTTCATGGAACAAAGTATGTCCCCACACAAATAGCCAGAAAATATAAGTTGTGGAGGGTATTACCAGAAAATGCCAAGAGCACAAGTTCAAGCATTCAGTTAATCATAGAAGAATTTCATTTTAACAAGCAATATACAGACAAATGTGACAGTAAACGAAAGCAAAGTTTTTGGGCTTTGTCCAGTGCAAAAAAATGTCAGAAGTTTGTATTTTATTCAAGCTGTGTGGTACATCTTTTAGTCTTTTAAATTTACCACTGTGATATAAAGCACATATATTTTAATTTTAAGACCAAAAACAGTTACTAATATTTCTGGTGCTGTTTACTTAAAAGATGGCTCATTGGGTTTAACCTTTAAGAACTCAAGTACAAGTGTCGTTCATGTGCATCAAACACAGATGAAAGTATGATATAATAACCAATTAGCATATAGTTAGCATTATACCACCACCTGTGCTAGTATACGACCCATTTATAGATTTCTGTTATTCCTATGTTCTCGGAAGTGACCCAATCAGTCTTTTGCTTTTTAGCCCTCCCACAGAGCTTGTCTGAAGGGATTTATTGGTCCACCATTTGGTCACGTTTCTTTATTGCAACAAGGTTGTAAAACACGATCGGCCATTTTTAGTGGCTGGGAGTCATGACAATCATGTGTTCATGCGCTTCACTTTATCAAAACCATCTGTTTGCTCAGTTAATTTTCACTAATCGTGCTATGATTATATGGAAGTTAGAAGTTACTGAGGCCTCTATGTACAGAGATATTCATACTAAAAGTGCATTTATCTTCAGACAGAACTGAAACATTTTACATTTTTTACTATTAATAAACATCGCATCAGTAGCACTTAGACTACTTTTCATATCTCATATCACATCCTACAAGTGTCCCCTATATTATGACACTATTTGCAGTCAAATAGACTTTGTGGTTGCATTTGAATGTGGCTATGCTATTTTCCAGAACCCCATCCTGGAAAATAGGCTAGGGGTATAAAAAGATAATCAAGAATTTTCTTGATTTTAAACTGAAATGTGCACATCAAATACTTGCACATTTACCATGATAGTATTCCTGTCTTAGACATTCTGTTACCTAATAACTAATATTGCACGTCTACAGTTACACACAAAATAAAAGATATTGCATGTTGATATTTGATAATGTGGATTATATTGTGAGTTACATGACAACCAAATAAATGGGCACACTGTGAAGGTACATATTGTGTCACTGCAGTGCTGTATTGTCCAGTCTGATGGCCGTGGGGAGGAATGACCTGCGGTGGCACTCCTTCCTGCACTGTGGGTGTAACAGTCTGAGCTGAAGGAACTGGTACAGAGCCTCTACAGAGTGGTGTAGGGGGTGGATGGGTTCTCCATGATGGATGTTAGTTTACCAGCATCCTTCTGTCCACCACCTCCTCCATGGACTCCAGTGTGCAGCCCAGGACAGAGCCGACATTTTGAACCAGCTTGTTGAGTCTCTTCCTGTACTGCCCCCCGCCCAACACAACTTCATACTGGACTACTGAGGCCACCACAGTGTCATAAAAGGTCCTTAGCAGCAGTCAAGTCAAGTATACTTGAGTATAGTTACAAACCTCAAACCTCTTTTTTATACTTGTAGAAACCAAGTATACTTGATCACATAAATATACTTTAGTTTGGTATATCTTAGTAAATATGTGTATAAAAGTGAACTTAAAGAATACATTTTTTCCTTTTTAGTTTAAAACAAGTATACAAATAGTACTTGTATGTACTTCTAAAGAGGTATTCCAAGTGGAAATAGAGAACGAGAAAAGGAGAAATAAGAAATTAGAAGTTAGAAATAACAGGGTGTCATTAGGCAGATATGCCAGTAGAGGGGGTGGGCACCTTGAAGGAACATTAAAACCATAGAGAGGCCAGTTCTGCAGAATAAAGGGTGCGGACAAGCTGACACCAGTTTGGGCTTGGGACGTATAAATGGGCTATGGGTAGGAATAAGAGCAAGATAGAACTGTATTATAAGATTGGAAATGTTAATCAAACATTGTGTAACGTAGTAGAACTAATGGAGTAAATACACGAGGAGCGATCGGTGGCTAGGCTAGGCCAGGCTAGGCTAATAAAGTGGACCTGTTGTAATGTTCCAAGTGTTGTTCAATTCAACTGTTGTAAGATGCAGCTGCTTTACTGCCTGATAGGGAGCTCAAATTATATAGCGGACAAATATCTGACGTTGACTCGGATGTTAGCTATAGCACCCTGTGTAGACAGATGGATGAAGGGCTAGGAGAGGGTTTCACAGAGGTGTGTAACACAGTTATAATGTCAGTGTTAAATCCCACTAAATGTGGAAATTCCGCCATCTGTTTGTGGTAGAATATACTTCCGGTGGTTCTGGACTGGAGTGCAGCTACCAAAATCCATGTGGGCACTTGCTAGTGCTGATGGGATGTGTTTCTTCTAGGAGGGAGGCACGGTTGTGCAAGCGAAGAAAAAGAAGGAACGGCTGTCTAGTGCTGTTGGTGGTTATACTGTACAAGAATAAAGCTGCTGGTAAAATAACTTCGACCAGCTTCGGGTGGTTTTTAATAAAAGAAGGAGAAGACGTGCAAAAACAGAAGGTTACACAAACTTGTCAGGGGCTTTGATGTATCAGACCCACATGCACAGCGTTGAGACCAAAAGGAAGGTTCAGTTTGCTTTAATGAGCAGTTCGTTATCCAAAAACAGGCGAGGATTGGTACACAACAGATGACGTAAGTACAAAAGAGCAGGCAGAGGCGGCGGTCAAAAACAAACTGGGTCAGCACCAGGTAAGCTCTGCTACAGTACAGAAGGACTAGCCAAGGGAGTACGAGGAGACAGGCATCGGTCACAACACAAGGCAAGAACTAGGTAAAAGCTGGAAAGTAGACATCAGTAAGTGAGCTACCAATCTGGCAATGGGACATACAGTAGGCTGCATATCCAATATACAACTAGTCCAAAAGTGCTGTAATTCCATCCCTAAGCCTTTGTATAAGGAGGTCAAAGAGTATGTGCAGAACCTTCTTAAAAGAGGCTGGATCCAGAAGTCTCTCGCCAATAGCCAGCTGGAATAGGCTCCAGCACCCCCGCGACCCGCACGTATGTAAGCGGTATGGAAGAAAGATGGATGGATGGATGGATGGATGGATGGATTAATAAAGGTCAACAGCTGAGAAATCATATGACTGGAAAAGTAATTCAGAAACTAACATAACGGAACAGAACCTGGAAATGGTACAAAATAAAACAGGAAATGGCAAAAATCAAGATCGATCAGATAAAACTGAGGTTCTTATAGTTGGGCCTGAAAATCACAGACACTATTGAAACAGATAGTTACCTTGGATAACATAACATTAGCTTCAGATTCTATTGTGAGGAATGCTCCTTTACCTCATATTAAAGAAATCTCCAGAAGCACCTTTTTCCATCTTATAAATTTAGCTCAAATTAGAAGCATCGTCTCTCAGAGTGATGCAGAAAAACTGATTAGTACTAGTACTACTAATGGTGTAAAGAGTTTTGCTTCCAGTGTAGCGGGTACTACTACTATTGTAAAGACTACTACTACTAGTGTAGGATTTCTACTACTAGTGAAGTGGGTAATACTACTACTAGTGTAGCAGGTACTGGACGAGTACACAGGATCAACCAAGATAAATGTGAATGCAGAAAAATGCAGATATTATTACAGCAAAACACTATTACTATTCAGGCATTTCAAGCTTGAATAAAGTCAGCAGCAAAAAGCAACCAATGGATTCTAAGTGTCTTCTGTTCTTAACTCTCCAAACATGAGGCAGGACAGTCTCAACACATCAGGATCAAATCAGCACCCCCCCCCTCCCCTTTCATATTCTTTTTATATCCCTTTAAAAACTGAAGCTCTGGACTCTGCTCTTTTCTTCTGGCCATTTCTTGTGCAGATAAGAGACTCTGTAATTATGGGAAAACCATTTTTCTGCCTTTTATTATTATTCTTTAAATCCGATGTCTCGCCTTGGCAGCACAACTAGGAACGATGGGAAAGTGACTGTCTTAAAGCAGCTTTTGTGGTGGAATCTGTGCAAATGTAAAACAAAAACCAGATTGAACACAATGACAGACCTCAAGTTCTAAAGTTGATTGTGCTATGATTGTGCTCAGACAGAAAGACACTAGAGGCAAAGTAATTCCAGAACAGAAGAACAAAGACATGCTCAAGCTCTGCTCCAGTCACTGAGGTTATTGCGTTGACGCGAATATGTCTTTTCACCATTAACAGGTCAAAGTGCCCATGGAACCAGACTGCTCAAAGCGTTCCTGCTGTCGGTTGTCTGCAGTACTGTTTGCCTCAGTGACTGTGGATAATTTTGTGAAGCAGCCAAGCCTCTCAGAGTTATTTCATATATTAACTGTGGAGTTTCTGAAAGAGCCTTGTGAGGATGGCCGACTGCCTGCTGCCTCACTTACAAAGAAAATCGGATGAAAAGATGAGGCGTGCCATGTCCCGACCACAGGGCCCATTAATAACATGGCAAATGACCGAGTCGGTGTCAAGCCCCTCCATCTTTTTGCAGCACAAACATATGGCAGCACGCTTGTCTAATTACGCCACCTATATAGCTGTACGGCCTCGGGGGAGGGGCGTCTTCTGAAGCTGGAGAAACAGAGGCTGGCCTTCATTTAGAAAGGAGGCTTTCAACGGCTGGGTTTGAAACAACTGCCCAGATAGTGGCTGACAGTTGGCACAGCTTTGATGCTGATGGTTAAGCTTTTATTTCTGCTACTTACTAAACAAAACTGTCTAAATTGCCAGATCAAACATGGACACTTATTTCCACATGTGTTCAGGCTCATGGATCAAAGGCTGGGGTCAGGTGCGACAAAGAATCTCACTGGTGATGCCACAATTAAATCATGTAAAGGTAATTAGCTCCTCTCTTACATATACCCAGCACTAATGTTTAACAAAGTAACTATTATGTTGATCTTGTGCTAAGCTGAGGAGGCCACCTTCAGCTACTGCACTGTGGGAGGATGTCAAAGTACAGAGTCTCAGAGCATCGTCGATCGGGCTAAAAGCAACTTCACACCTAAAGTGTGAAATTAATGTTGCTGCTCTTTGTTGATAATCCAGCAGTTTGCTGAAAAGCCAAAGCTAAATTTATTTTCTGTTTGGGTCCATTATACAGTCATCAAGACAAAGAAACAGTCCAGAACCAATCCATACAAAACAGGATTCAGATAGTGAACCTACTATTGAAATAGAAGTAGGTTCACTATGCAGCTCAGATTTAAACAACGAATCTGATAATAAAACTCTGGCCTGTTTTAGAGTCACAGAGCTTCAACCATAAATCACATCTGCATTTCCAGGACATTATTATACTGCACCTCCCACAAGTCATTACATATTATTAAATTGTACCAGTGATGCTTGGTGCAGCCAGCCATGTCTGGACCGATCCACAGAAATAGTAGCTGAACCAAAACTGTACCTGCGCGCCCAAAGTGTTGCCACAGGACCCACAAACTGATTCAGAACTTGAAGGTATCACAGCAAGTCAGAAGGTCAGTGTTTGTAGACATATGAAGTCTGTAGTGGAAACTTTATTAGCAGCATTTAGCGTAGTAGTTTTGAGAGACACATTGAATTTGTCTCGTTTTTATTTTTGTCCCATTCATCTCGTCTGGCATAAATAGTTTTCATACATATTTGCAATAATTTGATTGCCAATAATGCAAATGAGTTGTCTCATAATTTATTAAAACAGCTTCTGAAGGGCTGATGAAGTTAGAGTGGCCAATGCTGTTGTCTCGGGCCCAGCTAGCGTCTATGCATCCACTTTGGATATGGAGTACTGTAATTTGTCCCAAAACCTGGCAGCTCAGGTGGGGCTGCAGTAAGAACCCTGTGCCTGGCTGCCGCCTAGCCAGTGCAGTGAAGAGCAGAAACACAGAATAAAAATGGATCCAAGCGGATATGTGGTGGCACTGCCTGTGGAAACATAAAGGCTTTTACATGATAACCCCCTCCTCCCCAAAAACCACAAGCACAAAACTCCAGAGCTCTCCAGACTCTGTCGTGGCCAGGCTGGACTGGGTTGACTGCTGCGTCTGGACTTCCAGGTCCACAATGCCTTTACAGACCTTCATCTGCCAGCAGAGTCTTAAAGCTCTGTTTCAGAGAGGTCCAAGAGAAGGAGGTGGTGTCGACCTGCAGTAAACCAGAAATATGTCTGAACTGTTTAAATAAAAGCACATTTTCTACATCTGAGGGCTCTAGCGCTTGTTACAGGTAAAATATTTAATTCAAGTTAAACTCACTCACATTTCTTTTAACTAAAAATGGGATCCTGGTGCATTAGGGATTCAGTGATTTTGGACAGAAGTATTTGATTTATCTGCTTTGTTACCTTGACAATGTGTCTACGGATGATGTCGGGCCTCCTGCAGAACCCCTGCAGACGTTTCCAGAGCTGCTCAGGTGTAGAGTAAAGGTACTCTGCTGCAGAGAAGAGGAGGGACTACTGTAGACACAGTGTTGTGACAGACAGAGGGATTGGCTCAGCCGTACCTGTGCGGCTTCTTACCTGGGAATATTTCAGGATAAACTAAAGCGTTGGGACATAGAGGGAAACAACCGCAGTGAACTGCCTCCAACCTGCGAAACACCAAATTTGCTAGAATCACTGCAGTGTACTGTGCATATCTAATACATACTCCAGAACCAGGTTCCCTCAGGCTGGAGTATGTAAAACAACTAAAATGCAAATTCACCATATTTGATAGCAGCAACTGGATCTACTTATAGACCATTAAACATATAGACCAACACAACAGGAACACTCAGTTGTCAATTAGTTTTGTTAATTCTTTGGGTTCTGCCAATAACTGTCACAGATAACTGTATGGTTTCATTCTTTCATGCATCAGATTGAGAGGACAATCAGAGAAAATATCACAGAATCTTCCCTGGTTCATGTTCACACCCGAATGCTTAGACTACTGACCATATCGGAAACCAGAACTCTCAGATGATACAGTTCAGACAGGATGTGGTCTAAGCAAAGTGAGGGTCACATCTGATACCTGCTGATACTAAACCATATGATTTTGGTCCACTGAAAAATATTTGCTCATATATGAGCCTGAATAGTGAATATCGGGACTGGCCCTTTAAATCAACACAGTGGTCTGACCAGATGAGCTAACTGACACACAGATATGTATTAATGGTAAACTTTATATGTGCACGTATTTGTTATATACTTCTAGGGTACAAACTACTGTATACTAAACAACTAAACTATTAGTGTACTTCATACAGGCTGTTAGTACACCTCTAGTTTATTGTACTATACTTTTGGTAACTCTAATTTAACAACTTATACAGATGTATTATTAGTACACTTTACGTATACATGCACATACTAATTATGTACCTCTAGGCTACTAACTATACTGAACTATTAGTGTACTACACACAGGCCATTCTAATGTAGGGCTGTCATTTTGTAACGGCCACTAGGTGGCGCCGCGGCTGTAGTAGGGCTGGGAGCGCGGATTGTCCCTCGCTGGACACCGTACTACTCACCGTACTGGACCCGTTGTATTCTTGGTGCCGCGGGAGATTTTTTTTTTATGTTTTCTTGCTTTCTGTGGAAAGGTGAGCACCTGCATGACCACCGGGTATTATCTTGTAATGGATTAAGTTCCCGCATTCATCGGGGGCATTAATATTAAGTCTTATATTTGTGTTAGACATTGCACTATGTTTTGTTATTAGAATTTATGTGTTTGCACTAAGCAAATTTGTTATTTACTTAAGTGTCTTATAATATCGGACAGAAGCTTCGCCTCAGTTCTGTGTTTATTATATAAATATTTGCAATGGCTGTGTTTCATTTAGATTTCATAACTGTCCTTTGGTATTGTTTATGACAGATAGGAATTCCTTTATTTATTTCTGGTTTTGTTGATTAGAGATATGATGTTTTCTTGCTTTCTGTGGAAAGAATAAAAGCGGAGCCGTATGTCCCGGCCGCAACTTTGAATACTCAGCATCTGGTGTCCTTGTGCTGCCCACACCCCTCAACAAATCACTACCAGAACACAGCGCAGACAGCTGGAGGGGTCTGGACGTTCCAAGTAAGACACACGACGAAGACCAAGAGGGCGGGTTACATCTTTGGTGCCGTGACCCAGATGTGTCATTCAGGGACCGAAGCTGGATATATCCTAACCGTGATCTGGCAATTTAACGGTTGTTTTGTATATGTCTGAAGTTTAAATTGAGATAGTAATATTAAGTAGATAGTAGGTAGTGTTAGAAAGTTATCATGGATTTGGGTTATGTTTGATGTTTGAAATTGAGTTTGATAGCTGTTTTTGGTAGTTGTGCGGAACAATCACACCCAGCGGTTACTGGTACACAGGTATAAACAGTGAATGAGTACACCATAGTTCATCCCACAATGCTCAGGTCAGAAAATTATATGGAATCCACACTGAGACTGGAGAGGCTCCCACCCACAACATCCAGTAGCCAACTGTTAACTAAGCCTGCTGCAGATGTCTCCCCCAAATTCCATGAGGCTAAGCAGAACTCTGTGCAGGAAGGACCAATGGGGAGCCAGGAGCAAGTGGTGAGACCCAAACATAGCCGCCCCACCACCAGGTTTGCAGAACCTTCACAGCAATACCAGTCGCTTAGTCACGAAGCATATGCCCAGCCTCAGATGGGAGAACCGTGCCAGCAGCTACCACTAGTGCACCTATCAGGGGCTGGCTACTCTATGAATGATCTTATCCCAACTCCGTCAGCAGGTGCCCATATCCCTGCTGTATCTCAGCCACTCCAGTCAATTCAGCTAGGTGTACAGAGCCCCCCACAGCCTTCTACGGGTCATTCAGTAAGACCTCCATACCCAGCCCCATCCATAGACCCTAACACACAGCTCCATTGTGCCAACTACTTACAGTAAACCCTAATAGCGGGGACCCACCTTGAGAAGTGGCAAGCACAGGCTTTAGGAGGGGATTTCGGGCCACCACTGTACGGTGCCTAAGCACCTGTGGAGTACCCCCAAGGTCCTGTGAGTGGCGTGGCGCTCACAGTGCCCAGATTGACAGGAGGCACACATGTGGCTAACCCTAATGATGGCAACCTGCTGATGGCCGCAAGTGCAAACCCTGCTTATGCTGTGACTCCACATGCTCCCATGCATTATGTATCTGGTCCCAAGCCCCAAGCTACTGCATATGCTGAGGCCCACACTGCCGTCATGCCCCTGCACGCTTCCAACCCCCAACGCACTTATCCTCATTCCCCTGATCTACCTATGCAGGCTCCAGTCAGAGTGGCCGCAAACCCAGGTCTCTCACTTATGTCCCACAGCGGTCTAATAGCAGACGCACCAGGTTAGAAATGTCCAAGTGTTTACCGGTAGCGGCGACAGCAAGGTGCTTTTTGAGGACTGGATACAGGACATGCAGTATCTTCTAGATGCAATAGAGCTGCCTGCCTATCTTCGCTTTTCTACAGTGGTGCGACATTTGAGTGGTGAAGCCAGGAAACTAGTTCTGAACCTGAGATGGCTTTTGCAGAACTACGAGCAGAATATGGTGACACCCGGGTTTCTTTAGACCCACATGCGGACTTCTATGAGTGCAGCCAGAGAACCGGAGAGTCTGCTTGCTCATATGCTATTGCATTAGAGGCAATGCTGCGAGCGGTGGAGGAGAATCAGCAAGGGGGTAAGCCCTTTCCAGACCGGGATATTAAACTCACCTGGCAGTTCCTGAGGGGTCTCAGTGATGAGAAGCTATATGCCAGAATCGCAACAATAAAGCCCAGGTTATTAAGCTTCAGAGAACTGCTGGCTGAGCTCTGCAATCTAGCAAGGGAGGCTAAATCTTTCAAGTAGTCACATAAACCAAAGAAAATATATGAGCAGGTGCATGTGGCTGCAGTGGGTGGGGGGATTGCAAAGCCGGAGAAGACAAGGTACACAACAGAGCTATCTGAGTTAACAGAGGTAGTTAAGAGGCTGGCCCTGAGCCATGAAGAACAGATAGCTAAGTTATCACACCCGGAGTCTAGGATCCCTACACCTGCTGTCTTACAACCAAGACCCCAGCCAGTGTTAACTAATGCGATGCAACGCCCTGCTGTAACATGCTATCGGTGTGGTAAACTAGGACACATCGCTCGAGTCTGCAGAGCGACATTCCCTACTCTTAACCCTGGTTGGGCCTCCCAAACCCTGGTTCAAACATCTGTAGCAGAGGGGGAGCAATCCCAGCCAGCTCAGCCTTTAAACTGTTGAAGGCAATGGAGGTAGGGGCACCCATGGGCAGACAGAGAGACCCCACTGTTAAGAAGCAGGCCCAGCGCAACCAACGGGAAGATGCTCTTTTAGTAGGTCCGCGAAATGAGGGGGAGGTAGAGGTCAATGGAATTCGAAGCAAGGCTCTCATTGACTCAGGCTCACAAATAACCAGTATTACACAGAAATACTTGCGCGATCATCCCACCCTTCGTGAGCAGGTATTAGAGTCTTCCAAAGTGTACATTGAAGCAGCAGGGGGCCAGGATGTGCCTTACTACGGTGTCCTAAGCGTCGACAGGAAGTTATTGAGGAATGAATTCAGGAGCGTGCCGACATTTGTGGTTCCAGACTCCAAGTACCGGTCCTCCGTCCCAGTGTTAGTGGGAACTAATATCATCCGAGCGTCCAGGGGTCATCTTCAAGCAGCCTATGGGGAACAGTTTATACATCGGGTCAAAGAGAGCCATCCAGAATGGTGTACAGCATTACTGGAGGTTGGGACTGGTGGGCAGAGTGCCATGGATGGTATGGTTGGGCCCGTCATGTATGCTGGTCATGGAATTAAAATTGCTGGAGGCAAGGAATTGGATTTATGGTGCAAAGTTAAAGCTGGCCCACAAAAGAAGACATAAACTGATCTGGTTGAAGGGAACCCTGCCATACGACTACCTCCAAATATAGTGGTCGCCAAAATTTTGTTAATGTGAAGAGAGGCTGTGCCCCAATTAGAGTGCTGAACCTGTCTCAACATTCAGTCACAATCAGGCCTCACACACCACGGGCTTTTCTAGTTGAGAGTGTTGTGGAGTTTTAAAGAAAAAATCATGAGAATGGGAGTAACCAGACCTGCCTGAGTTTCGACCAAGTGGTGACAGGTTGCAGGGAGGATCTGAGAGGAGCCGCAGTGGAAAATGAGCATCAGCGCACCCTTCTCAAAGAACTTTTGGAAAAGAATGCAGGTGTGTTTTCAAAGCATTCTACTGATTAGAGCCACACAAAGACAGTACAGCATGAAGCATCCCCCTGGTTGACACAAAACCGTTCCGTCTTCCATACCGTAAAATCCCCCCATCGCAGTGGCAAGATGTACGGAGGATGCTGGGAGACATGGAAGCTACAGGAGTCATACGACCAAGTAAGAGCCCGTATGCATCACCCGTAGTGATTGTGACTAAGAAGGACAGATCCCTGAGGCTCTGCATAGACTACAGGAAGCTCAACTCCTGCAGCACAAGAGATGCCTTTCCTCTCCCAAGAATAGAGGAAGCACTGGAGTCTCTGGGAAAAGCCAGGTACTTCTCCACCTTAGACCTCACATCTGGCTACTGGCAGGTGGAAGTGGCGGAGCAGGATAAACACAAAACAGCTTTCAGTACTCCCTTCCAGAGACTCATGACCTGCTGTTTTGGTGACCTCAACTTCACACATCTCCTGATCTACTTGGACGACTTAATAATTTTCTCAGCCACATTTGAGGAGCACCTGGAGAGGCTACAGCTAGTGTTAAGCCGACTTAAGGAGCATGGGTTAAAGGTGAAGCCCTCAAAGTGTCAGCTAGTGAGAGAAGATGTCCAGTACCTGGGACACTTGGTGTCTGCCGAAGGCATAAGAACTGATCCAGAGAAGTTTGAATGGGTCAAGGATTGGCCGAGGCCCGCCAGTCGGAGGGAAGTGTTGCAGTTCCTTGGCTTTGCGGGATACTACCGGAGGTATGTTAGGGGCTACTCAACTCTAGCTGCACCACTGTATTGTCTGACAACTGGTGATCCTAGAAAAAAGATAGCAGTTTAAGCATAGGGTGGTTTTTTAAAGAATTCTCAGCTTTTGCATTAGTGTGTGTTGCATGAGCTAGAGTGCGTGATGTCACAGCTAGTGTGTGAGAACATGTTTTTAAGACAGAATTTTTGTCTTTAACTTTCACTCACTACAGCCACAGTTTTCACTCGCTGACCATATTTTTTTCACTCGTTCGCAGCCATACTTGTCTTCTTTCTAATAATGGGTGTGTTTAGGCCATCAGACCTATACTGTACTTTAGTCTTGCCTTAAAGCGCAGAGAGTTCCAAACTTTCTCCTATACACTCTAAAGCATTTGTCTGTGAGGCTTTTGAGTAAAAATGTGCAGAAGGACTGGTATTTTTAAATTTTGACTGTGGCCACAATTCTTACTCCTTAAACATAAAAGCTTTTGTAGAAAAATCTTTACTTCAGCTTTTTCGTCTTCCACCACCGCTAAATGATATAAGTCCTTGACTCGGGAGTAGGACATCTAGTTTTGATTCCCATTGGAGGCATGTTTATGCATTCAGTCCTTAATATAACTACATTGATTTCCTTCACTTAAATTGAGTTATATATTCAATACATCAGCGACCTTCAGCTATATTATAAAAGGATAATCTGTGACTAGTCATTCACACTGTTTTACACTTTAGCAATTAACCACACACACTTTTCAAAATAAACACACAAATTAATATCTTCAGCTTTATATAGCAATATTTCTGCTTTCAATTGGTTTATTATGACTTTGTTATATGTCTATTTTACAGTACATACAGTAATTAGGCACAAACCTCCTCTATATCCTTTCAAAATAAAAGCACCAATCATTTCACTAAATAGCACAATTTTTTATTACTGTTTAGCAATTACATGCACATGCATGCTTCCTCCAATGCTTAAATGTTTCAGCTATTATCAGCAATTTTCAGCAATACATTCAGCATGGAAGCATTCATTTTGCATTTTCTTATGGAAATGCTTTATGTAGATATTATTAGTATTATTATTCCGTTTTTCTGCAATTAACTAGTCCCGCATACTTTCAGCTACAGAAACCATTCAAATATCAAAGTATTTAGCTTTTTAAGGAGAAGTGTGCTTACATACAACCATTTCATATCTTTCATATATTTGAATTTATTTCATAAAAAAATCTCCATTGAAATGAATAGGAAACCATTTTCATATACTCTTCAGCTTTGTCTCCTTTCAGCTTTAACTGCTTTAGCATAACTCAAACTTTAAAACTTTAAAACAGTCTGTGTATTTTGTGAGCTAGAGTGGGTGATGTCACTGCTAGGGTTAGTTTTTTTTAACACAGAACTTCTGTCTTTACCTCGTCACTACAGTCACAGTTTTCACTCTACGGACATATTTCTTTTCACTCGTTCATAGTCATACTTGTCTTCTTTCTAATGATGTGTCTGGTTAAGCCCTCAGATCTTTAGTCTATAGCTGCCTCAAATCACAGAAAATTCCAGAATGCCTCCAATAAAGTCTAATCCATTTGTCAACACAGAAGTACTACATTTTGAAATTGCGACTGTGGCCACAATATTTAGTCTTCAAACATAAAACTCACACCACTTGATCATTAAAGCCTTGACATTCAAAAAGTTGTTATTTTTGTGATAGGTATTATGGTTTTGTTGCAAGAAGCCTGTTTAGCAGAGGTAAAACTCTGCTTTCACAGAGCAGAATGATTTTCTCCCACCTTTCGTCTCACGGTGACAATGGTGCAGCTGCAGCTTCGACTGACAGGTCAAACTCCTGATGCTCAGTGTAAGAGCACCAAGCCTATTAATGGGACAGCTGGCAACAGCTTTATTTATAATTTCACCCTGTTTTTCAGTCGGTTTCATCGTCTCAACGCTTCATCGTAAGATCATCGTTCAACTTCCTAAACGTGTATCATCTTTAGGAGATGGGGGCTATTATTTTTCCACGTTTTCAGCTTTTAAACTTTTATTGTTATTCAATTTTTTTAATTGTTTTTTTTTATAATGGTTGTCTATGAGAACCATTGTTTAACGTTTTATCGACTAAGCTCCTTTCATCAGCGTCAATCATTGTAATACTTTGGTGTAGAAACGTCATTTCAACTTCAAAAGCGTCTATCATCAACTTTATCTGTGTGAATCAGCGTCCCCGCATCTTCTAAAGTTATCGATTTGAGAGCGTTTAAATATTGGGTGGTTTTTGTTAAATTTCCAGCTTTTCCATTAGTGTCTTTAACTCGTCACTACAGCCACAATTTTGTTTGTTTCAACGTAATGTTTTGACTAAATTATAGTCATACCTGGCTTCTTCCTAATGATTTCACAGATTATTATTATGATTAGTCAACTACAAAATAACAATTAAGCACACACTTCTTCAAAATCCTTTCAAAATAAAAGCACGATGCCAAATAATTTGCTCTAATAGCAATATTTTTCCCCTTCCCCCCAGTGTCCCCGCCCTGGGACGTGGATTGCCCCGCCCACTTTCATTCACCAGATGGACATGAAAGAGGGAATAACGAAATAAACAGCTGGTTAACTTGTAGGAACATGGCTGTAGCTCTGCAATGACTTTATGTGGTACAGGTGAAAGAAGTAATAACGAAATAAACGGAATATAAAACGGAAACGCTTCCAAGCGTTTTCTGTTTAAATTTTTATTGCACATTTGTTAAAACTTGATGGGTGTCTCTCTTTTGAGTTTTGTCTTCGGCTAAATAAGTGTAAAACAGTCCTTATTACTCATGCGGAATCAATATATGCAGAACAAACAACTTGCTGCATTAATGAGTCGGAGATCTACTGAGTCCTGGGGTTCTGGCATAGCATAGAGAGAGTTTATTACAATTTATTTATTTTTATTATATGATATTCTCTACAAGTTAGCATTGGTAGTCTGCCAGACCTGTGTGAATTACCATAAGAAGAGCGTTTTAAAAAAGTCAAGTGAAAGGTTTTGGCGTCTCACAGCCTACGTAGGTGCAGCTGATCACGTGCTCGATCTCCCATGGAGTTTTTCTTTGTCTCGGAGCTAAAGTATTTTACACCTATTGACCGAGTGGAGACAATATGTAAATGTCTCTGTGCCAATACGTAGTAGGGGATGGGGTTTGAAGTTTGCTTTTGGAACTGAATCAACATCAGACGCTGTAACTCGCGTGAAGCGAGTTCCAAATCTACTGTGTTGCCTGTGTAATAAAACATTGTTTTTCTGCAGATATTGTGGTAAATGTCATTACCGTAAAGTATAATAATGCAGCTTCCGTTTAAAGGACACATTGACTATGTCTTACTGTTTTAACTGTTTAACGTGACCAACTTAAAAGTGGTCAAAGTGGTTTATGCTGCAGAGCAGGAGTTATTTTCGTTTTTATTCAGTGAAAAACGTTAACATTTATCGTGCATAATAAGCACATGTAAAACAAACAAGCTGCTGCAATAATGCGTTGTTGATCTGCTGAGTCCTGACGTTCTGACGCGCCATAGAGAAAGATTTCATACAATGTATTTATTTATAATAAATAAAATCCTCTTACAGATTTTATGTGAACGTCCATAAGAACTGCGTTTAAAAGGGGTGAAGTGAAAGGTTTTTAATGTCAGTAGTATAAGAAAAAGATCATTGGTTTTAGAAAAAAGATGTTGTTTAATTAGTAGGGGATCTGATCAGGGGACTTCGTCGGTGTTCGCACTCAGCTGATTCCTTCCACTTCCAGATAGGCTCTTGCAGCGACATGTTTGGGGTCATCCTGGAAAAACCGATGCCGTGTTTCAAAATACTTTCTAATATATGGCCCCACTGTGCGTTTGATTATGGACTCCTCGAAAAACTGTCTATCCATAATCCCCTCAAAAATAATCAGTCCTGGTCCCCACCTAGAAATCATTTCCCAAACGTGGAGTTTGGGGGGATGCTTAGGTCGCGGTTTGGAAACCAAGTGTCCTCTCTTTGCAAAGCTCATTCTGGCAAAATGCTCCAATGCCACAGTCGATTCGTTTTTCCCCGAAACGAGAAAACTGGAAACGGCTTTAAATCCATTAATGTGTCTGGTTTTGAAAACACAGTTTTCAGCTCGTTTATTCGTTTTTAACACGCTGCTTTGCATAAATGCCGTTTGTCCTTTTTAAACGAGATGGTGGGGCTTTCTCGTTACAATATAAGGTTAGTGGACTTACTGGGAGCGTGTCCAGACACATTAAGGTCCTCCGGGTTTAAAACGTTCTAAAACGACGTGTTTTCTCGTCTTCCCAGCTTTTATTCTGGAAGGGAAAATCAAACCGTTAAAACGTACACGGACCCGACACTTTAACACGAGGACATACTGTATAAAGACAGCGGCGACATTAGCAATTGACAACAAACACTAGCGCGTATTGACAACTTGATCCAAGTCATCTGCCTATGAATAAGTGGCTCCTCAGCACCATCGTTGGAACGTCACATCACTGTCTGCTTCATATTACGAGCTGAAACGAAAACCAAGTTTGTTTTGTATTTTTTCCTCATGATCAACAAACCAAAAGACGAGTACAGATATACATATAAAATACATTTATAACACAGTTTGATGAATAAATATAGATTCCTATTTTATGTTATTATACTTATATCATTCTAGGAGGGTAATCGGCTGACGGAGGGTAATCGGCTGACTGACGGTAAGCGTATCGCGTCACTTCCGGTTACTGAGGTTTGCTGCCGCTGTGTGTGTACAGCGTTACTCTCCGCTCTTTTCTAAATATTATCGTTTTATATCCGATAGCGACTGCTAAAAGTTGCAAAACAAGCTTGTAACACTCAAGCATCTTTTCCTTTCATTAAACGTCCTGCTAATTTACACTGTTATCTAAGTGTTTTCTCCGCTAGCGTAGCTCCTAGCTTACTTTCCTGCTATGGCTTCCCCCTTTTCCTCTCCCTCTCGCTCTGTTCGGTGCTCGGTGTGTCTTATGTTTAGCTTATCCTCCGCCTCCTTTAGTGATGGTAATGGTATCTGTAATAGGTGTACGCTAGTTGCAGGGTTGGAGGCGAGGTTGTTAGACTTAGAGTCTCGGCTTCGCACTTTAGAAAACAGGCCAGCTAGCCGGTGCGGAGCCTCCTAGCTTAGCTGCTACCAGTCCCCCGGCAGGTCCCAGGCAGTTGGGCAACGACTGGGTCACGGCTCGTAAGAAACTTAGCTTTAGGCAGGCGCCCACGGTGCACCACCAACCGCTTCACGTTTCAAACAGATTTTCCCCACTCAGCGACACACCCGCTGAGAAACCCACTCTGATCATTGGTGACTCCATAGTCCGAAACGTGAAGTTAGAGAATCCAGCGGTCATAGTTAGGTGTTTGCCTGGGGCCAGAGCGGGCGACATTGAGTCTTATCTTAAGCTCCTGTCTAAGGATAAACATAAGTACGCTAAGGTCGTAATACACGCAGGAGCTAATGACGCCCGGTTACGCCAATCGGAAGTCACTAAAACTAACATTGAGTCGGTGTGTTCGTTCGCCAAAACAATGTCGGACTCCGTAGTTTTCTCTGGACCCCTCCCCAATGTGACCAGCGATGACATGTATAGCCGGCTGTCATCGCTCCACCGCTGGTTGTCTAGGTGGTGTCCTGCAAACGGTGTGGGCTTTGTGGCTAATTGGAGCACTTTTTGGGGAAAACCTGGGCTGACTAGAAGAGACGGCGTCCATCCCACGTTGAACGGAGCCTCTCTGCTCTCTAGTAACATGGCCATGTTGCTTAGTCCCCCCACTGCTTGACAACTCAGAGTGGAGCCCAGGACGCAGAGTCGCAGTCTTACACGCCTCTCTGCATGTTCTCTACAGCCGCGACCCACTCTTAGTCTTAGTTATCGCATAGAGACTGTGTCTGCTTCTCGACCACCTAAACTATACAAGTCACAAACAAATCAAAGAGGAGTGACTTACCAGAATTTAATAAACATCAAAACAGTTCCTCTTACGGAACAAAGTAATAGTAAGCTAATAAAGTGTGGTTTATTAAATATCAGATCTCTCTCATCTAAATCCTTTTTAATAAATGACTTGATAAGTGACCATCACATAGATCTGTTCTGTCTCACTGAAACCTGGCTGCAGCAGGATGAATATGTTACTTTAAATGAGTCGACTCCAATGAGTCACATCAACTATCATGTTCCAAGAAGTACAGGTAGAGGTGGAGGAGTAGCAGCAGTTTATAAATCAGATTTATTAATTACTCCTAAACCTAAACATAGTTATAACTCATTTGAGAGCCTCACTCTGAGCCTTTCTCACCCAGACTCTAAAACTCAGAAACCAGTTGTGTTTTGTATTGTTTACCGTCCTTCTGCTCCATATTCAGAGTTCTTAACTGAATTCTCTGAATTCTTATCTGACTTGGTTCTTAGCACAGATAAAGTCATTGTAGTGGGAGACTTTAACATTCATGTAGATGTTAACAGCAACTGTCTCAGCTCTGCTTTTAACTCCTTAATAGACACTATTGGTTTTACACAGCAGGTAAATGAACCCACTCATCGTTTTAACCACACCCTAGATCTTGTCCTGACATATGGGGTTGAAATTGATAATTTAATAGTTCTTCCCCAAAACCCTCTGTTATCTGACCATTTCTTATTAACTTTTGAATTTAGCACAACTGACCCTATAACAGCTGGAAAGAAATGTTACTATAGCAGATGTTTATCTGACAATGCTGTTGCCAGATTCAAGCAGATGATTCCATCATCTTTTGCCTCAATGTCTTGCAGATACACAGAGAACAGTCACCTTAATCCTTATGAACAGGTTGACTGTCTTGTAGATGATGCTGCAGCTTCTCTACGTACAATGTTAGACACAGTGGCTCCTCTGAAGAAGAAGACAGTGAATCAGAGGAGGTTAGCTCCGTGGTATAACTCAGACATCCGCAGTCTAAAGCAAAGGACTAGACAACTAGAAAGACAGTGGCGTTCCAACAAAATAAATGTAAACTGCATTGCATGGAAGGACAGTCTAATGAAATATAAAAAAGCACTTTGTGCTGCTAGAAAAACATATTATTCCTCCCTAATTGAGGAAAACAAAAACAACCCCAGGTTTCTTTTCAGCACTGTAGCCAGGCTGACAAAGAGTCATAGCTGTATTGAGTCTACTATCCCCTTAAATCTCAGCAGCAATGACTTTATGAACTACTTTACTAATAAAATTATCATCATTAGAAAAAACATTCAGCAGCGACTTCTTCCAAATGACAGAAAGCACTGTCTAGATCCATCAACTTTAAATTTATTAAATCCTCTGTCTTACCTAGACAGCTTCTCCCCCATAACTCATATGGAGTTAACCTCAATAATTAACTCTTCCAAGTCGTCCACTTGTCTTTTAGATCCAATCCCAACCAGATTACTCAAAGAAGTTCTACCTTTAATCAGCTCATCCATATTAAATCAAATCAACCAATCTTTACAACTAGGCTATGTACCACAGGCTTTTAAGGTGGCTGTGGTCAAACCTCTATTGAAAAAACCAACCCTTGACCCTGGACAACTAGCCAACTATAGGCCCATTTCAAATTTACCCTTTATTTCCAAGATTCTGGAAAAAATCGTGGCTAAACAATTATCTGACCACCTTAGTGGGAATAACCTGTATGAAGATTTTCGGTCAGGATTTAGAAAACATCATAGCACAGAAACAGCTCTGGTTAGAGTCACTAATGATCTTCTATTAGCTTCGGACAATGGTCTAGTTTCTGTCCTTGTCCTGTTAGATCTTAGTGCTGCATTTGATACAATTGATCATCACATTCTATTACAGACACTAGAACATAGAATCGGGATTAATGGAACAGCTTTGGGATGGTTTAAATCCTATTTGTTGAACAGATTCCAGTTTGTTCATGTTAATGATAAATTCTCCACACGCACAAGGATTAGCTATGGAGTTCCACAGGGTTCTGTGCTGGGTCCAATTCTGTTTAGCTTATACATGTCTCCTCTAGGTGAGATTATTAGAAAGCATTCTATTAATTTTCATTTTTACGCAGATGATACTCAGCTATACATGTCCTTGGAACCAAATGAAACAGATCAACTAGTCAAAATTCAGGGTTGTTTAAAAGACATCAAATCCTGGATGTCCCAAAACTTCCTTCAACTAAACTCAGATAAAACCGAGATTCTTATTGTTGGGCCTAAAAATCTGAGAGAGACACTATTGAGTCAGATAGCCACCCTGGATGGCATAACATTAGCTTCAGATTCTACTGTGAGGAACCTTGGTGTCATGTTTGACCAGGATCTCTCTTTTACATCAAACATTAAACAAATCTCCAGAACCGCCTACTTCCACCTTAGAAATATAGTTAAAATCAGAAGCATCCTCTCTCAGAGCGATGCAGAGAAACTGATCCATGCATTTGTTACCTCTAGGCTGGACTACTGTAACTCCTTACTCATAGGATGTCCTAACAGCTCCTTAAAAAGCCTACAGCTCATTCAAAATGTTGCAGCCAGAGTTCTGACAGGACTTAGAAAGAGAGATCACATTTCTCCTACATTAGCTTCTCTGCACTGGCTGCCTGTAAAATGTAGGATAGAATTTAAAATTCTCCTACTCACATACAAAGTACTCAATGATAAAGCTCCTTCTTATCTTAAAGACCTTATAGTTCCTTATGCTCCCAGCAGAACACTTCGTTCTCAGAGCGCTGGGCTACTTGCGGTTCCTAGAGTGTTTAAATGTAGAACAGGGGGCAGAGCTTTTAGCTACCAAGCTCCTCTCCTCTGGAACCAGCTCCCTCTTCAGGTTCGAGAAGCTGACACACTCTCCACCTTTAAGATTAGGCTTAAAACCTTCCTTTTTGATAAAGCTTATAGTTAGAGATGGTTCAGGTCACTGGCAATTATTGTTAGTCACAGGAACCATCTCTTAGTTAAGCTGCAATAGACATAGACTGCTGGGGGACTTAATTTATACACTGAGCTCCTCTGTTTCCTTCTACCTCCTCTGTCCCATAACCTCCCATCATTGTCCCATGTTTAACTAACCTTGTCTCTTTCTGTCCAGTAGTTGTGCTTCTCTCCTCTCTCCCCCCCCCACCCCTTCTCCCTCTCTGTCCTCACCCACAGGTATCATTGGACTCAAAGTTTGGTGTCTGTGATGGGCAGCTGCGGATCCAACCATCCTGCCTGCATCCAGTCCCTGGTCCTACCATCCTGTCTGTGCTCTGTTGTTGCTTGTTGTTGCTTGTTGCTGTTGCTGTGCTTTTCTATCTCTCTATCCTCTCACCCCAACCGGTCGAGGCAGATGGCCGCCCACATCCAGTCTGGTTCTGCTGGAGGTTTCTTCCTCGTTAGAGAGGGAGTTTTTCCTCTCCACTGTTGCTGTCAAATTAAATGCTTGCTGTATGTGGGATTTGTTGGGTTTAGTTGTGTGAGGTTTTAAACCTTACTTTGTAAAGTGCCTTGAAATAACTTTGTTGTGATTTGGCGCTATATAAATAAAATTGAATTGAATTGAATTGAATATTGGATTGGCTGGAGGAGGGACTGTGTCTCTCGGCTGGCCTCAAAACTGTAAAAACATCAGCAGCTTCGGCAATTGACACAACACTAGAGCACTAGCGAGCAAAGACGCATAATAATCTATAATATTTAAAAATCGGACCTCACATCTTTGCACCACCTGGTGGAGACTGGAGACTAGCACCCTGATTTTTAGTCGGGGACGCACCCGTGGCGCGCTGGCGACGCGCACGTACTGCGATAAAAAAGGTGGTCGCTTTGAAGTGCTACGACTGTATGTGCACACACTTATACAAACATGTAATTCTTACTCTAATTGTAATATGTATTATTAGTACACTTTAAGTAAATATTTACCATATTGAAGTACAAGTTCTACTTTATTCTCAGTGAACTAATTGTTTAAGTTTTTTTACACTTGATCACATCAAGTGGGAAACACTGGGGGTCATTATGGGCCACATCAGCTTTTGTATTTAAATCCAATATGGACACTCTATTGTATTCTATAAGTATTTTAATGGAACAAAGTATGTCCCAAAACAAAACAAATAGCCACACAATAATTGTTGTGGAGGGAATTGCCAGAAAAGAGCACTATAGAACTTCAAAAGTTAATTATGGAGGAATTTCATTTTAACAAGTAAAGTATAGACATATGTAACAGTAAGCGAAAGCAAGGTTTTTTGGGCTTTGTCCAGTGCAAGAAAATGCCAGATGTTTGTATACGTGTATTATAGCCAAGCTGTGTGGTGCATCTTTTCTTTAGTCTTTTATATTTATTTATTTTATATATAAGTAACATACATTGATTGTAAGACCAGAAGCAGTTACTAAGACTTCTGGTGCTGTTTACTTAATAGATGGTTCATTGTGTTCAACCAAGAATTTTGTTGGCGAGTCCTGGGTCTTCCTCGGGGCCTCCTACCGGTGGGACATGCCCGGAACACCTTCCCCAGGGAGGCGTCCAGGAGGCATCTGAACCAGATGCCCGAGCCACCTCAACTGGCTCCTCTTAATGTGGAGGAGCAGCGACTCTACTCCGAGCTCCTCCCAGGTGACTGAGCTCCTCACCTTATCTCTAAGGGAGCGCCCAGCCACCCTGCGGAAGAAGCTAATTTCAGTCGCTTGTATCCGTGACTTTGCCCTTTTGGTCATGATCCAAAGCTCATGACCATAGGTGAGGGTAGGAACGTAGATTGACGGGTAAATTGAGAGCTTTGCCTTTTGGCTCAGCTCCCTCTTCACCACGACGGACCGATACACCGACCGCATTACCGCAGCCGCTGCACCGATTCGTCTGTCAAACTCACGCTCCTTCCTTCCCTCACTCGTGAACAAGACCCCAAGATACTTAAACTCCTCCACTTGGGGCAGGAACTCTCCTCCAACCTGGAGAGAGCAAACCACCTTTTTCCGGTCGAGAACCATGGCCTCAGATTTGGAGGAACTGATTCTCATCCCAGCCGCTTCACACTCGACTCTACTCCGAGCTCCTCCCAGGTGACTGAGCTCCTCACCTTATCTCTAAGGGAGCGCCCAGCCACCCTGCGGAAGAAGCTAATTTCAGTCGCTTGTATCCGTGACTTTGCCCTTTTGGTCATGATCCAAAGCTCATGACCATAGGTGAGGGTAGGAACGTAGATTGACGGGTAAATTGAGAGCTTTGCCTTTTGGCTCAGCTCCCTCTTCACCACGACGGACCGATACACCGACCGCATTACCGCAGCCGCTGCACCGATTCGTCTGTCAAACTCACGCTCCTTCCTTCCCTCACTCGTGAACAAGACCCCAAGATACTTAAACTCCTCCTGGGGCAGGAACTCTCCTCCAACCTGGAGAGAGCAAACCACCTTTTTCCGGTCGAGAACCATGGCCTCAGATTTGGAGGAACTGATTCTCATCCCAGCCGCTTCACACTCGGCTTCATCAGGCCAGGACCTCCAGCGTGCGCTGGTGCGGTTTGCAGCTAACAGGACAACTGCTTATTGGGGCTTCGTACCCCAATTTCCGGTTGGGGAGATGGTGAAACCTACCCATTTGCTACTAGTTGCTTCGCCGGTTTCTCCGTTCTCATTCACCGCACATTCTTTGCATGTAGCCCCTCTGACTAGGGTTACTTGAGTAGTAGCATTCCAACAGAGACTGGGCTACTGTCACCTGACACAGACCTTGTTAGACCGGGCGACGTCTGAGCCGGTAGCTCATGTGGTTCATTGTCTCTCATGATATGAGGTAGGCGGTAGCTTGAAGGGTCTTGCCCACACTGAATGCCTATTCGCCCTAACGGGGATTCGAACCGGGAACCCCCCGCATGCAAGTCCTGTGACTTTACCGATTGAGCTATCCAGCGAGCTATATATATATGTAAATGTATATATGTGTATATATATATATATATATACACACATACATACATACATACATACATACATACATACACACACACACACACACACACACACACACACACACACACACACACACACACACACACACACACACACATACATATATATGTATGTGTATATCTGTATATACATGTATGTATGTGTATATCTGTATATACATGTATGTATGTGTATATATATATACATGTATGTATGTGTGTGTATATATATATATATATATATATATATATATATATATATATATAGACATACATACATACACACATACACACAGCTCCACACTATATATTACTTATACACTCCTATTGAAAAAGCAAAACTGTCCATCACAATATCAGCCTAATACAGGCTATTTGCTTGAACTGCCAGACAGAGGACACAGAAAAAAAAGACACTGTGATTTTACTGAAAGTGAAGCCTTGAGACTCAAAACCTTCTGAGATTAAATGTTCAATCTGAACATGTTTGTCTTTCATTTGGGTTCCTCTTCCTGCTGGTGAATGTGTTTTCATCTAAAACAAGCTGTCTGGATTTGGACGCACACTGACAGATAACTGTGCAGTCACTCACATGGCCACGCCGAAGAATTCGTGTTTGGCTGTGGAGACAACCACGTCGGCCTGACACAGCACTCCAAGGTAATCTTCTTTACTGGACAGGAAACCCCAGTTCAGGATGTGGGGGTCCAGCAGATGTCTGGCCTCAGAGAAGATCTCTACAGGATAACAAGGGACAAATAGAACCAAGCACGTGAAACTGGGCCAGCTCTCTGACATTATTACAAGTATATAAGTAACAAAATATGACATGTTCTCCAACAAAGTGTTGAGTTGCGGAAGAAAACCTGAGGTGAAACTAATCAATACCCTAACCCTGTTAACTAAATCAAAGGCCTAATGTGATTGCTTCATAAAACTAATCAGCCGATGAAGCTGGATTTACTGTTGCTGTTTATGCTGCAGTAAAACTTTATGCCTCAATATCTTAGAGTGTGTTCCTCACACTAAAACATACACAGACTCTCATTATAGCATCATCAGCTGATGATACATGGTGTGTTTTAACAATTAGAAACTCTGATCTCTCATCCTCACATGCTCACTGCTTTCCTCCAGACAAAAATAAAACTGCAGAAACAGGGAGAATCGGAAGGGTCACAAGCAAGTCGAACAACTAAAGACAGCGTAGTTCTAAAACTCAAAGTCAGACATCGGGTCAGCGCAGACCAGTGGTGGCCAATCTGAATACTCCCAGTTTTACTGTACATACTTTAAAAGAGATGACACATCCTCTATGTAGGATCCTCTATGGGCAAACACTTTAGAAACAGAGTGGAGCATCTGTCGTCACATACAATCTTTGGTCTTGACAGGGTTAGAGGTCATCAGTGAAGCTGAACCACATTGTGTGTCTATGTTGTACCTGGGACATCAGTAAACGTCTCTCCCAGCACAGACAGCTTAAAATCCAGTTGTTTCTCCTTCAGTCGGAGAAGAGTGCTGAAGAACAGATCCGGGTTTTTGTCGTGTTCCCTTTAAAACAAACAAAGGCTTTTGAAACGTGCAGTTTGCTCTGAAAGACACACATGATGAAAATTATGTCGTCTTTTTGGTCTTTGGATTGAGTGGGTCAGTTGATATTTAACTAGTAGTACTTTTTTATTATTTTAGAAGCTTATATTTATTAATCAACAACAATGTAAAACTCAAAACGTAGTGGGATGTTCATGAACGGCTTATTAAGCTCTATGTCTCCCTCTGGACCCAGAGATTATTCTGGGTGAAGAGCCATTTCTGGCTGGATGATGAGCTTCTTGTGTCCAATCAGACAACTCCGATGGAGGAAACAGATATGAGGATCATTTTCCTAGAAACTGGAGCTGATCAGAAAGAAACAAACAGAACCACAGTTTGTTCGACTGAATTAATTTGTACTGGTAAAGCCCAATACCTCTGACCTGTTGCATGCTGACTTATCCTCCTCCTCAAGGAGGTTCTGTGAGCATGCTCAGTGCCAAGCAGAGTTCATCAATATCCATGATGAGCAAACTGTGATGGTCTCATTCAAAGACGACTGATTAAATATTCTGCTTTATTTTGAACCCAAGAGGTCCGTTTTAAAATTCAAATATTATTTACAGCGATTTACAATGTGAGGCTGAAGCCAAAAACTGAACCAGAGCTAATTAAGATAGGCAAAGGAGTCTTAATGCAGCTGATTCTTTCTCCTTCTCCTGTAGATGTAAAGTAGTCCATGAGGCGGAACCTTGTGAAGCCTGGCTCCTCTAGACATGACTTACTGTAAAAGCCCAGCAGCAGTAGTTCTGTGTTTCATGGCATTTCTGACAGCAGCTGACTGAAGTGGAGCCTCGGTTTCCACCACCTGCTGTTTATATTTTTTTTTTCCTGGTACAGTCATCTGGAGGTAAACTACCAACAAAAAGCTCCCCCACCCTCCCCAACTGCTGCAGCTTCTTCACCTGACACAGCTGTTGACCCCCCCCCCTCCCCTGGAAAGCAACAGGAATAAGACAGAGCTGTAATCTGAGGATCCAGGCCATGCACAGATTAAACTGGAAAACAGATGAAGCTTCAGAGATTAACAGAACCTCTCAGAGGAGAAGCGTTGGTCTCGTCACCGCTGTAATCTGAGGCTGCTTTGCTCAGTTCATAGCAGATTACATGACGGCTGTTGCTTTTGTTACTGATACAAGAGAAAAGGCGCGCGTGCGCGCACACACACACACACACACACACACACACACACACACACACACACACACACACACACACACACACACACACACACACACACACACACACACACACACACACACACACACACACACACACACACACACACCCTTGTTTTACGGTTCCCATCTTGTGTGCTTCTGACAGCTAGTGTGTAACATACCACCTGTGAGGCCAGACAATATGCAAAGGTTTCAGCAGGGCTTCAGTGGCTTCTTCCATACTAGGATTCTGGGTAGTTGTGGGTTCAGGTGTGGACTGATATGGAAGCTCCACAGACCTGTCAGGGACATGGAAACTTTAATTAGCTCCTGTGTTCTTTTTAGTCCTTTTTTTTAGTCATTTAGTCAACGGTTGAGATTTCAGAGTGAGAATAATTGAGAGTGTCAATATATTTAAATCTATGTTCCTTATTTCCTTTTGTTTAGAAATTTGTTGTTGTTATTGTTTTATCATATGTATGTAATGTAAATATAAGTCAGTAAGGTAAAGGAAGACTAGATATTTACCCTACAGGCTGGAGCTCCGTCTGTCTGCGGGCCACTTTGTATTTGGGCAGCAGCCTGAAAACACATCAAGCAAAAGCAGCCAGTGAATACTGAATCATTTTAAATCAGGACACAAATACATCATCAGAATGAAGAGGTTTCAAGATTTTGACAGTCAACAACAAGCCTTGTGGCTAAAGCGAACAGCAATTAATAAGCTACAGGAAAACTGGAGAAGACTTCCTGTCTCATGTACTGCTTGGTTGTGGTCCTTGTGAACACCGTCGCCAAGGGAAAGACACTGTAGACTCTGTACTATCATTACATACATGTTTTCAGATACACAAAAGGTTTCCTCCTGATCTTTCAGCACAAATGTAGAAAATGAAACATGAATGATTGAAACGTAAACATTTAGACACGTAAACACAAGAAGATTTAATTCAATTTAGTTTATAACAATTCACAACATTTATGACCAGAACACAAGGTAGAGGCCAACAATTCTACCTGTTCAGGATTAAGATGACTGATCTCTGTGTGGCTACATTAGAACAAGGACTTCCACCTCCACATGTGCTTCTAGGAACATGTTGATGTGACTTGGCGCAATCATTCACCACCCAGTTAGGACAGGCCATATTGGTAAAGGGACCAGAGAGAAACTAGGGTGCCAAACCAACACACAGACTAACGGGGAGAGTGTGTTTTCGGTTACTGTATCCTTTACATTCCAGGTAACTCTAAATAAAGCAGGCTGACACTAAACATGCAGTAATACTGAGGACATTATATTAACTAAGAGTTTTCTAAAAGTTGACATTCAACTCACTCAGCTGTGGAACTTCAGGCAAAACTGGATTCAATAATCCATTTTAGAAATTAGATGTCTGACTGGCAGCAATAAAAACATGTGGAGGGAGGGGTCAATTATGTAATTGATAAGTCAACTGTAATCTGTGTGATGACCTCACCGCTGAGGCTGATTAAAGATGAAGGTCAGAAATCATGTACTTTATTGGCAACAAAGAGTCTGAAGCTGCAGCAACTCACATCACACGACAATATTGCTTTAGGCAGAAATAGAAATTACTAGAAGCTGAAGCCCTGCTGCTTTAATATCAGGTTTCTTCTGCTTCCCCCGAGAGACCAGCATCTTTACACATAGAATCTGTTAGCCTCACTAGCCCAGCAGCTTCCGGAAATTTCCCATAGCAAGTAAAGGTAGCACACCTTTGAATATCTGTGTGTAGAGACAAAGTTGCCCAGAATATGTTAGAACCAACATACTATTGGCTGAAGTGTGACTTCTATAGAGAACTTGTATGTGCGTCTTAAGAACATGCACAAACAATGTTTACCTGTTTCTCTTCAGCTTTTATTTATTTCATTAATGTCAATATGAATCCAGACACTGCTGTGACAACATGGAATGGGAGCGTAACCACTAGGGAACAGGGACACACTCACTGGTTCCATCACTGTCTCCAGTTAAACACAAAGGTCAGGGCTTAGAGCAGAGGGTTAAACCTGGTGCTTTTCTAACTCTTTTCTAACTGCTTTATCCAACTCCCGCAGCTACAATCAACCAGGACTGTTTGACAACCCCGGTCTTGTATGTGTGACTGACTCCAAATCAGTCACAGGAAAAAATTTCTATCATTTTTGATATTGAGTATTTGTAACCTGATTTATGAGTCTCTAGCTCTGAGCCCCAAGGCCTCGAAAGAAATCTATTGAGTTGACGGTTTTGGTCTTGTTAGCACAAAGCTGTGGATCAGACCGAGGGCGGTTCACAGCAATCTACTCAAGAAGCCTAAGCAGGTCATTAAAGCACATTAAGATCCACATTAGTCATTCTGGGATGAGCTCCAGTCAGCTGATGGTCAGACAACCTGAGGCGCATCCTGACCAAGATGCAGCATTCAATCTAAAAGGCTTCATGGCTTCTCTTTCTCTGGTTGTTTTAGACACAATGAGAAATTATGTGACGTTTATATGGAGAAATGTTTTCAAGGAAACTGGCCCTGATACAGTAAAAGCAGAGTTCAATTCTCACTTCACCTGGCGTTCCCCAGTGTTCAGTGCATTCTAGCTTGACCCCTGGTGGGCCGCAGGCAGCTGACTGAGGTTAAACCTTCAGTCACCATCTGCAGTGTGATTACAGCCGACTGATGAAGCAGGAAGCTCCTCTCCTAATCACACCCTCAACATGTTTAATCTGCACAGATGAGAACAGCTGCTGACCACCTTCTTTCTGCTCCGACCTCCACCCGTTTGCTGAGGACTGCAGGGTGGCGGGGGCTGAGGCTGGGCTTGGCTAAAGATGGATTCGTAAGCCACAGTCGACCACAATTGGCTCCATATGCATGTTTGAAGTAACTCGATGAAGAGAAGAAATTTAAGTTCAAACCAGAGTTACTCATTCACTCTTAACCCTTCTGACACATTAAAACATGACCAAAAAATTTAACAATTAAAACCGTTGACAAAGTCTCCCCAAATGTTGCCATATCCCAATGTACGTTATTTATTCACATTTGAGATTTGGGGTTTTGGTAGATTTCTACACCGAATTTTAATTTTAGATGCAAAAATAATTGATGACATTTAAAATAAATAGAATTGAATTTGGGCACATTACCTGTCAGAAAGTTGCTTATGAGACATAAAGGATTAATGTGCCACATGCGGTGGACTCTCCATTTATTAGATGTTCTCCTGTGTTTGAATGAGGTTGTGAAGCTAGTCCACCTGGACTTGTAGGCCTGTCCTAACTAAAGACTGGCCTCACACCACACAACCTTGCGAAAATGTACAGTACAACAATTCACATGCTCATCAGTCTAATCTGGACGAAGGACTCTGATGCTTTCCTAACCACAACCCTAATCCTAATTACAAATGTGATTTAATCCTAAACCAGGCCTTTGAAACTCTGCTATCCAAAGGAAGGAAGTATCGAAAGACAGACCTTACTTCAAAGTATTTTCATCTAAAACAAACCAGGTCTAGATTTTGGTCTTTCAGTCTGATTCCAACAAAAAAAGACTAAATCCAAAATAAAGAAACCAGCAGCAACAAAACAGGCCCATCCTAATTCCATGATACAAAGAGAGACCCTTGTCATTTTGCAAAAATAAACAAAACCAGAATGGAGTCTGGTGGGGTAGGAACCAGAAAGAAGCACATCAATCATTATCAAACATCTTTATATAATATTTTGATCAAACACCTGAGCCAGTTAAACCCCTACAACAAACTCAACAGAATAAAGAAGAAAAGCCTGGAGTTCTCTAAAATCAGACACCTGCTGATCATGTGGGGTCCACATGCTTTGATTCCACTCAAACAATACCCAGAGAAAAGCTGGCATCTTGCCGCTGAGTTGTGATGGATGTGCTGCCTTTGTGTCTCTCTGCAGGTTGCTGCTACCTTGGGTCAATCACTATTAAATTAGAAAAATCGAGCACTCAAAGGTTGATTGATAGATGGATCCCACGAATACACTGACCATAAACAGGCCAATGAACGTGCCAAGAAGGTCTCAAGGCTTTTAGACACCCCAAGCCCACATTCCAGGCCATTCCCCAGGAAGGGTGGGCCGAGTCCAAGTCCATGTGTCCAAGCAGTCCAGGAGTGACCGGTCAGGATCCTGGGCTGGACCACACCTTCTCCCGTGCCTCTGGCTATCGTTTCTTCAGGCCGTGCCTCTGGCTATCGTTTCTTCAGGCCATGCCTCTGGCTATCGTTTCTTCAGGCCGTGCCTCTGGCTATCGTTTCTTCAGGCCGTGCCTCTAACTATTGTTGATTCATGCCTTCTGGTATATTTTGTTTAGTTTTGAAGGATTGTTTTGTGTTGTTTGTGTTTGGATAAAACAAACTGTTTCATTTACCCATGGCTCGCTCTGACTATGTCTAAATGGACCCCCAAGGACTCCAGCCGCTATCTTGGGTGGCGGATCATAACAGCGACCTTGATTGCACTCATCCATTCAGCCTAATGCCCATATGGGACAGTACCTTTCTACTTAATGTTAATGTTGTGACAAAAAATCTTCTTTCCTGATCCCAATAAACAGTCTCCCCATCTCTCCTGGAGCCTGTGGTTCAGTTTATAGGTTTATAGGCTGCACGCAGTGTAACAAGTAATCCTTGTTAGACTGCCAGATATAAAAGCAGCAGCTCTGACTTAAACTAAAAAGGCACCAGATGGAGTTTGTCTGGAACAGAGTCCAGGACTGAGATGAATCAGGTGTTTATCCCCACACTGATGTCATGATATCTTACTGTACACCTTCAGAGAATAAAACCTCTTACAACCTGAATTGTCTGAACAGTAGACCTGGAGCAAATAAATTTGGTATAACAGACCAGCTGAGGATAATCTGATTACTTCACAGTTGCCAGTTTAACAGGATTGATGAAACTTCAGAGTAGCATGGTCTTCCTCCTAACTACAACTCAACTCAAACTGATTAAACTGACCTGCTGACATCAGGGAATTGGACCGGGTAGTTCAAGACCACACACTTAGGACGAATTAGCTGGTCCAAGTCTCTAGGTCGGTGGTCCGGGATCTTCTTCATGAAGGAGGAGATGGAGGACAGGAAGGAATCCATGTTGAAGCATGAGTTAAACGCCACCACATCTGACACCAGACTGGAACACAAACAATCAGACTATGATTTCTTAATTGCACTACATGTGATTCGCTTTGTGTTTTTGTCCTCATCTACAGGATTTATCAGACTCAGAGCATTGTGTCTCCAGTCTTCAGTTGTTGGTCCTCTCCACTGTTTTGAATTCAAAATGAATGTAGAAATAAAACTGAATCAAGCTAAAAGCAGCAATTTTAGAGCTGAGGGTGTGAGGGTCTGGCTACAGGGCTGGTTCCACGCTTGTGTGTCCAAAGAATTTATCACCAGTCAATTCACATAGAAACTGGCCTTTACACCAGCATTAAACATTAATAAAAAACAGAACCAAGCTTTGGATTCATGTCGGATTCAGCTTGAAGTTCATATTGAAAAGAACCTGGGGTGTTTTTGCTCCATCACTCACATCAGTGATCTGGTTCAGCTCCAATCAAACGTCTTATAGATGCTACCATAACAACATTAGCCCAGATAGGGAGACTGCCACCGATTGACATGCTGCCCAGCAGATCAACAACAATCAGTTTTCTGTTGAACGACTGATTAATGACAACATCAGCCACTTCGATTACACACGTAATTAACCAATCATGTCAGCCCAGCTCGTTAACCAATCACAGGCAGCCTGACAGGCTCATTAAGACAAATGGTTCCAGCTCAATGAGGCAACAAACAGTGAGTAGATAGTACTTAACGTGAATATTAAAAACTATCTGGCTGAGTGTACTGAAGTTTGAGCTTGGTTCAATGGGAGAACACGCATTGTGATCCAACACTTAAAATCCCTCATCGAGTCTGCAGCTTGGTTCTGATATAGTCCAGCCTACTGCACATGATCTCTAATCAGAACCGGCACACAGCTGCACCAAGAGTGCCACGTCTACAGCATACAGTAGTTTCCGCGGTAATGCTACTGTCCACACAATACAAAGTAAAAGAAAAAACTCTGGTGTTTACCATGAGAGGACCTGGTTGTATCCGTACTGGAAGTCCCTGTCCTGGTCTTTGCGAACTGGATAAAGCAGCTGGTTCTCATGGAAGTACAGAACCTTTTTTAAATGAGCCAGATCTGGTCTGAGAGCTACCAGCTCACACAGATTAAGGACTGAGCTGCTGAACAGGACTCTGCAGAGATAAGCACACACAGACAGACATGTGGTTAACAAACGACTCAAGACATAGACTCCAAATCTTTTGAGCAGGACTAAGAACTGAAACCCATACAGGTACTGAAGTTGTGCTTCAGCGATGTTCAGTGAACCGTTCACACTCTGGCTCCTGATCAAGCCTTGGGCCCCAAGTTAAAAGGTCTAAAACGTCCCACTAGGCTGGTGAAGAAAACTCCAGGATTCAACAGAACATGAAACAGTGAATTGTGTTCGTTCATGTTGCCTTATTTAAAATCAAACCTGACAATGAGTCAGCACCCACATACGGAAACATCACAAGCAGCAGAGAATTCAAACCTTTTCGGATCATGAGTCAGTGTTCAGGCCTGAGTCAATTACACCAGGAATCATATGGTACCTATACTGCTCCTTACTTCACCCTCAGGTCTGGGTTACAATCAGAGCTCAGACTCAGATACACCAAGCTAATAGTTTATGGGCTCCTGGACAAACATCCATTAAACTACTTCTGAAGATTTTAGCTAGTGAACATTAAACCACACACTGGATCTTGGGTAATGAGGTCAGGTGAAAAGTGTGTTGCCCACTCAGTTGTCAGATGTTTCAAAGACTACAATGCTCCCATTTACTGGAAACAGCCATGTCTGGCTCCAGTGTTCTGTGAAGGACGTCTTACCTGTACGATGGGCAGGTAGGGATGGTCTGGCTGAAGTACAGCGCCGCTGTTCTTGCTCTCCAGTGCCATTTCTTAGCAGGGAGGGTGAAGACTGAACAACCATCAACGTTAGCTTTCAGCAAGTCGATCAGCTGTTTGTGCGAACCTCCGTAAAAGGGCTCCAGCAGCAGGACTGTGGGACACTGGAGACAGGAGATGGTCCGATTACTTAGTATTTGGGCTCACCCTAGATGGTGTTATTGTAATAATAACTAAGAAAATAACAATAAACAGATTAGCTGCAACAGGAAATGGGGCCATACCTGCACTGAACTTAACAGTGGGTGACAAAACATGAAAAACGTTATAACTACAGAGATAGTTAAGGACAGTAAAGTGGTGAGATTATAACACATTTTCAAGTCAGAAAAGCGAAATGTTTTCTTCTGATGCTGATTGTAAACTCACCAGTCTCAGTTTCAGTGTTAGAAACATGACCTCCTGGTTCTTTCCTCACAGAACACTGAACAAAATACCTACAGCAACAGCAATGTCACAGTCATCTACTGAACCCTGGGAACTGCCAAACTCATGCTGACTCTTTTCATAGAAAAGAAAAATGAAAGCCTTATGGCCAAGCTGAGCAGCCTCGGTATTTGTTATTATAACATTTGTTACAATGGCTCAACAAAATTGGTCCTCTGCATTTAACCCACTGCCTGGGGGAGCACTGGGTGGCCATGTAAGGTGTATGGTTTGCGAAGCATCTTACTCAAGGAGCCCTGGTGGGCTTCAACCTGGGACGTTGTGCTTCCTAATGCTTTACCTACTTAGCTACAGTACCAAGCCACTAATGTAATATTTACAGTTAAGTGATAGATTCTCTGCTTCACGCTTTCACCTTGACTGATGGTTTTCTCAGGTCAACTTTGCAGGAATGCTGTCATGTTGACCCTCAGTAAAGGTCAAAGTGAGTGAGGCTGCACACTGCCTGAATTCTAATTTATTAAATGACTTTAGTTTGTCCAGCAGTGAATAAAAAGCAGTGACATGTAACATGCAGCATCCTGGTGGAGGCAACATTGTGTTGAGCATCTCAGTCAGAAGATTATAAATTATTGTTGACACAAGTTAAGAAAAGAATAAGAAAACCTTAAATAGTCCCACAACGGGGAAATTTCGTCAACTTTGCAGTAATAAACCACAGAACAGTAGTAATATCCAACTGTTTGTAGCACAATGCGTCCTGATAGAAAAGCTCCCAGGCCATTATTATGTGATGTGAGAGCTTTATATAGCAGTCAGGAGGAAGTGGACAACTTTCTGTCCTTCCACTGAATCCTCTCTCAGTGATTTCCAGTCTGTCCTCCATTTAGCTGGCCACAATGGGAGCTAATGTAGCAGCAGCAGCACTCAGAGTTTGCCCACAGACTGCTTAATCAGTCAATATCTGCTCCCTGCAGCTCTGTAATGCCACTCAGATTTGGAGAAGGAAATGAGCTGCTGCTGGAAGACAGATACTCGTCTGCTGGTTGAGCAGAGGTTAAATGCAAATGTGCCAAAAATAAGAATCTGATTGCAAACGCCTGAATAATGTCTTCCATTGTGCTAAAATAGTGCAATCTACTTTATGAATGCTGTCAAAATAATCTGAAAAATGAAAATGTGAGTGTGTCAGAGCGAGGACAAGGATGAAGATAGTCAGATTAACTCTGGTTTCCTGAAACAGAAAATGACAGGGTCTGAAACTTTAATATGATATTGTGTGACACAAACATTAAACATTTTACATTCATGCTAAAGTCTGGGACAATGTCTATCTGACTCTGACCAGGCTTACAATTTAAAGCTCATGGTTAGAGATGGTTTACGGAACTCTTTTACTTGTGTATATATATTATATATATATATATATATATTTTTTTTTTTTTTTTTTTTTGATTTCCTTTTGGTCTGTGAGAGCAAGTGGGTCAGTAAAATAAGCAACAAATCAAATATTTAAAATTTATCAAGATTGCACAACAGTCAAATGTTACAATAAAGTCAACAAGGAAAGATTTTGGAACAAGACAAACCAAGAAGACATCAACTAACCAGACAAAAATAAAGACTTTACAATAGAAGATGAAGTTATGATGAGGAGCTACTATTAAACATATCAATAAAAAGTATTTATAAAATAAATTTAATAATCTAAAAAAAGCTTAATCCAGGAAAAAAGAACCAAAGTAGACACTGTGGGTAAACAAAGCATTTTACTTTACTTTGTAAAAGTCTACAAGTGTGATAAGTCAGGAAATGGGGCAAAAATAAATTACTATAAAAAAATAAAATGGTGAAAGAAATAAAAACAAGACAATAACAGTGGAATGTGAAAACTTGGATCCTGCAATAAAGTCTATACCTCTGCTCAGCTTGGCCATCCTGTGTGTTTGATGCTGACAGGAAGTTTATTAGTAAATCTGAAATGGATTGAACAGATCATTACACCTTAAACAGTCCTCATAAACCGCACTGGGGGATTCCAGCTTTGCAAACGCATCACACCTAGACACCTTTCCTCGCCCACTGCTGCAAACATGGAAGGCTGCTGACTCACATGAAACGAACGGCTAATGTCATCAATTTCCCCCGTCAGGGAATCCCCCCATGCATCCAACTGATAAAGGGTTAAGAAGTCATCTGAGACACCAACAGAGACTGACTCAGCCAGGTCTGTGGGGCTGGAAACTAAAGTCTGTCAGTGGAATCACATTGGAAATGTTTTTTGCTTCTTCATGATCAATGTGTGGGCGCTGCAGAAACTCATCTGACATGACTGGATGATGTCATCCATCTAGCTACCAAGTCACTGATCTTGAACCATCAAGTCAAGCCTCAGGTTAAAGCTGCACTTTCAAAGCAGGATGACAGTTAGGTATATACTGATAAGAATATCATCATATGTTGTTTGATTTCTACCCGCTGAAATATGGGAGGAACACCTCTGTGTGTTTGATGTCACAGCTCCCATCCCGCAAATGAAATGAAGGTTGGGTTCACTAAAGCTTTCCTCGAAGTCCTTAGCAGTCGGTACTGTATGGGATTTTTATTGGGACTAAGGGGGTCATATATTATTCAAATATACACCATTCTGATGAATGTGGCAACAAAATGTGGAATGGGATATTTTCATGTTGAATCTCAAGCTTAGCATTTGACAGTATGAGTTTAGGCTTGGTGAACGTCATATTGGGCCAAACAAGTCTGAAATGTCTATAAAACTGACAGAATATTGTATAGAACTGAGAAAAAAATATTTGTGTTATCAATAGCTGAATTTTTCATATTGTGTATTTCAATATAAAACACCAGTGATTATATAAATTATTTTCTGAATATAAAAATCTTTCAGCTTCTCTTATTCATAAGAGACAACTGCTGCAGAGGAGAGAGAACATTATATTCACATGTGCAGCATCAGTGCCCAAGACTTAACAACACAACTATTAACTAGCGCTGTCCACATTGATTGTTGTGCCACATTTCAAGCAGTGCAGCAAAGCCGTGTGCCATGTGTACATGTGTAAGTACCACTTATCTTAAACACACGTTCATCGTAATGTCGTAAAGGTTAACCTAAAGGATTCATTCGATTTTTTTAAAGGGACCTGCTCCCTGCACTGCTAGGATCAATGAAGTTTATATTATAATTATTATTACTAAAACTATAATTACACCAGTGCCTGCTAGCCCTGCTAGCTACTTCAGCTACGTTTATACCTCCCGGTAGAAAAACACCCCTTCGACTCCCCAGTCGTTGCCGTAACAACCTCTCCAACGTGGACAAGGTGCTCGGTGTCTCCACCGGAGAACAAACGCGAACATAAATCAGCTCACAGAAAATTTCTTGGATCCCGCAGAGACTCACCTCTGACTGCATTAGTCCGGCGCCAACGATAGCAGACGTTGCCATGCGTCATGACGTCATTTTATGCGTCAATCTTCTCTTCCTGAGCAGAAAATGGAAAAATTAAAATGACACACGTTGGTTTATCTATAGCAAAACAAAATTATTATGACGATAAAGCATACTGCATTTAATGGATAAAGGTTTATCTAAACTATACAATATGAACTAAATGAACTTATATGAACAGACCAGAAGCATTCATTTGAAAAAAAGTGTAATTTTCCACAATATTCATTGCTTCTCAGTAAGCAATAGAAAAGCCTTTATTGGCTGTTACAACAATCAAACAGTTCCAATAATTGCTGACTAGGTTTTTACAGATCTCCACTGGTATTTTTTTTTTCATTCATCTTTAGTGATGAGTTCCAACCCTTGCAGGTTCCTAAATAATAGGGAAGCAGTCATTTTTTCCACAATGATGCTTCTTGTACATGTTTTCTTGTAAGGCTAAATAATTTCTAATTTAAAAAAAAAACACCTTTTGTGGTTGAATAAAAATTTTTGCCAGCGGCTGGAGAAAAGCATAATTTAGGCACCCAATAAAGCTGACTTTGACTTTGTTAGAATGTAAAATATCAGCCTTACCCCTATACTGTAAATCATGCAGTGCATTACCCTGTCCATTGCCACAAACCACTGATCATCACATCCTCCACCTCCAGAATCCGACCTCACAGAAATTATTATAACAAATTATATTATTCATTATATTGGTGTTATTAATTTAGCACTGACAAGCAAAGAAAATGATAAATTGCCATTAAGCATTCATAAACTACAATACTGAGTGTAGTATGTAACCTGAGTTTTGTACTCTCTGAACATGTCACTGTTTGCTGCTTGATGTTATTGTCCCTCACCTTAACCGGTTTAGGCAGATGGCTGCCTGCTCTGAGCCTGGATATGGAGGTGTTTCTCCTCTCCAATGTCTCTTGGTGCTGCTCTGTGGGCTTTGTTGATTTTTATCTATGACTCCTTACAGTGCTTTGTCAAGTGGCCCTACTCCCCACACTGTCAGAGAGGCCTGGAACTCTTGACAGAGTCAGAAATTTAGGATAGTCAATTCAACATGAGAGCTAGAAACTTTCCAGATCGATCACTTTGTGTGTTAAATCAAACAGCCATAGAGATCAGCTTACAGGAAAAAGAACACAGCTTTATTAAATTTTAATTTGGCTACATTTATTTTAAAAAAAATCCACAATACTTTTCAGCAATTCCTTCTTCGTAATCATGATCATTATCATCAGTCCTTTGTCACTTCAACGAGATAAATAAAGTTGGAGTATTTATCGTTAAAAAATACAGTGTTGCACAATAAGGTTTGTATCAAAAGTCACAAAATTTAGAATTTCCAGTAGTTTCAAAGAAAATAAAAAAAGTGAAATTTACCTAATACCACAGATGCTCATTTGTCATATATTTGCTCCAGTACTCACTGACAGAATCATTTTTACTAAATTATATCTATTTGTGAGGAACACTAATACTGTACACTACAGTATGAAATAAATAAAATTGGAAAATATAAAATGAGTCACATAAATAAACTGGTAAATTCTCTAAAGAACATGTGTGTAGGAAAAGATAACAAAAACAAAAACATAATACTGACGAAAATACAGAAAATTGCACAAACATATGTAAACTAACAGACTGCTTGTCTATGCTAATAGTGACATATCTGAACAAGTGGAGGACACGGTGATGCCACTAAACAGGGATGGCACTTGGCAGAAAGATGAGAGGATTTGCATATAATAAGGCCTTCCTTTGGAAAAAAAACACACAGAAAGGCTCTGCTTACTTTTAGCTTAATTCTTTTGAGCCCTTTCATTTTCCTGCTACTTCCTGTTTCTTTTAAGACTTATATCGACATTTTATTCTGAATATCACAGAGGTTTCAATGTTCCTTCACATAAAGAAGAAAATACCAGGAGGCCCAAAACTGTGTGGCTAATTGGTAAAAATAATTGAACATGGTAAAAGTGAATAGGAGAAGACAAAAGCACAACAATAATACAACACTCACAGGAAGCATTTGAGACATGTCCCTCTTTTTTAATTGATTTTTTATTTTGTAGTGATACGGAATCGAGTGCAGTTTCCTAGAGTTGGGGTTTGAAAGCGAGACACAAAAGGTTAAAACATTATAGCACCACACAGATTTTAGGCCTTTATAATACTGTACATTAAAAACAGCTTCCACTTCATTTCTTCACAGTGATAATATTTCTTTCTTATTTTTTTTGCATAATATGGATTTTCAAACAATCCTGTCTGCTTCATGACTTGGACATCATGTTTAATTTCTAGTTACAGAGAACATGAGACCCGTCCCAATCCAAGATGGAGATAATAATCCTTAAAATTATGGCCCAGGCTGTTTTTATCTCATAGTCTGAATAGTCTGTGAGATGCAACCAACCAAGTTTTAAATATTTCATCGCGTTTGAATTATCAGGTAATATTAGCTTTATTATTTATTTAATTAATTGCAGTGAAATTAAGAATTAACGTTTGTGATAGTTTCAATGCAGGATCATTGTGTCTTAAAACAATCCCACATTTAACAGCTGACCAAAAAGAGCTCGTATTAGATTTTAGGTACTCACTTTGCACCAAGCTAAACCTGAGACCAGCAGGAGGATGCTAATGTTGGTGATGTTGGTGATGATGATGTTGGTGATGTTGGTGATGTTGAGGTTGGTGTTGGTGATGTTAGTAATGTTGGTGATGTTGGCATTAGTGTTTGTGTTGTTGCTGATGTTCATTTTGGTGTTGGTGATGTTGATTTTGGTGTTGGTGATGTTAGTAATGTTGGTGATGTTGATATCGGTGAGGTTGGCATTAGTGTTCGTGATGTTGGTGATGTTGATGCTGGTAATGATGATGTTGGTGATGTTGATGTTGTAAATGTTCATGTTGGTCATGTTAGTAATGTTGGTGATGCTGATGTTGATGTTGGTCATGTTGGCATTAGTGTTCGTGATGTTGCTAATGTTGATGTTGGCATTGGTGATGTTGGTGTTGCTGATGTTGGTGTTGGAGACGTTGGTGATGTTGATGTTGGTGATGATGATGTTTGTGTTGGTGATGATGATGTTTGTGTTAGTGATGATGATGATGTTGGTGATGTTGATGATGTTGATGTTGGTGATGTTGATGTTAGTTATGTTGGTGTTGGGGATGTTGGTGATGTTGATGTTAGTTATGTTGGGGACGTTGGTCATGTTGATGTTGGTTAAGTTGATGTCGGTGATATTGATGTTGGTGATGTTGATGTTGGTGATGTTGATGTTGGTGTTGGTGATGTTGATGTTGGAATTGGTGTCGGTGATGTTGCTGTTGGCGTTGGGGATGTTTATGTTGGTGATGTTGTTGGTGGTTTTGATGTTAAACTTCAGTAAACACCCAAATGTCAAAACTTAATAAATCTAAGGCCATGATGTTGCAGCATCTGCTGTCACTATGGGAATAAAGCCTGAAACGAGAACCAGTCGTTTCCATCCTGATACAGGAAGCAGCTGTGGGGTAGACACAGATCTCTAAGTTTCCTGTAAAGAGCAATTGATCTTTTTTTCCTTTACTTCCTTTTTCCCCCATACCCAACTCTGTACACTCCTTCAAGAGAAACAGAAGAAACTGGATCCAGCCAACAGGACAAACATTACAAAGCTTTTTCTCTTCTTCTTTTGTAATTTTAAAATCTTCAATCCTCATGGTCTGACTTGCCAGCTATCTTCCCTTCTTGTAAACTCTCGTCCATTGGCTGCATTGTATCCTTTTCATCCCTCTTGTCCCTTATTGAATCTCGCTGGTTCCTGCTGTCACCTTCTTCTTCCTTATCATCTTCCTCTGCTCCTTCCCTGAAACCTGCTATTTGTGTGTCTGTCACTTCCTTGTATGTCTTCTTGTCCATTTTCTTGCCCTTGAGTTCTTCCTCATTGCCATCCCTCACAATCACATCTTCCACCTCCTGCTGGTCCTCAGGATCGGAGTAACCAAGTGGGCCCAGGCCCTGAAGGTAGACCCTTTCCATTATTAGTTCAGTGGGCTCTAGATCAGCCATGGGTCCCACTCCCCCTCCCTGATCCCTGGCTTCCCTTTCGGCTGCTTCACGTTCCTCTGCCTCCCTCTTGCAATAGGAATAGCGGTGGTTCATGTGCTGCGAATATGACCCAGAGTGTGAGAAACGTTTGCCACACTTGTCGCACTGGTAGGGTTTCTCCCCAGAGTGGAGACGCGAGTGTTCGATGAGATGGTGTTTGTGTTTGAAGGCCTTCTTACAGATCTGACACTGGTGAGGACGTTTCCCTGTAGAGACACAACACAAAGGACAGAGGGTCAACACAATGTTGAGGTCACAACAGGGTTCAGGTACAGACAACTTTTTAGACAAAATCAGGGAGGGAAGCAAGGTTCTGAGAGAGCCGTAAGAAGAGACGAACTTAACAAAGAGATGTTTAATTTGTTTTCCTCAGTAAAGAACAGTACTGCTTTGACAATACAAACCTTACAAAGTTTACCTTTAGCTTTTTCTTTAATGATGTGCCTAGTTGGATGTTTGTAGAAGTGTATTTACACACTAATTCAATCAAAACATAAATTTGATTTGATCAGAAAACAAGGGTGAATTTTCAGTAACATCACATAAACCACAGAGTTATATTAACCTGGATATTTAGTGGTTATGACTTGTGTTAATTGTGTGTCTGTGAGATACGTGTCCTTCTGGTCAGTGATGCTAATAAAGTAACAGCAACATGCATCTTTCATTTGAACAGGATGCTTCAATGGCTGCCAGCCAATGGCTGGACAGATTCCAAATCCCTGCACCAAAAACACAGCTAAGAGAAATGCACATCTCCTAACACACACGCAGGCAGTTTGTAGCCATAATTAGACCTGTAGTGTCTGTAGCATCCACCACAGCTGCTACACTCGCTGCAAAAATAACTGAGACGGCAGATTCCTGCTCTAAGTGGCAGAGAGGGTGGGGGGAAGCATGAATGAAATGATGATGCAACTGAGTGAAAGACAACGAGGAGGAATGAGCCACAGATTTAAAACCAGTGCCACTCAGGTAAGAGACGTTACACTGATTTAAAGTTTAAAGCTCTTCTGGGTTGATTTGGTCTGAATGGTTTAGCTACAGACCAGCCAGAGATTTTACACTTTAAAACATTTTTAAAGTTTTTTTCTAATTTCTAGCTCCAAGCTCAAAGCACTAAAGGTTTTCAGTTTTAAAAATAAAAGTGTGTAGATTGTTGTTGCATCAGAAAGTGTGGTTTTCTGTTGGATGTGAAGAGGCAGGAGGCCAATTTGGAAATGAGGAAAACAGCCCATAATTAATAATTATTAATTCCCTTATTCGTCCCACAATCAGGTAATTCATCTCTGCTTTTAACCTTTCCCAGGGGAAGCAGTGGGCAGTGCCTGGGAAGCTAATGTGAAGTGTCTTGCTCAAGGACACATTTGGTGCCAGAGGCAGGGATGGAGCAGGGCTTGCTCAGGCAGCACATATAATAAATTGGAATCATTACAGAGGAGATTAGCATGGCCCCTGCGAAAGGGTTAAGCAGGAGACGTTCTGTTTTCCAGGCTGACATTCTCCCTACTGAGCTACATCACGTGCTGTAGAATGACTCACATGTTGTGCACAGAAAATGGTGTTCAAGTGGTGTAATGGTATCACTGCTAACCTGACCCAATCTTAATGTCTCTCATTCACTGATAAACAGACTTTACTTTGAAATCTGATGCAGTGTTGATTTGGATTGTCCACAAGCCAGAATCAGCTCTGGTAACATAAACTCTATGTACTATGTAAGATGTATGAGAATTAGCAGCCAGGCAGATGATCTTTTATCACTAAAGCAAACACCCCTTGACTCTAAATGAGAGTTTCCCTTTCGTCCTGGTGAAGCTGATATTGGCGTCTGTGGGTGCAGATGCTGTCTACATTGCATCCATTTAAGTACATAAAATGCTTTCCTCCAGCTTCTGTTTGTTACTGTATGAAATGTATTTATATTCACTAAATGTGTTACGATACCATAATATTATTAATATTATTATTATAAATATAGCCTTAGTTAATATTTTTGCTTTGATCTTCCCATAGAGTTGAAGCATACACTCATGAAAACACATCTTCCACCTCCTTGCTCCATCTACATGTATCTCTACACATCACATCATGGGGTGAAAGCTTATATTTCTGGTGTTTTATGAGTTTTTACGTGATCCTATCCTTACGTGATGCCTACCCCCTGCTGAAAAGAAAGAACATGTTAAAGGTTATGGTCTACAGAAAACAACAGAAAGATAACAGAAGAGAAAAGAAAGGGGGCTATGTGGCTAGATAAAATCAAAAAAGAGAGAATTAAAATCTAAAGACATAAGTTATGAAGGAGAGGACACAGAGGCATCGGGGGCAGGGGGAAAAAGAACTGTCCAAATGTTATATATACCTGTGTGCTCATATTTGTGTCTTAGGAGGGAACTGGTCTTCTGGAATGTTTTGTCGCACAAGTCACACGCGTACATACCACTTTCAGTCTTCTTAATCTTCTTCCTGGAGAGAAGTGAGTCGCTGTCTGTCAGGTCGTCCAGGCCTGACAGATAGTCCGCTGTCCCGTCCAGCAGCTCCCCCTGATAAACAAACACAGACCATTTGAGTATGTCTCATAATCCCACACCTGTCAATTTCATGCTCATAGACACCTTCTAGTTTGAGCCCCTACTGCCTCCATGATCCCAAGTCTGGACAGAGCTTAAATCTCTGGGTAAATCCCTTTCATCGAGGGGACACTTAAAAACTGGGGAACATATGGAAGAGGGAGGCTTGGAATAAGGTATAGGGACACAGATGAACACGAGGTGAACAGGTGAACTACAGCAGGAGGATCGTCTTGGTACAAAGTTATGATGACCCTTAATAAGAACAAAGTTGATAAAATACGTTCTCTCAGGGAATGTCCTGATTTTAATGTTATTCTAAGAAGAGAATAATCAAGAATAATCATCAAATTTTGTAGGAAGGTACTATAAACTATGACCATCTATTTGATCTATTTGAATGCAACAGGTTGACTGTTCTTGCACCTTATTACCCATGTTTAGACCCTTTTATTATTTCCTTGCAGTTATCTATCAAATATAAACAACATAACAAAAACCTTGTGCTAAGATTGTTTTGTCGACTCTCTAACAAATAGAGGACAATCCACCAAGACACTAATTCACTAGTAGTGTATTGTTTCAAGTATACAGTCAAGATATACGAAAGCTCAAATGTCAGTTATTTAAATAGAAAAACTCTGAACTCGTACATTTCAGCTACTCACCCTCTTAAACTAATGTAGAATATAAAAAGTCATTACTTGATGAGAGGCTGCAGTTCTGCTTTGGATCAATATACCATTAAAATTTTGAGTCTACATTTAGTTACTAGTTTTACCTGAAAACCTGATTTTCTTTGGTACTTTCTCCTGAGTTGCATTTCAGTTGCAAATGTGGCCTCCCCAGTGGTGTAAGTGTAGGTCATGTGGGGCAAGAAGCTCATGGGGTCAAGGCCTGGATAGGGCCTGAGTCCAGGAATAGTGGCTGGAGCAGGAGACATGAAAGTGGGTGGAGGAAAGGCTCCATGAGATGGAAGGGAGGTGTAGAGAGGACCACCAGTGAAGGGATTGATCCCAAAAATAGGACTGGTGCTTTTCTCCAGTTGGCAGACAGCACTCCCTCCACAATCAGAGCCTAGGACCTCCTTCTTGATATCGACCAGATCTAACGGCACCATCCCCTGTTCTCGTCCTTGTACATCACCATTGCACTCGATGACAAAGCCATTGGCTCTGTGTCGTTTTTCTATAGAGACAAGCTTCTGCGCCATGTGTTTGGGCAATGACAGATCTAGTGGTATATCCCCATGGGCATCCTCAGAAGCTAGACTGTTTGGAGTGTAAGAGCTACTCTGGGAGTTTTTAGAGGAATTAGAGGAAAGGTTGAGGGGAGATGGAGTGTTGCTCCTCAAATTGTCCAATTGGTCTAGTGGCTTGTCCCTTCTTGTCTGTTTGTTGTCTGTGAACAAGTTGACCTTTGTGACTCTATGGCTTGTGTCACTGTTAGTGAAGCCCCCATTTAAATCGGTGGCAGGAAATAATGTTGGTGATCGACTCAAACTGTGGTTAAAATCAAGTCCTCCACAATCAGTTGCTGTTTTTATCATCAGACTGCTTGTGTGATGGTTTTGACTCTTCCACTGCGCAAACCACTCATTGACAAACTCTTGAGGAAGGCCAACAGCTATGGACATCTTAAGAAGTTCTTCTGAGTTGGGCTGAGTGTTCATGGCAAAGTAAGCCTTGAGCACTGATACTTGATCCTTAAAGGGATTGACAGGGCTGGTGGCACATTCAGTACTCGGCAGGTCAGATGGTATTACTCTCCTCCTGCGACCAGCAGGACCACTGTCAGATGGCTGTAGGACCGCTCTGATCGCTTCATTCATTTTGCACAAGTAGCGTTCATGCTGGTGTAGCGGAATGGGCCCGGGGAAAGTCTCCTTGCAGTATTGGCAAGCGTATGGCAAGAACTGGTTCTGACTGTCGTGTGATTTTTCTTCATTACAGAGATTGACTGAAATGTTTGGTTTCTCCTTCTTGATGTCCACTTGCCTTGCGGAGTCATCAATCAGACTCTTGGTTTGACTGGCTTTCTCTAGTGTGTAATCCATTTTGCTTTTTGTGGGACTGCTGTGACCCATCACTTGAAATCCAGCCTGGACCAGTTTTTGCTCATCCATTTGAGCACCCAGCTCCTTCATGTAGGCCCTGAGCTTGGAGATCTTCTCTGGATTCCCATCCAATTTCTGCCTGCACACTGTGTTGTCCACAATCTGAAGCACTTTCTGCACCTCATTTATGCTGTTCCCAAGAGGCCCAGCATAGCCCAGCAAGGGAAGGTCCAGCCCAAATTCTGCCAGGTGTTGAAGGGAACTCTGGGAGGAGCTGTGAAGATCCAGAGGGCTTCCATCACAACCATTTAGGTAAACCCCTGAACCCCCAAACCCAGACTGAGAGGCCATGAGCAGCCTGTACTCGTTAAAGTCCATGGGCTCTGCTTTGATGTCAAGTTGCTGGTCTGGAGGGCCAAGCAGCCTACCATTTTCTAGTTTGTGGCGCAGCTGGGCAAGACCGGGGTTCCCAGGCAATGAGGTTGTGGAGTTGGGGGAAGAACTTGGTCTCCCATTGTTTCCATTTCGTACTCGTCCATTGACAGCGATTAGGCCGATGCATTTCTTGCTGCTGATGTGGGAGCTATAAGAGCCAGAGTGGGAGAACCGCTTCTTGCAGTTGGAACATTCGTATGGCTTCTCACCTGCAATATCACAAAAGTGGATATACAATTACAATTCATATTTACAATTACTTAGGCTTAGAACGTCAGACAACTCTCTGCTTTTGGAGTGAAATGAACGTAACACTAAGAAAATAGATCTGACACAGATTTGATCCTTTAGTGTTGCATTCATGTAAAACCATAATGCTGCAGCATTATGCATTATGCATGAACAAGGATGTCACCAGCATGCTGTAAACAGTAGGAACGATCTTACGTTGAAATTGTTTTTGTATTAGTCTGAAAGTCACTGACTAACTTCAGAAAACCTAAGTCATGAAGGAGAAGATGATAAAAATCTAAGATATGGATCTGAACCAGAGCTGAGGTGATGATGAGGTAAAGAGGACTCACCACTGTGGATACGGAGATGCTCCTTCAGATGATGTTTGTATTTGAAGGCTTTTCCACACTCACTGCATTTGAACTTGCGGTTTCCAGCTCCTTCGTTGAGCAGTGGCGGCTGCAGAGTAAAAAACAAGGTTTTCATGTGATGGAGGAGTAGAAGTCGCAGAGCAGATCACAAAGCTGTGGAACGGAAGCTAACAGGGAAATTTAATAGTATTTAGTAAAGCAGATATGATAGTGACAGTGCCTCTTTATCTGAAGCTGTTCTGAGAAAACGTGTGGGCTGACTTTGTTCAAAAGTCACAGTTTCACATGTAGGTGCATTCCCACCATTTGAAATGCAAATAAAAACAAACACAGTTGGGAGAAGACATCACTCCTCGGAGGAAAAGCCTGTAGGTTGCATCAGCTCACTTTATTTTTGTTGGGTCATTCACTGATTTAAATTATTATGAATATAAATGTCTGTTTTTTTTTACATACATATAACATGTACTGCTGCTGCAACATGGAAATTTCCCCATTGTGGGACAAATAAAGGTCTATCTTATCTTAACTCTTAAAATAAGCAGCAAGAGAAATGTGCACTACATCCACTTTGTGAAATCACAGATACTTTAGTACTTGGTTGGAATGATCTGCTGGGCTCCTGAGACCACATGAAACCTCTACATGCAATTCTATCTATTGCCACATGTTACTGCTGTGACAGATTTATTGACAGAACAAATATATTGTGCTGATTAACAGTGATGATGTGAAACTTGGAACGACGCAAATAAACAAGCATTTAAGTTATTTGTGGATTATGACCATCTGGTCCTTGTTTGGGGGAGGGGGGGCAGAGGACTGTGAGGCCTGAAGCTGAAGGGCTTAACACAGGAAATCTCATTACAATCACGGAGTAATTGGAAAATGGAATGATTCACTGCTTAGTTGGTGACTCTGAAGATAGTTTTGGATGACAAGCAATTAACACCAGTCTGTTATTATAGTGGTGCTGTAACCGCCTCAGCCATATTTACAATAAGACCAACAGCTGATGTAAAAACTCAGATGGCCACCAATGCAGCGCTACAGGCTGCAGCCTGAGGGGGAGCAGAGATCCGGTTCAATTAGATTTGAGTTTATGAGTCAGATTAGTATAGACACAATGTTCCCATGTGCAGCCAGTGTAGATTACCTGGTCTCTGGCCGGTTTGTGTGTGGTCATGTGACGCTCCAGATGTGTGCGGTGGCTGAAGGAGTCGCCACATAGCAGACAGGAGAACCTCTCCTCATTCTTCTCATGCCGATATTTGATATGTTCCTTCAGAGACGTCAGACGCTTGTAGCCGCGATCGCAGTACGGACATGTTAGCAGCTGCGCAAAGTCATCTGGAGGCAACAGGTCTGCAGCACAAGAAAAGGTCAAAGGTCAGCATTAAAGAAACTTCACTGTCCCCTGATTGAAGCCAAATATTCTCAGATAACTCGTAGAATAATCCAAACGTATATATTCCTGATGCCAAGCAGTAATAAATACTAGTGTGGTGTATTAGCATGTTTCATGGTCTACCAGCTAATGTTCTGTCCCACCGTGCTCACTCTCCTCTTGAACAACAGCCTCCGGCGTGCTCAGTCGTGACACCTCCTCCGGAGCTTCAGGGTAAATGACGGCAGTGTCGCTGCGCTGTAGGTATTCTGCAATAGTCGCTGGCTGACCCTCGCCATCCTCCAGTTTACGTTTCAGAAAGTAGTCATTCAGCTCCAGTCGTTTCACTGAGGACGGGAAACAGGAGTCAAAGCTTCAGTTTACTCAAAGAGACTGAGCAGATCATAAAAGGCTTCTTTTGATAAATGTGCGTTACAAACAAGGATTCCTTTAACTTTAGAACTTTTGAAATTAAATATTCAGAAATCTTTTTTTACCTGGCCCATTTCCTGCAGTGTGCGGCAAAGCCTCCAGACTGAGAGGTTCATAATTTTCTTTTCTGTTGTCTGTTAAATCAAATGACAGGATGCACACGGAAATATTTATTCATTTGTCTGACGGAGGTTTCATAGGAGAGCTGCAGGCAGGTCAGCTGGATCCTTTCATCACAGTCAAGCTGCAACTGTGGTCTATTGTGTTTGTTCCTTCTGGGCCTCTTCATGTGACTCCTCAACAAGAGTCACAAGTATCATAAGCTTCATTCAGCCATCAAAGGAGGGACACCCCCTCTTCTCCCCCACAACAACAGAGGCAGAGTCTTGGCTCCCCTTGCATGAACCTCTAAATGTGAGTGCTGGTACGCAACAACACAAATCATGTTAAAACACAATGGGTTAAAAGATCTGCAACACTTTACAATGTGTGTATTTACATTAGCATAAAGTTGGTTAATTGTTGTATTGTTGTATTAAATAAGAAAGAAAAGCCAACATTGTCAATATCAGCTGTACAGTTAAGCTGTAAAACAAACATGACATGTGAAGACAGCAAGATGAGCAGAGCAAGATAGAACCTCATTCTGTTCTTTCTTTACTCATCTGCTCTCTACTGGTTTTTTATTACTCCTTTGTTTCTTTCTTCTACCCTTAGAATGAGGAGCTGAGGATATTCTGTGCAACTCTGGGACTGGATTGCACAGTAGTAGCAGCTCTTCTCATGAGATTCTCATGAGAGCCCGGAGGTGTTGCTTTTTCTCAAGAACATCGTTGGTGCCATCTGTCCCTTGATCTTAAACAGAATCACTCTGAACCAGTGACCAAGAGCAAAGTGGGTCTGTCATACTGGGACTATACTCTTTAGGCCCCGCTTTCATCAGCTCAGGGTTTAGGAGTAAGTATGTTACTACTGATTTTAGGTGAAGATGGTTTATTTCATGTTAAACATCTCACTGTGGATGAGTTAATGCTGATCTGTATTAGGGTCAGATGTGTTGTGTGCTGTGGGCTCCCACCATTGCCGTTGAAATGTCCCTCTCTGCCTCTCCAGCCCTCAGAGCTCTCCTGGTCCTGGTATGACAACAGGGCGTGGGTGACTCGGGGTGACGCCTCCAAAATGGGCACAGTCGCTGGACTACTTGCTTCTTCCTCTTCCCCACCTCCTCGTCCGTTAGCGAGGTCGTAATCCTCAGAGATCGGCAACCTGTCATCCTCGTCTGTCTCAGAACCCGTCTCCGCCACATTCTCATAGCTCAGCACTACAACACAAACACAACAGCAACCATGTTAAGTTTCAACAAGAACATCTGGAGCAGGAGGAGGAAGGCACATTCCTGAATTGAGTCTCAGGAGACTTAAGTCTGGAAACCCAAACCTGGTTCAGATAAGGGACAAAGGATGGACCTGATCTTCAACTAACCAGCGTGAATCACAAAATTACAAATAAACTGAAACTTTGAAAATTTGTGTGACATAAACTAAAAAGTTGCTCTGTTTAATCCATGAAGAACCAGCAGCAATAATAGTCAAATTTTGGTTTTAGCAGAAATCTTTGTTGATTGCTTAAAATGAGAGAAGCACAAGTTGACACAAGAATTAAAGCTTAGCACGATATACCTAATAACAGACGACAGATCACAACTGGGCCTATGGTAAACCTGGCTTCAGAAGGCGGGGGAGAGGGAAATTAGGCCCCGAAATCATGGGAACCAGCAAGCAGGGCCTGCGTCGGCTAAGGAAGGACCATTTTCACTAGACTTTCTGCCTAATAAAGCTCTCACGCATCTGCTCAGAAACTTTTTCTTTGGGGATTTTATCTAGTGCCAGACTCAGCACTGTAAACCTTTACATCCGAGCGCTGTGCAGGTTCCCAGGGGGAGGAGAGTAAAATAAAACTTCCCAAGTTTTTTGTGCTTCCCCTTTGGGTACTCAGAGATTAGTCTGTGCATATCTGTTCATAATATGATCTTTGTCTGCCTGTGAGCTGTGGCACTTGCCTCCCGGACAACTGCACAACAGGTGCAAATTAAAAAGGGAGCCACGGTGGGCCAGGCCGAAATCTGCTGACCTGGGCTGAATACCAAGAGCAGGGGTGGGGGTGGAGGGCGTGGGACAAAACCGGCTTTAATAAGAGGTGTGACCAGCAGGATTTAGGGGGAGTTCAGACAGGGTAATGCCCTCTGCGTTTGAAAGAGAAAAGAACGACCTGAGAAGTGAGACGTGAATGCTCAATGTGTGGTCTAAGGTATATGCTGGAATACAATATAATCCCACTCCACGACTGAACCCCTGGCAGCCCCGCAATACATGCACACGCCCGCATGCACACAAGCATGCTATGCTCCTTCACGTTTGCTTTATAAACCTTAATAAGCTAGTAGAAACAGCATAGAAGTAAAGCAGCTACCACTGACCATCAAGAATTAAAAGCAGTCTCAACTGTATGTTAAATTAATGTATGTTGTGCTTGAGTACAGTTTGTGCTTACTACACTACATTACAAACAGTATTCCCATTAGATGTCCATCATGGCTTTGATAAAAACATCTAAAACACTAAAGAAGCTAAGACCTAGATGGAGGAGCAGCAACTTTGGTGCATGCTGGGACATCTGGCCACGTCTCTTGACTCTGATTGGCCAGTCGTAGTATTGGGGGGTGGAAGTAGCCTCCCAAACAAAAGCCATTCACTGTGCTGTTTGCCTGTTTGCCTGCCAGGTCACATGACTGTGGCAGAGTGGCAGATGTCACTGGGGGCAAAGCAGCCGGGTGCATCTCTGGAAACATGCCTGTCCACCATTTTGTCTCATGACATACGCTCACCTCCAGCTCATGCTGTAGAAAACTTTACTGTTTCAGATTCAGCGCCTCACCATCCTGCTGTTGGCACGGAGCTCCATTGTATGCAGCCGCTCGTCCTTTGTGTCTATTCACACGGTCAAAGACAAAGGAGCGACGACACATCGCAAGCCGATTCCCCCTTTAGCGGGCGCTTCATAAAGGCACATTAATCTTCCTCGGTTCTGCTCAAAAATCATTCTCTAGCTTTTAATGCAAACAAATGCCTCCAGCTGTGTGTGTGTGTCTGTGTGTCTGTGTGTCTGTGTGTCTGTGTGTGTGTGTTGTGGGATGGGATGGGATGGGATGGGATGGGAGGTCTGGGCAGGCAGTTAGTTGTGAGAGGGTATGTATCATGGATCAGAACACTATCTTGTGTGATCCAACCTGAGTACAGCAGTCAAAACAGAAAGAAAGACTCAGATTACAGCTGTAAGCTGTACAGTAGCTGTGAAGTTCTGAAGGTCAGGCTGCAGAACCAGATGGATCTGGACACAGAAACTCTCAAAATACAGAATGAAAAAAAAAATCTGGGTTGACAAAATTTGATTGACACATCAGACCATCATATAAAACATCCAACCAACTCCAGGTTTTTGAGGCTTTGATACAGCAACCAATCACAGCGCCAATCGGACCACCAGCTACTGATGCAGGTTTCCAGAAGCCTCTGATCCCAAACAAGGTTCGTACCTGAACTGCAGCTACTCGTGATAATCCTTCAGTGGTCCATTCTGTGACTCCTTGTGCATATAAAGTCCTCCGATCTGGGTTTCCACAGAAGCTCAACCTGCAACGGTCCAGGTGCTGCGTCCACATCCTGCCACTCGCTGGAAGGTAATAAGATGAAACCAGCTCACTCTCTTTTCCCTCCCTCTCTCTCTCTCTCCGCCTGTCTCGCCTGAGAGCAGATCACCTGAGTGAGCAACTGAAGGATGGGGCGAGTAGGTAAGACAGGAGCACTGAAGTGAAAAACAAGGTTGCTGCCTAGTGGTTACAAACTGGAAGTCACACAGGCAGGCGAGTGCTGCCAGTTACAGTATAAGGCAGTGAAAAACAAAATTGACCAAAGGGCACAAATCCCACCTATCCAGAAAGCAGGACGCCTCATTTATATGGATTATTATATTTATGTATTTATGTATATGAATTTATTATATTTGTTCACATCATCTAAATGATGTCCTCAGTCTGTCTCAGATTATCGATTCCCAGGAGAGGTGCTAATGTTATCCTATTAGCAATATTTGTGCTAAGCTAGGCTAATGTTTCACCTTAATAGCAGCCTTAGTGCTAAGCTAAGATAATGTCTCATCTTTAAGAAATATTTGTGCTGAGCAAGGTTCCTGTTTTACCCCGTGTTCATGTTCAGTCTGGGGAACACACAACAGAAACGGCTTACTGTACCTTTGGTTATCTGTTATAGAACATGGCTGTTTTATGTTTGGGAGGGGGTGTCAGCACTGTCTAGCCCCTAATTGAATTAAAGTTCCATTTATCTGCAGGGGTCTTGTGCAACAGGCTGGAAGTTCCAGGAGAAAAGAGAAAGAGCCAAGCCTCTGCCAGCCCCACACTGCCAACCCTCCACCCACTCTAACATGAAGCTACCATCTGTGCTTGGCCTGCGCACATGTTAATGTTCTGGGAAAATGCTCAGAGACCCCCACTGCCCCCCTCATACCCACCCAGAGCTGGGAGCCAACTGCTTGCTGAGCAAACATGACATCGGTCCTCACTGTGCTCCAACACATTACCACTCAGAGTTGGTGCATGTGTCTGACGTCTCCGTTTTAATGAACTAAACTAAATTCAGCCCAGTTCAATGAGCAGCTTTTTATATTGACCTGATTTACTGATGGTTTTTAGCTTTAGGCTCAGTCCGACACGTGTTGATTAGACATGTGTGTGTGTGGGGGTGTGAGTGTGCATGCGTGCATGTTTGTCCACTCGTCAGCAGAAACATTGAACTAAACATGAGAGAACTAAAAACATCCAACCACAACCAGAAAGAATGGACAGATGTGGACCTGCTTACACACAGGAATCAGGTGAGACACCTTAGGACTGGTTGACCTTTGACCTCTTATATATAGCAGCAGATCACATGTGGCCACGGTGACAACCTACAGTAAGGGCATATGATCCCAGACACACTGAAGTTAATAGCCTTTTCCAGCCTCTAGCTGTAGGTCACTTGCTCTATCCTTCTTCATTACCTACCATCGGTCCTCTAACCTATCTGTATGTTGTTTCCTAACCACCTTGTTTGCTTCTTTACTTCGTCCTGGTCACACAAAATTACCCATGCTCCATGTAACTTAGCAAGACTTTTCCCAACAGTAAATATTTAAGTCTCTATGGTTTCTACTGTTTTCCTCTGAGGCCCCTCTGACTCCTCAAGTCAGCCCCCACCCTCCATCCTCTCAGCCCCAACCAGTTTACAAAAGACAGATAAGACTCATAAAAACAGACTTTCCAATATCCAGGGTTTCTTATCATGATCTAACCTTAGAGGAGGAGTTGAAATTTGAAAGAATCAGACTGAATCAGAACCTGTAACAGGCATGACTGCAAATGACTGAGTAAAACAGACGTTGAGTCTGAGTCCTGGCAGCAGAAACCTGATCATTTCTCTGGTATGTACTGTAGACATAGCATCTAAGAATGGAGAGAAAAATCCCTAAAAGACAGCCGTGACGGGTGAGGAGGCTGAGGCTGAGGCTGGGCTGAGCGAGACTTTCCATGGCTGACCTGTTGGCAGGCTACTGTGTAATTACAGTTACCACATCCCAGCCTTTTCTCCCATGTGGTCGCCCATTTAGAAAACAAAAAAGGAGTTTCACTGTATAATTCACCCCTCACAAGGGGGAAGACAGCCAACAGAGATGTCTCTGGCTAAAAAAAACACAACCACAGAAAGGTTCAGGAATCTTACTCTGACTGAAAAATGTTTCTGAGAGAGAGATAGATTTATCCTGTAGGCCGCTCACAAACAACAACAACAGCCACAAGGCATTCAAATTCAACACCAGCCTATCCCACCTCCAAATGGACCAGAACTGCCCATCAGGCATCTGAGGAAACCAGAACCTGTTCTACATCTATTTGAAAAGTCAGAAGAGGCAGAAACTAGGGAAAGAATGTTTAAAAATAGACAGAAGGAATCGAGGTAAAGAGGGACCAGGGTTAGTTTAAGCATAATGTGTCTTTACAATCTGTTTTCAGAAAAAGGTGTGACAGTGGCACTTCCTCTTTAAACTGGCCGAGTCATGCAGTCAAGTCAACAGGATCTTAATCACATTTTAACACCTTGAGATCTGCAGGTCAGTTAACAACAGAGCCTCGCCATCTCTGGACCCATTAAACTCTCATCTCTTCCAAACTGTTAATTGGTAAATTCACGGCTGTTCACCGCTAAAGCCTTCCTGTGAAATTACCAAAAACAGAAACACATCCGTTCACAAGACAAAGGTGGGGCGAAGGTGTAACGTTAACCCTATCAGCGGCAGAACATGACAGTTAGAGCCCTGCCCGTCTTACCTCGGCCTCAGTGTGTTGTCTGATTAGAGGAAAGCTGCTGTTGCTCCATGATAAGACCTGACACACTGATAGCAACAAAGCCAAAGAAAGAAATTCAGATGTGTAAGGCAGTTGTGTATGTTTTAAAAGTCAGTCAGCAGAGCACAAAGCTGTTCACACCCTGCTCACCATGACAACACCCTGCTCATCATGACAACTCACTCTTCACCTTTTTAATGTCATAATAAACTGTCCTGCGTGAGTATTCACACGCTTGAGGATTTGTGTCATCACGGTGGGGACTCGTGCTGAAATACTTTCTGTGAGCTACTGCTGTGTAAAGAGCAGAAGGAAATGAAGCAGCAGAAATTGAAGAGGGGAAAATGTGAATTCTCTTTTGAACTCTGAATCTTGTTTGACATGCATTTTGAAGCCCATCAAACTCCATATTTCTTTGTAACTGGTAATCATCAGCTGCTGCCACAGAGTGAGGTGGCATCTGGGCTACACCCTCCTTTATTAGAATGTGGGCTGCCTTAGGAGAAAATCCGCCTTTCAGTGTGAATAAGAGAGTCAGTAGTTCACACAGCAGTTTACAGCCCAACAGCCTCAAGCAAATACCAACAAAGTGTGAATTATTCATCCCCCCAAGTGGAACAGGAGTCTTTACAAAAAGAGGGGAAGAGAAAAAGAAAAGTTTTTAAATCTCTCTCAAAACTATTCTCTGAAAATAATTAATGACTGCAGGTGCCTCAATATACAGTACATCAGCCTGACAGCAGCAGGTATATACCTCACTCTGCTAAATGTCATACAGGATCAAGCTGTGTCTCAGACCAGGCCCTGACCAACGCTGCTCATCAGTTGGCGCTAACAGAACCACAGTGGTTTGTAGCCTTACATGATGCTGATGGACATATTTAAGATAATAAGACATTACACACATAATACATATACATGATGATTAATATTACCAGTACAATAAAACCCATTAATTCAAACTATAAACATTTCAAATGAATGAAAAAAAAAAACATTCATTGGTTTCAGAATAAATTCCTCCGGCTGTGACCAGACGCCACAGCAGGTATTGCTTCACTCAGGCGTCTGGCCGTCAGACCTTCTGTTGATCTGTTCCTGGAACAGTTTGCAGTAGTGAAACTGCTGATGGACTCACTTTACCATTGACTCACAAGACCTCTGTCCACCACAACCTGCATCTGGACACAAGAAGAAGCAGAAAAGTGTCACTGTCATCAGTTTCTCCTTACAGAGTTACAGATTTGGTTCACGAGAAGTCGACACCTTTTTTAACTGACAGGAAAAACTGTAAAAACCTGTGAAGCAGCACTATGAGGTGAAGAGGAACCACAGTTTCTACACTTGTTGAAATAAAGACATGAGAGTACTGATGTTTCTGATGCTGAGGAAGAAGTAGACCCTGGGCACAGACTCCAGGAGGCCAGAGACACCTGAGTCACTGCTCAACTTAAACTTAACTTAACTTAACTTAACTTAAATCTTACACGTGTCACATTAAATGATGCTAAAACGTGTCGATCCAGAGTGTTGTCATCTGTGGTGCAAATACATGGATCATAGTGGTTAGAAACCATGATGAGAGAGGACATGTCCCAGAGTGGCCCTTGCCTGGTTCACATTGTTAATGTAACAATAATAAATATATTGTTTTTTGTTATACTTTTGTATGAGTAAACTAGTTTCAACAGCCTAAGCTCAATAGTGTAAATAAATAATTATGTTGGTGTTGACTAATTAAGCTTTTTTTTTTTGATTGAGAGTTTCCAACACTGACCCACATGTGAAATCTTCTTGCAGCTGGTTCTGGTTCCATAGTTTGTGCACTGACACAGAACCAAACTGGATCAAGGTTTAGTGACATGAAAGTCTCTGGTTTTTAGGCTGAATCATTTGTCACATGTTGAGCAAACTTAACTTCCTGAAAACATGATTACACAACCTCTGAACTTCAGTGCTGCTATTAAAACACTTGTGTCTGGGTCTGAACCCAGTTAATGGGAAGAACCTTTGCCCATTGTTTTTTTTCACTGACTTTTTACTAACACTTTTGGGAGAAGTTTCTATTTGATCCATTGGGTCGGTTCAGTTCTGTATTTGAGACCAGAACATGGTCCCTGTCGCTGTTCATTCCTACGAAGGTAACAATAACAGCTCAGGATTCAATACCGAATGCAACAAACACTACACATGAACCTGCTTTGGACGAGTTCAGGATCTGCTGTTTTCTAATAGTTCACCTACAGGTTAAACCCAACAGGATTGGTAGTGGTATTGGTGTCCTGGTTGTGTGCACAACCAGAAACAAAACACATCTCGTCTTTAAGATTTCAGCTATGAATGAATCCACCCAACACATCTACCATGACAGAGTAAACCCCAAAACCCAAAAGGTGGAGAGGTAAAATCCTTGGGGTTGCTTTTTAAAGGGACCATTTTTAATCCTCTCCAGTCACACTCTCACTGCTCTTCAAAGTAGAAGCATATTCAGGTGGAAGAGAGGTGGAAGAGAGGAGGAGGGGGAGATAAAGAGGAGGAGGACAGGAGGTGGAGAGAAGGTGGAAAAGAAAAGGAGAGAGATGGTCCAGAGTGGAGTCAAATCTGTGCCGGGAGCTGAAATGTCCATGGTTCCTCTGTCTGCTCTTTTCAAATTAAAGTTGACAACCAAAATGTTAAAAACCAGAATAGCAACAAGGTTGTAAAGCCTCAACTCACAAAGCTTTCACTCTGACAATGACCCTTTTTTTGCTTTTTGTTTCCTGTTTTAGGAAACTTGTTTGTAGAATTCATTATACACACAAGCATTAATTAAAACCAACAATCGAAGGTCCGACTATTTGCTCACTGGACAAAGGTTAAAGGTCATTGTGTGTTGGAAGTGTGCTCAGTCTGTCACCGGTCCACATGGATAAAAAAGTGAAAACCCACAAATTAATATGCAACATATTCAATATGCAACATATTTATTTGTCCACTCTAATCATTTTTTTTACAGTTTTCATACCAGATTGAATTGCTCACACTTCTCGTGGTATTGAGAAGCAGTTCCACACTGCTACTGTGTATTATGTACTTACTGTACTCGTGATGATGTGCACATGAAACGAAATGAAAGTCAAAACAGAAATTGAGTCGGTGACAGAAACAATCCCATCGTGCAGCTGTTACTGTGGAAACGGAGCTTGACACAGATGGACCTAAAGCAGGAGTGATTTCTGTTGTCAGCAAACTGATAAGAAAACACACAATCCAAAGGAGGTGACAAAAGTAGGAAGTGTGAGAACAAAGAAGGAAATAAAGAAGTGTGTAACGGGAAGGTGTGTCACTTCTGAGAAACAGAAGAAGAAGCAGCCCGGTAGTGACGGGTCAACAAACACCCGTGAATCAGCACGTCAGCACATTACAGCAAAGGAAACTCGAGGACACTGTAGCTAAGTGTCGACACACAAAAGAGGAAAGTCTGAGTTTTTGTACTCACCTGGCTTTCACACGTCGACATTGAGGGAGGAGGACAAAAAGAAGGACTAGATGGTACATAGTGTTCGTAAATTCAAACACCTGCAGTTTTAAACGAAATTCGGTTTGATTACAAACCAAATAACAATGTAAATATTATTGATACTGCTCCTTGAACTGAAGAACAAAGGCGGGAAAGTTACATTTAACTTAATCAGAAAACATAAACAAATAATATTAACATTTAATAACTAGCACATGCGTCTGTTTCAGACAGTAGCTCATGTCTGAACATGACAATGTAAACAGTATAAAATATTCTAATCACACACACAATGAAAAGACAGTTTTTATGACCTCGTATAATGTATAACAGAAGCAGATTAGTAGCAGATATACTGTAATAACCAAGTCCCGCTGGAAGCAGACAAGGACAGAAACGTCTGAAGGGTGAGGACTGTTCATCCTGAGTCAATGGGGACGGACAGTTGGAGGTTAAGCCTCCATGCGTCTGCCAGTGGGTGCAGACACGTTCAGGTCCAATTCAATTCTCTTCTGGTCTGCTGCACGTACACATAAGTCGCATGGTAATTATTGGTATCGCTTGGATCAATTTGCATTTAACCCAGATCTGGGGAGCAGAGAGGACAGTGCTGTGTCCAAACGGGGACAGGAAGCTTCCTTCTGTTTTTATTTCAGTTTCACTGAGCACAACCCCGAATCACAGACCTCACGGTTTATAACGTGCCAGAAGTCCAGGACAAAGGAGGCTCCTGAGATGATGTGACGATGCGCCCTGACCCCGCAAACACCAGCCACACCCCAGGGCAGGCTGTGTGCTTGCTGAGGGGCTTTAATTTCCCAGTCTTATTAGAAGTGTGGAGGAAGGAAGGGATCATGCCGGTGGGGCCATTAGTTTCAGGTGAACTGGTTTACACAATCAGGACAAAGTCTCACTGCTGCTAGTAACATTTAATGGTTAGTTTAGCGCAGCTACTATCTTACATTTACTTGGGGAAACATATTGTCATGAAGTGCTGAGATGAAGCCATTTCTTTTAGATGTTGAACTAAACACACAGTAAACAAGTGAAGCTCAGGACAGACACAGAACTGAACCCTCTACTGGGACCTTCAGGTTTTTATCTGTGTACTGTCATGAATATTCGTTTCCACAAGAACAAGGGCCGAAAATAGTGGAATCATTAACAATGTGACTCATCGATTGACCTGTTTATGTCTGTTTTCCTGTCACATCATCACTTCTGTATCTGAATCCATGTGTGAACTGATCCAGACTTTAACATGCTTCGTTTGTGTCACCCCCCAAAATGGGTCAGTGACCCATCAGAACACTGATAGCACTCAAAGTGAGAGTACAAGTGAAAAAAGAAGCACACACGTCAATGGCCTCTATTGAATCAGGCCCCTTTGAGCGTGGCACAAACAGCCAATGAGTGTGCACAAAGCAAGCCTTTCAAGTTCATCTGGACTGATGTAATAAAATTGACACGTGGAGTCGGCTGAATTCTGGGGCGCCTGTTACCTAAACTCTCATTTCCAAAGCTCTGTCACCTCCCCTCACTGCAAATGAATCAATTACAGAGCAGTATAATCCTGTTACAGGGAGATGAATGCATACCTCCCTGTTGGCAGGTGCTGGCAGGCTGAAGGGGCTTATATCAAAGCTGGGGGCTTTATCTGTCACATTAGAACCATTGCAACTACTCGCTGCCTCGTCCAGTACAACAAAACAGGAGAATCTGAATGTTTTAATCTTTTGATGCTCTCCATAGCTTTCTGCACTGGACACATGGTGGATCATATTGTCTGCACCAGAAAACTCACACTCTTAGGCAAACTGTATTTTAGTCCAGTCCAGAGTCCACCTTCGTTTATGCGATTTATGCGATCATTCATTGTCAGATACGGCACACAGAACAGCAGAGAGATGATTGTCAGGGTCAGTCCTGGGTGCTCAGCTTGGACACATTCACAAGGACCAAAGTGTCTGGAAGCAGCGACCAACATTCTGCCAGATAACTAGCAAGGAGCGGCGGGTGTTAAAGGCTGGGGGTTTGGGGGTGGGGGACAGGAGGAGGCAGGGTCAGAAACAACAAAATGGGGGGACAGAAAGAGAGAGAAAGACAGAAGGGATGGGGCACCACCACCCTGCCGTCGGCCATGCTCACCCAGACCATTGTGCACCCAAGGGGTTGAGAAAGATAAATAGCTGCATGTTAACCACGTTTGACAAGCTGCACAAAAGGGGACACCTCAGCTCTCATGATGCAACCTGGGCACCCCCCCTGCAGGGTCCCAGGGACCGTCCACCCAGGGGTTAGTCTGGATGGCCATAAGCAAGAACTCCAGCACAAACTCAAAGCTGCATCATATGGACCAACGATTCGTAGGAGTGAAGCTCCCCGTGCGATTTCACTGAAAAGCAAAATGACTGACCAACAGCTCATCAGCTCACCAAACCCAGGATCCTCGGACCTCAAGCTGGATCTGAATGGAAACACCTTGGTTTGTAGCTGGCTGTAGACTCATTGCCTCCTTGTTGGAGTGTTTTGAGTCCAGGCTGCTGACATCTCCTTTCAGTTCTGGGTTTCTGCACCTTGTTTCAAACCTCCATGTGAAACCCTCTAATGGCAGGGAGAATATTTTGGTCTGGGTGGTGGTTTTTGGGGTGGGGGCACTATTCCCCGCTAACCTTTTCAGTGCTGCGTCTTCTTTGATGGCCGACAGGGCTCACAAAAGCACCTGCCCCATCCCAGAGTGTCCCCCGCCTCCCGCTCTTCTCCCATGACCTGACTGGCATTCCTGGCCTACAGGGGGTCCTCCCCATGGCTACCTTTACACGGCCCCTACCCCCAAAACTCACGCCTGGTAATCCCACAGCAAACAAGGTTGATGATGCACGAGATCTCTCAACTGTTGTGCAATGTCACCGTGGGAACAGCATAGGACTGTCAGTGAACAGTATTATAGGATGGATTCATATGGAAAGTGTTAGACAGAGCAGATTTCTCTCTGTTCCCAATACACTGGATCAGTTTTTAGACATTTTGTACACATTTTATAATCTTTATAAAATTGTTCACTTTTGAATAATAAACTGCATGTTTCTTTCCCTTGAACGTTGGTGCTGCTGCTTTTTAGATGAGTTTAGTTGCTATGATGCTTTTTTGTGTTTTTATCTTTTTGGGTTTCTTTAGCTGTTTATTTTTAAAGGTCACATGACAGAAGAAGCTTTGACACATTAAACAGCATGAACCACATCCATGTTTTACACATTTGTTATGTTAAACTGTCTGTGGTTTTGTAGTCATGCTTTAGCTCTATGGAGTTTTCTTCACACCAAAATGTGTACAGCAGCTTTGACAGAAGTGTCAGCTCTCATATCTCCAGCTCATTGATGGGTTGAGCAGGATGCTGCTCCACAGCCTCATTACAGTAACGGGTAGATGTGTGACCAGGAGGCAGCATCCCAAAAATTGGCTGATCTGATGTATGCTGAGAGGCCGAGGAGCTGGAGTGGACAGAGGACTGGTCATGAACACGAGGTGAAAGTGATGAAGCTCGAACTTAGACACGCAGGGAAGTTTAAAACTAAATCACTTCTCTACTGTCAGGAAACACAGAGTTCTGGGGTTTGCGCTGATGAAAAATCAAAGGCTGAATTCGATTTCAGCTTTTACCTTCAAAATGTTTGTTCTCTTCTGTTGATTTTTCATTGTTTTGAAAGTGAAAAGTTATCAAATAACACAATTTTTCATGTTATTGTTACGTGTATTTTTTTCCTGATTCTGAGACTTTGGGGGTTTTACTGTTTACCACCTGCTGCTTACAGACTGTTACATAGTTTTACTGCTTAGTCAGTGAGCCTCTAGTTCCTAATTACACCTGTGTGACACCTGCAGCCGAGTGAAGTTGAGTGACAGCTGGGGGAACACAGCAATCATGTCAAAGAGTAGAAGCAGGAGTTACAACTGTTTATGTTCGGTCAAACTCGGACGACCGCTATTTTCGAGCAGAGATGTGTGTGCATTTTGGGTAGGGGGCATCCACAGGGGGTTAAGTTTTTTAGCTTCACGCTACTTTCTGTTACGCCACCCCGGCAGGAAAAAGGAAACATTTCGCGCCCCCCATGTCAGAATTTGATAAAAAATAATTTATTTCATCTTAGAGATAGATTCGAACCTACAACCTAAGCATCAACAGTGTAACGCACTAACCTCAGCAGTTTATTGAAGTAATACTCACAAAGCGGGACGATTGTTGAAAATAAAAACTCGACTTATCAGCGTGATTGTGGTGTAATGTCTAATTTTGCTTCATGCTGTCCGCTGCCAACACTTTTAGACACCATAAACATCCCAGTCTCTCACTGTAGTCACAGTGAAGCCAGGTGCTACATAAGCTTTGTCATATTTCTAGCTTTCAACTTTCGAGAGACATACGTTTGTCTCATTATCTCCCTCTGTCTCTGCCTTTCTTTTTATTCCAGTTACTTATACAATACTTTTTCGTGGTTTGTTGTCTGCACTTCATATGTCCTCTGTGCTGTGTCTTGTTGAGCGCTAAAAACTACCTACCAAATAGAAACACTCCGTGCAAAGTGTTTCTATTTGAGAAACACTGCGCTACTGGTTTGGAATCACAGATGCCATGATACCTTAGCACAGCCATCTGTTATTGATTGTTCCATGCACGTGACCTTGCCACAGGAGCTCAGCCAATCAAACCAGTGTGTGTGTGTGTGTGTGTGTGTGTGTGTGTGTGTGTGTGTGTGTGTGTGTGTGTGTGTGTGTGTGTGTGTGTGCGTGTGCAGGGGAGCATGAGAACGTCATCACAGTGAACCTCAACCAGGTTAATTATGGGGAAAAAACGTAGATAATAGCCAATGTACAAACATTTATTAATATATAAGTATTTAATTATAATTACATTTTGAAAAACTTATTTAAAACCTGTCAAGTGAGATGTTTCTGGTGCATTTTTTTTAATCGTTTCACAAACATCTGTACGTTTCTCTGACCTTGGTGAATCTGCTTGGTTCGGGCTGTTGGCGACAATATGTCAGAGTGGCTCTGAGCTTACCCATGAAGAATATGTGAGGGTGGAGGGGTGTCAGTCACCTTGAAACGTCCCAACCACCATTTTTTAGCCGAGTTTTACACCGACTGCACAGATGCATGATGGGAGACGTAGGAGACAAGGGAGGAGGCTTTGAGGAGGGAGCCCTCCTTCGGTGACAAATGTTACCAGAGGAGGAATAAAAGGGGGGGGGTGCTTAAAGAGGTGTAGGGGCCACTGGGGGCAGAACCTGAAAGTTGTAAAAAAAAGTCTGACGGACCTAAACTAAAAAAACCAAACATGCTGACACCAAGACAGTGAAGGAAAAACATTCTGCGACTTCAGGTTCAGGACGTGAATAGAACGTAACGTCTGACAAACAAAAATCAAAAAAACAATATCAAATTAAAATAAAAGGAGTACAGTTACTGAAAATCAAGCTGTACATTTAGTCCTCGTAAGATCTGAGGTGGAAAGTGTCTGCGCTCAATAAACACATGATGTGTCAGAAAAGGACTGAACTTAAAACTCAACCAAATAAAAAGGATTTAATACCTCAGTAATGCCATGTGACTGTGATGCACGCTAGTATCTATGTGGTAATTTGGCGGGGGGGTGCTTTGACCAGACTTCCTGTTGTTTATATAATGTGTCTTTGCCTGCTGCCCCTCCCTGAACAAAGGGCCCCTTCTTCCCTGAGCAGGGCCTGAGCTCCTCCTCTTGTCCTACCAGAGGTGTTTGGTAAATCTGCCTAAATCCTGGAGGGGGGAATAGAAGGTGAATAAAGATAATCTGCTTTTCTTCACAATAAAACTGCTCCAAGAGGGGGTGGGGGGTGGGTAACAATTAGGGATTCATATCACATGCTGCATTTTAAACTTGATTCCTAACCTGACACAAAGCGGCAGTGAGGGGCCCCAGGCCACCAGGGACGACCAGGAGTCCCCGGAACTTGGAACAACACTGAGGGGACCTGGGTGGATCTGAAGCATAATCAGAAACAAAATCCTATCTTCCATGAAATAAAATAAATCAGAATTTATAAAAGTAAAAAGTAGTTACGATTTTGAAAAATGCTTCAGGATTAAACCTGAAGAAAAACACAACATTCCGCTTTTCTCAGAATTTGAGTGAACGGGGTGACGTGTAACAGCTGTTAGTGGGTTATCGCCGTATGACTGACCTCAGCCACGGCGGGGTGGCAATATATACACACACCTTCACCCACCTCACATCATCCTCTACCCCCTCCACCTCCTCCCTCACTTTTCCTTTTTCTGGTTCTTTTCATCTGGGACAGTGCCGAGCCGAGGAGCCCGGCGGCGCTGAGAGGCTTTGAATCGTGATTAAGGATGAGCAGAGAAGAGCTCTTTTTCTTTGTTCTGCCCTCAGAAAGATGTTTACTTGAAGGGGGATGGGGGCAAATATGAAAGACATTCGGGTCAGTGTGAAAGAAAGCGACAGGGTTGGTACCACACACAGGTCTGGATCCTATCTTTCAGGGAAAAATATTTCACTGTCCAGACTGAAGTTGGTGTTTCTGCAGCTCTCTCTCACATGCTTGAACACACACACACACACACACACACACACACACACACACACACACACACACACACACACACACACACACACACACACACACACACACTCTGAAACTTATTTCTGGTTGTATAGACAAATGTGAAAATGATTTTTAAAATCTTCAGCAAAAGAAAAGAACCAGAAACATTGTACCAGACAAAAAAAAAAAAAAAAAAAACGATGATGTCTAAAAATCTGCAGGTAGAGCTTGGTCGTGATCAGAGCGCAGTGTCTTGACTCAATCACAACAAGTCAAAGCACGGGTCCTATCGAGAACAGAGGAAGTGGAAACTGCAAATTTGTACGTATCTGATCAGGAAGATGCGGCAGAACTTGTCATCTTTTCTATATTGTATGTGTTAAAAGGAGTTCTGACACCACGTGGTCCAGATTGGTCTGGCTGAAGCTACAGTGTAATTTTGAGTTGGAGCCAGGAAACAGCTGCCCGTCTCTACCATGGACAAACACTGAAATATTTCTTACATGGTAATGGACTGGGCCCAGCAGTGGTCTGACTTCCTGAATTACCTAAGCAAATATTCTTTGGTAATATATATGAAATATTGTCATAATAATTATGTCCAATACTGTATGTGCTGTTGTTTAGAAACCACATCATTCTGCGTCCCTTGAACCCTGCATAAAAGCTTAAGTCTAACGTCTGTGCTTAGACACACGGACATGCAGTCCCCAGAACCAGAGTAAAAAGGAACCAAGATTGCTGCAGCGTCTTGACTCTGAGTCCACTACACAGTATCAGCACCGGCTGCTACAACATCTCTGACCTGAATGTACGCAGGTCCTGATCCTGGTCTCTGTAGCTTTTAAATTAAAATGTCTTTATTTTAAACAAGATGCAAACATGGATCATAGAAAACATGAAACAGGACCCAACCTAAGGCCCACGTTCTATGAAAATTAGAATTAGATTTTTTATAACCTTAGATCAGATGTGTTTTAATTGTGCACAACAAGCTACTTCTATGTCACTGACTCAAACAAAGAAGTCCCTTATCTGAACCAGATCCATCCGCTCAGACGGACGCGAGGCCACGTTAAAGCGAAACAACTAAAAAGCTTCAGCAAATACAGCTGGATGAAACAGGCAAACATCCAGAGGTGGTTCCACCCTCCTCACCCAAACCCCTGGGATCATTCTAGACGACATCAACAAACTTTATCTAGAAGGATTCTATTTTAATCTAAAAACAGACCTTTTAGGGCAAATATCATCCTGCTTTAATTGTATTTTTAATGTATTGTTTACTTAATTCAGAGTCTTGTTCAGAAGCTGTCAATCATCCCTAAATTCTGACATTCATATAAATGGCCCAGTCACTATTCAAATAATGATTATTAAAGTTAGGACCTGAAACAGCTGGTTTCATTAAAGCAGTAGCCACTCAGACAAATGGAAAAACTGTAGGACTGATTACACAAAATAATACAAATATGAATTCACACTAGAAAGCACGTTGGTGTTCACGTTTTTACCAAAAAAAAGTAATTTAAAAAAAAATATGACAAACATTAAAAAATATGGTATTTTTAATTTTGTTTGTCAAAGACAAAAACATAATTTAATAAAAATTATTTTAGACGCCTTAATTTCCTTCAGTCTAAACAATAAATTGTACAATAGATGCACGAACAATGCGTCATAAATATAGAAATGTGACAAATAAAGACACGACTGGGAAACGAGCTCCTGGACTTTACTCGTTTTTTTTCAGGGGGAGTCGCTGCCATCCACAGGTCTTTACGCGGAACGGACTCGGAAATAACGGTTCTCCTGCTCTCGGAGTCGGACCTGCTAAGAGTGATGGGTCCCGGCGGGTCCATCATCCCCCGACCTCACACAGTCACTCTTACGCTGAAATGTCCACAAAGCCCCGTTAAAAAAACTTTTCGTTGGGTCCCGGGGACCGGCGGGGACCTCGGGCCCGGGCTGGCGGGCGGGGACGGCGCAGCGCACAGCCTAGAGTTTGCGGGAGTTTCTGAAGGAAATTGTGCGTGTTTGTGCGCTATCTTACCGTTCTTCCTCCGGGGATTGGCCTGTTTTCGCCTCTTGCAGCGGGGACCCTCCGCCATGATGTCCTGCTTCATTGATAAGTCGGTCCAGTCCTCATGGGCTCCTCGATCCGGCTCCGTTCCTCTTGTCTGCACCTTGACAAGCAGCACAGACACAATAAATCCCAAACCCGAGTCCTGGACCTGCCTTCACTTCAGGGAAACTCTTGACACTTTAAGTCCACTTTATTCAAACTCCGGACTTTCTTTGTGTTTCTGGTGTGTTTGTTTTGTTGGAGAGCGTGCACCGATCAACCCGCTGCGTCGCGTCCCAGTCCGCCTGGTGTCTGTAGAGGAGCTTCTGTGATGGTCTGGCAGAGGAGGAGGAGGGCGGACGCATGCACATGCACGCACACGCGCACACGCAAAGCTACATAATTAAACACGTTCACATCGAACAACCAACTTTTGTCAGCAACTTGTTTTGGGCTCCTCATGCCTGGAAACTGCGTCTCTGTGCGCGTGAGAGCACCTGAGAGGCCTCACGTGATCAGTGAGGCGCACAGTATCGATCACTGATCAATAAAGCGGGAGGACGTGGGCTGTTGCGCCGTGTGCGCTTACATAAGCTCGGCCTGGGTTTGTGTTTTCCTGGCTCACTACCTTCTGTCCCCGCATCCCGCACACCGATAATGTGTGAGAGGGGAGCGGCGGAGACGGACCTCTTTTTGCCTTTCTGTTTCCTCTCTATCCACACCTAGAGCAGCGGTGAGCGGGCGGGAGCGCGCATCCATCCTCTCCGCTCACCTGGTTGCAGGTAGAGCGGCGCAGGTGAACTCCGTGCGTTCATTGGCAGCTCAAAGAAAACTCAAAGAGCTCAAAAAGACAGCGTATACGTACCGGGGACCGGAGAGAGTCCATGATTCCTTCGCTGACTATCAGGTGGCTCGTGGGAGAAAGGTTGTAGCGTGCCCCCTCCCTGAAATACGTATCAAATATGTGGACGGAGTCCCGGTAAGTTCGGGTGTCGGGAAGGCGGGGGTGGGGGTGTTGTAAAGTAGGTGTCAGAGCGGTTTGTGTGCCGCCTTTCCCCGCAACAACTCTGCAACATGATCGGGCGCGAGACCTCCGAGCAGCACGGGGAGCAGCACGCGCCACCTATCTTCCCGAGGAGGGATAATTGAGAAGCTGTGATAGATTGTGCAACCGGAGGCACAGCACCTGATTGGCTCGCACAGGTCATTTACAGAACAGGTGAATCCCCGAGCAGTCTTAGGCGCTAGGGCTGAACGTCTTTGGCGCCAGCGCAGACGATTCAGTTCAGAGGAAGCACCTGACCCGAGGACATGTGAAGGGTAGCACGTGTCCGCCAGTCCACTATAACAGCCACAAAATAAAAAAATATGTTTTTTATGTGTGCGATCAAGGAATAAAAAAGTAACAATAATTAATCAACAGACATAAAGTAAAATAAACGTATTTAACTTTATATGTATTCACAGTCTGAAAACAACAGGAGACACAAAAAATAAAACTACGATAATGAAAGAACAAAAACATAAATAAAGAAGCTTTCCTGACAGCCTAAAGTTTCCTTCAGGTTGTTTATGTCATAATAAAAGCCTATGTATTTGTCAGGCTGTTTTCAACTTCAAAACAAAGTGTTTCCTGTCAATTCTGAGATCAGTTTGTTTTTTCGTCATGTTTAAAACTGAGAAAGAAGAAGTGAAAACAAACGTGTTATACAGTTGCTGAAGGATCGTCCCACCATCATCAGATTGTGCTCTGTTGCTATGGTCCCGTTCTGTCCTGAGCCTCAGAGATTTGTGGACCCAGCAATGAATCAGCTTTTAGCAGAACAAACTAAAAGTGACAAAGGTTTAATGCATAAACAAAGAGACTAATAATAAAATCTAATAAAAACATCACTTAAACATCATCCAGTCAGTCAACAGAAACACAAAGGCAGGTTCTTACATCACTAATGTTCTGTGTTACACGGGGGGAAGGGGGGTCCAATCCCTCTCTACCTCACTGACACTGAAAGACTGACTGGAGCTGGTAAATGTGTGACAATGCGGCCAGGTGACCTTTAACCTTTACAGTCCAGCCTGTGTGAATCTGAAAATTTACCAACATTAAAGGAATATTTAAGAATGAAGGGACACTCAGATTGCGCCATAATTTTTTGCAGAAAAGTTATCTTTTATTCATCCAGTAAGACGCCTAGGCAGATGGTTTTCTGTGGGCTCAAAAACTACAACTAGTGCGTCCTGGTTTCCTCTGTCCCTGCTCCAGTAACGGTCGGGCTGTGAGGGGCGGAGCCAGGCTGAGATGGGGCAGAGCCAGCCTGCTGGAGTGAAACTACTCTGTCCACCATTGTTTTTCCCCTCATACATGTACAGCACTAATATTCCGTGGCCGAAGGTCCTGCTGTAGATTTTTTAGATGACAAGTCCTACAGCACAGTATGTGGCTTGTATGAGCCAGAGTACAGAGCATGGAGGAATACAAGGCTGCCCGGGCTGAGAGATGGCAGAGCCAAAGGCCGGCATCGTGCAACAAACAGCAGAGACCCAGATGCACACTGAATATCCCAGTGCTGCAATGAATCTATCGCTGCTGGTTCCTCTTGGATGAAGTTGCAGATTCTACTGCTGAAAGTGTGTAATTGTTGTGATCAGTTTTGGGTTACATATGTTCAGAGAAGCTGGAAACTAGCTTAAGGACAGACCAGAAAAAAATAAAAATATATTCAACTGTTAATTGTTTTAGCCTGCGCTGTGAAGTTTGAGTAAAGTTACAAGCTGCTCCTTGTTGTTTTTTAGACTGTCAATAGTAGAACTAGTTTGTGCTGCTAACATTAGCCTGTGCATTAGCTTGGGTGGCAGCAACTCTAATACTAATAAAATAATTCATCATATCATCACAGAGACTCTAACTAGTCACTAACAGCAGGTAAAGAAAAGAAGAGGGGTTTGGCTAAATGAACAATCTCTGGCTTTCTAACAACTGTTTGCTTTTAATCAAAATAAAAAGCTGCTGAACAACTTAGAAACAATGTCTTTATTCAAACACACCTTTTGTTAAAAATGTAAAGCAATTTATATATATAATATAATATTTAAGTAGACTCCACACCCTATGATCCTAGATCAGTAACGCGGACTCAAACACCTCAAACAGTATAGCATAGCATAACACCTGCTGAGGCTTCGCTTTAAACTGCTGTTCTGTCTTAAACACCAATAATGAGGAATTAATGGGGTTTGAATAGAGTATTTCTGTGGCGCCGGTGGAGAATTAGTTAGCTAACTTTACTAGCTAGCCAAAGTTACGTCCACGCTATAAACAAAAGTTTCCAGGTCAGATGTGGGCGGGGTTTGCACGCACTGTTTGAGGTGATTGAGTTCGCGTCTCTGATCTGAGACCAGCGCTGTCTGAGGGTAGGGGTGGAGTCTACTTGCACATTCATGAATATTCAGTCTTGCACTCGCAATCATTTAACATTTACATTTAACATTTAACAGTTACATTTAACATTTAACATTTAACATTTAACATTTACATTTAACATTCTACATGTACATTTAGCATTTAGATTTAACATTTAACATTTACATTTAGACTGCACATTTAACTAAATGTGAGAAAACATGTTGTGTCATTTAGTTAAATGTGAGAAAACTAGTTGTAGGTGCTACTTTCACATTCAGCACCCCATAAAGGCAGCCTCGTACTCTTCCCCACGGCATAACTTGTCGGCACTGGACTCTGGCTCATACAACTAACCATGAATATCAGACTGTGCTTGCTGAAGTACCCGCTGTCTTCTAAATAATCTACAGCAGGACCTCCGTCCATTGAATATTAGTGCTGTATGTGTTTGCAAGGAAAAATTATGGTGCTCCAGCAGGCTGGCTCCACCCTCTCTCAGCCTGGCTCCACCCCCCCTCTCAGTCCGATCATTGCTGGGGCAGGTATAGAGGAAACCAGCAGAGACTTCTTGTAATGTGTAAGCATGAGGCAAAAAGTCTTCTGAGATGTTTTAGAAGCTTTTTGAGGAGGAATAAATGATAATTTCTCTGCATAGATAATATGGAGGAATCTGAGGGACCTTCATTCTGTCCAAGGTCGTTTTGGTTAACCCCTATTGAAAATCTGTGAAGTTTTTCTTTAAGACATTCCTGTTTATTTTCATATTTGTTTAGCATCTTGTTGTTGACCCAGGGATGTCAGAGAAACTGCGGGTATATAAATGACCCTTGTGTGTTGGGTTGGGTGAGTAGTGGGTTTAAAGTGGTATTACACTAATCCAGTGGTTCTTAACCTTGTTGGAGATACTAAACCCTAGCAGTTTCATATGAACATTCATTAAACCCAGCAGCACAGATTGGCCAAGCAATGTAGCGGGATCATCTGCAGTCAATGATCGCCAAGCATCACAAAGTGTCATCATGAATCATGTCTTGTTTCTTGCCCTCCACCGAACCCCTGAGACTGACTCACTAGGGTTTGATCGAACCCAGGTTAAGAAACACTGCACTAATCACAGTGTGAGTGTCCCATTAGGCTTAGAGCAGCAGGGGTCCACATCTGTCTGTTTTTCCTGTCTGAACCCCTATTTCTCTGATACTCAGCCCTGTATTAGACCTGTCCCTGTTTCTGCCCCTCCCCCTCACACACACACACACGCAATTACTCTGTGGATTTATAACAAGGTGTATTGAATGAAACTGTATCTTTATTATCATTGTCTCTTATCTAACCAATCAACCCAGCGAGCACTGAGCTGGTTTTCACAACTTTATTTAGCAGGCTTGTTCATGTACAGGTTACATGCCAGGGGTTTTCTATGTGTTCTGATTTGCTGTGGTGGACTGAAGCTGAGTGAAACATTTTACAGTTACAGCTGCTCTGACTTGAACCTGCCTCCTAGCATCACACATGTTTTATTTGTTGATTTCAGGTGATTTTTCCATAATGTGACTTTATTAAAGGATCCATCTCAGACTGGTTCTGGCAGAGGAAGAGGATGATGAAGACAAGAAGGAAGCAGGAGGATGTGAGTGTGGTCAGATTAAGGTGTCAGAGTGTCAGTGATGTGTCATCCTGAGCGTCAGCAGGAAACGTCTGAGTTGTCTGATAGATCAACTGTCACAGTCCAAACCCATACACCGATCCTGGATCTAAGACTTCACATGAACCATCATTACAGCTGATTCATTTCTGAGACTGCATTAGACCCAAACCCTGACCGAACTGAACCAGACTAATCCACAAAAATGCAATCCATGTGTAGGATCCACAACAACTTCCTGACGATCTCTTTTGTGAAAAAGAAGTGAATAACGAACCCACCATCATCATCATCATCATCATCATCATCATCAAGAGAGTCTTTAAATGTAGAACGGGGGGCAGAGCTTTTAGCTACCAAGCTCCTCTCCTCTGGAACCAGCTCCCTCTTCAGGTTTGAGAAGCTGACACACTCTCCACCTTTAAGATCAGGCTTAAAACCTTCCTTTTTGATAAAGCTTATAGTTAGAGATGGTTCAGGTTGTTACAAACACCAAGACCAGACAGGACAGAACCCAAAAGCAGTAAACAGGCGAGGATGGCAGAATACAAAATGATATATTTATTATACTACAAAAACCAAGGGTCACTACAGAGTAGGCAAAAGGTGCATAAACTAAACCGAGGCGCGCTGCGAAGCAGGACCAAACAAACTAGGCAGAGGAATAATACAAAACAGAAGCCACTACCAAACAAAACTAGGACACAATAGGTCGCTGCACTGAGTAGGCAAAATAGGAATAACAGGGCTGTTCACGATCCAAACTAAACACAAAACCAACCGTCATACAGGAAGCCAGATGCAAACTGAGAGTCCACCATAACACACTGACAACTGGAGGAGTCTCCATCCTCCACTTAAATAGTCCCCAAGTTAATGATGTTCCGGAAGGAAACAGTTACTCAGTGCCGCCCTCTGAGGTTGGGAGGAGACTCACAACACAGGTCACTGGCAATGATGGTTAGTCACAGGAACCATCTCTTAGTTAAGCTGCAATAGACATAGACTGCTGGGGGACTTAATTTATACACTGAGCTCCTCTGTTTCCTTCTACCTCTTCTGACCAATAACCTCCCATCATCGTTCCATGTTTAACTAACCTTGTCTCTTTCTCCCCAGTAGTCGTGCTTCTCTCCCGCTCTCTCTCTCTTTCTATCTCTCTCTCTCCTCCACTCTGTCCTCACCTACAGGTATCATTGGACTCAAAGTTTGGTGTCTGTGATGGGCAGCTGCGGATCCAACCATCCTGCCTGCATCCAGTCCCTGGTCCAACCATCCTGCCTGTGCTCTGTTGTTGCTTGTTGTTGCTTGTTGCTGTTGCTGTGCTTTTCTATCTCTCTATCCTCTCACCCCAACCGGTCGAGGCAGATGGCCGCCCACATCCAGCGTGGTTCTGCTGGAGGTTTCTTCCTCGTTAGAGAGGGAGTTTTCCTCTCCACTGTTGCTGTCAAATTAAATGCTTGCTGTATGTGGGATTTGTTGGGTTTAGTTGTGTGAGGTCTTAAACCTTACTTTGTAAAGTGCCTTGAGATAACTTTGTTGTGATTTGGCGCTATATAAATTGAATTGAATTGAATTGAATTGAATTGAATTGAATTGAATTGAATTGAATTGAATTGAATTGAATTGAATTGAATTGAATTGAATTGAATTGAATTGAATTGAATTGAATTCAATTGAATTGAATTCAATTGAATTGAATTGAATCATCACCATTATCCTTTAACACCTCAAACACTGTGCTTCTCAGAGGCTTGTTATTAATCCTTTACAGAGGAATGTCTTCCAGGATTTTACCCAGGATTGGTTTCTGCTGATCAAAACCTGTGCGGTTGCTGTGTGTGCTGGTTCCATGTTCTGCTCATTTTCTGCCTGCTTAGTAACAAATCTATGTTAAAAAAACTATTGGTTCTTTAAATATAAAGCAGCTGCAGTTCATCCTACCTGCCTTGCTACTAATCCCTCAAGGTTTGTACAGTAGCAGTCCTCGTCTCGGACCTCATGTACCATCATTGGGGCAGAACGGATCTGTGAGCAGCTTGGTCTTGAATAACAGAGATGTGGTTTTGTGAATGTGCAGCAGAAACAGTTTGAGTCTGGATTAGCGCAACTGGCTCAGCACAGGCCAGAGGGCAGGATTTACCGGTACCCGTGAAAAGCAGTCAGTTCGATTGAACGGGAATCAGTGATGGGACAAGGCAAGTGGAGGAGTCGGATTCCTGCAGATGAGTGTATGGGATCAACACATCTGTCCGAACCATCCTTGTCCAACCAAACTCAATGTCAAAGCTCAACTGCAACAAGAACCAACTGCAAAAAATTCAAAGCCTGGTACCCCTCTGTCACTCTGTACTCTGAGACCCAGAACATAGTCAGTCATCGGTCCAGCCAGGATGAAGTATAAGCCTGATCCAAGCAGTGACCCTTACCTGAGAACAGGTCTGGGTGGGAGGCGAGTCTCATGGCTGTGTGTTCTGATTTGTATGAGAGGACCTGTCACACGTATTGTCTTTGTAGCTCATCTCAGTCAGTGGAGTGACCAGAGACCCCAGGAGCGCTTTCACCTCCTCCAATCATGAGTAGCCCTCTAGAACTGTGCTGTGCAGGAACCTAGAGTAAGGGTTACAGTCTAGCTGAGTGCTGTCTGTCCTCAGCAGCGGTTCCTGTCCCAATCTGACAGCAGGCAATTTTAATCTCTCTGTGTTTGTATAGGAACCGGACTCAGGTCAGGATGCCCCCCCCCTCGGCTTTATGTGCAACCCCCCAACATGTTGTTTTAGGAGGTTCTGTGTACGTGTCTCAGGTGTTCTGAACTTCTTTGGTGACTGAAATGAAGATAGGATTTTGCAAAGATCTGAATAATAAAGCAAGGTTTGAAGGCTTTTCTCTTGTTTATCTGCGCCGCTTGTGGTGGTTCTTTTTTTCCATGAAACACTTGCACCCACTCGCTGCTAATAAAACACAACATAAAACATAAAATGTGGTGGAAAACAGGAGGATTTCCTACAAGCTGGAGGAGCCTGTCACACTTAGCTAAGAAGAAGAAAAAGGCCCAGAGCGAAAAAGCCAGAAATAAACAGCTAAAGAGAGTTGTAGAAGAGTTTGAGCAGAAGAAGAGTGCCTGGCCGTGCTGTGCTGCTGAAATGTTGTCATGGCAACAATATGTGTTGTTAATCTACGTGTAGGAGGAGCTGCAAGAGGAAATTCCGGTTTAGGTACAAAAGACCACTGATGCCACAAACATGAGCCATGTAAAGAAATCCATCTCTGCCTTTGACCCATCCCCTGGGCGGCAGTGGCCAGCCATGGTGTGGTGCCCATCTAAACAAACAGTGGAGGGAGACTTTGGCAGACTACACTGGATGTAGCATGTGGGAGAAGAAACAAAAGCAAGGCAAGCTAGAAAATGCCATAGCTAATTGGTTAGCTACAAACTGCAGGCTGATTAGTTTTGGAAGATGTCGGTCTAAAAAACGTTATTAGAATCGCAACAAATGACGGCACATGTGAGCCTCCATCACAGGAAGAATACACAAGTTGTATGAAAATGAGAGGCCTATAAAATAAAAAAATATAAAAATCAATATAAAGTCAATATAAAAATAGCATTACAATGTGCACCAACTGTTGCTCTCACCAGAGAGCAGTAGTTTTAAAATGAAAATGTGCGATGTACTTTTAAATTCGTTACTGAATGCTTCTTATATTAAAGCGTTAATCTCAGAAAACTCACGCAGTTAGTGCGATTAAGGATTTCATTCACTGCCCAGCACTAGTTTAAACTGTTTTACTATTAGGTTTTTGTGTAGCTGTTACTACTGATAATAAAAGGGACGCTTTGTAAAACGTGTGCTGAATTTGAATCTATTTTCATTGTCTGTGTGGAGTTAAAAGGTTTCCTGCAGCGTGTGAACTCTCTGTTTAAACATGCCCACATTGCGGCAGCAGGTGGTGCAGGCGCATGGCAGCAGACCTCTGTGCTTGATCTGAGATCTGCACTGGGGCTCAGTCACATATGCACATGCAACCTTTGAAGGTGGTGGCTTTAAGAGTTGAGTGGACCATCTGTGAGCCGCCTGTAGTCGACACTACAGTCAACATGCTGCATTTGTTCTGGGCTTATTTCACCTGTTTGTAGCAGCTTCAGCACCCAACAGCAAAGAAAACAGGAAGTCAACTCAGTGTTTCACAGCACAAAGTAGGCAGTAGTTTCTCACGTCAGGTTTGGTAAAAGACAAAGATTATCTATCTGTAAAGCTGTGGGATCGAGCAGTGATAATGCAGCAGTGTTTGTCCTTGTCCTGTCCGGCTCTGCAGCTCTGGGCTGACAGCTTAGCAGCTGCTGGATCTCTATTGGGTCTTAAATTGTTGGTGCTTTGGCTTAGACATTCATCAAAACACTAAAATGACAAGAATGGCCACATGATATGTCTGTATGAGGCATCTGTGATGTTGGCAGGTCGAAACACGTTTCTGGTGCTTTTATTTTGTCATGATGAGTTTCTATTTTCAGACATTGCTAGCTTGTGCATTATTTCACAACACCAGTGTATTTAGCTGTCGCTCTCTTTGCATGTGGCATTGGTGTAGTGAATAGATTCCTGTAGCAGTGAGCTCTGACATATTTCAAAAAGCAGCCGACCAGACATTCTGTCTTATCCAGGTTCCTGTATGAGGCCTGATCTGCCTTTGTGTGTCCCATTTTGACTTTGGGACCTGCAGACTGTACTTAGCACATGTACCTGTACACTATGCAGGCCAATTGGTTACGGTGTTCCATGTATGCCCTGCCTGCTAGCATCTTGTATCCCACTGTCTTTGCACAGCCTTCACCTGTGGTCGTGCCTGGTATGGTAGATCCCAGCCTCTATTGATCCAGTACTCAGAGCCTAATACTGTGCTGCTAGGATTAGTGCCTCCGTGCTTGCTTCCAGTTCAGCTTTGTCCAGCCACCGGTAGGATTTGTCTATCAGCCACTTCTTCTATCTGGGGTTGGTACATACAGTGCAGTGGTTTGTCCTTCCAGAAGGGTTCCTCCTCTTCTGGTTTCTTCTGCCTGAGGTATTCAATAAGCACGTCATATGTTGGGGCCATCTTCCTGATGTATTCATGTATCTTGGTTGTTTCATCCTGGATAGTGGCTTTCACGCTTACTAATCTTCAGCCTCCTTCCTTCCGCCTAGCATAATGTCTTAGGGAGCTAGATTGGGGGTGAAAGCTTCCATGCATTGTAAGAGCTACCTTGTCTTGATGTCAGTGGCTTCCATCTCCTCTTTTGGCCAGCTTACAATGCCAGCGGGGAACCTGATGATTGGGAGGGCATAGGTGTTGATCACCCCGACTTTGTTCTTCTCATTCAGCTGCCTTTTCAGGACTTGCCTTACCCTTTGGATGTACTTAGTGGTTGCTGTTTTCCTTGTGGCCTCTTCATGGTTACCACTGTGGGATTCCAAATTATTTGTAGCTATCCTCCGCATCTACTATCTTACCTTCTGGTAGTTCTATCCCCTCAGTTCTGACTACCATTTATCTCCATGCTACTATCCGACCACACTTGTCCAAACGACATTTCAGTGTCTTGGCTGTATATCCTAGTGGTATGTATCAGCGAGTTGATATCTCATTTGCTCTTGGCATACAGCTTGATGTCATCCATGTAAAGGAGGCGACTGATAGTTGCTTTATTCCGTAGTCGGTGCCCATAAGCGTCTTTTATTTTTTTCTACTTTAGTCGTTGAGAAGTACAGATGTGTTTTCTCTCTGCTCCCCCTGTTACTATTGCTTGCAGTTTCCTTGTCTTTTCTGAGCACGCCGATCTAATATTCTGGATTTTTTTGGAGCCAATCACCCTGGTCACTCAGCACACTGGACAAAGTACTGAGGAAAGAAACACCGGAAGAACCATTCTGTCCCAGGGGGACTATTGCCTTGGGCTACATGTGGCAGGCTTGGGAGACCTTGGGACCTTGGATGGACCACTGTTCATCGAGGACGCTGAGGATCTATTAATATTTTGGACTTTAATAACAGGGCTACTCATGATTGGAGGAGATAAAAGCGCTCCTGGGATCTATGGTCACTCGTATGATGGAATTACATCAGAGGATAGTCCAGATTGAAGGACTGATTATTAACATTTCAGCCCGTTTGGATAAGGAAAGAGGACGGATGGACAAAAGCGAGATTGAACTCCTAAGGAGCCCATAAGTAAGCTACTGTACTTTGCACTAGCTCCCCGTAGAGATGGGAAGTTTGATACTTTTAACTAATTCTTTTAACTCTCAAACAGTAAAGTGAACAAATCATTTCGAGTCATTCATTCATTTCGTTCATTTACAACAGGTAGCGCTGTAGCCCTCTTGTGCGGGTGGACAAAGACAAAGACAACATGGTTTACTTTAGTGGACAAGTTATAATACACAAACTGCCACAAGCAATTAAAACCATCTGAAAACCTGGGGGATACTGCACTTTATGGCTTGTGTTGATCTTATAGCCAAGTACTTACGCCAATCGGAAGTCACTAAAACTAACATTGAGTCGGTGTGTTCATTCGCCAAAACAATGTCGGAATCCGTAGTTTTCTCTGGACCCCTCCCCAATGTGACCAGCGATGACATGTATAGCCGGCTGTCATCGGTCCACCGCTGGTTGTCTAGGTGCTGTCCTGCAAATGATGTGGGCTTTGTGGCTAATTGGAGCACTTTTTGGGGAAAACCTGGGCTGATTAGAAGAGACGGCGTCCATCCCATGTTGAACGGAGCCTCTCTGCTCTCTAGTAACATGGCCATGTTGCTTACTCTCCCCACTCCGTGACAACTCAGAGTGGAGCCCAGGACGCAGAGTCGCAGTCTTAAACGCCTCTCTGCATGTTCTCTACAGCCGCCACCCACTCTTAGTCTTAGTTATCGCATAGAGACTGTGTCTGCTCCCCGACTACCTAAACTATACAAGTCACACACAAATCAAAGAGGGAGTGACTTACCAGAATTTAATAAACATCAAAACAGTTCCTCTTACAGAACAAAGTAACAGTAAGTTAATAAAGTGTGGTTTATTAAATATCAGATCTCTCTCATCTAAATCCTTTTTAATAAATGACTTGGTAAGTGACCATCACATAGATCTGTTCTGTCTCACTGAAACCTGTTGCAGTAGGATGAATATGTTACTTTAAATGAGTCGACTCCAATGAGTCACATAAACTATCATGTTCCTAGAAGTACAGGTAGAGGTGGAGGAGTAGCAGCTTTAGTATATTTACAGCTGCAAGATTGAAATGGACAAACTCAAACCACCACTAGTTAACGTTTAAACAGATACATCTTAAATTTATTACAAGTGGTGAAAGAATATTATCAGCAAGGAAGAAAGGACAGAGCAGCGGTGAGAAGTCGGTTAGGAAAGAGCTAAACGGCATGAATCACATGGTCAGTTATTTGTTCTAGTGACATGTTGCACAGTTCCACATTGTCATTCAGATCATTCTGTTCCGGTCTTGAGATCTGCAGCCTAAAGCACAGGACCAGACAACTAGAAAGACAGTGGCGTTCCAACAAAATAAATGTAAACTGCATTGCATGGAAGGAGAGTCTAATAATATATAAAAAAGCACTTTGTGCTGCTAGAAAAACATATTATTCCTCCTTAAATGAGGAGAACAAAAACAACCCCAGGTTTCTTTTCAGCACTGTAGCCAGGCTGACTAAGAGTCATAGCTGTGTTGAGTCTACAAGCCCCTTAAATCTTAGCAGCAATGACTTTATGAACTACTTTACTAATAAAATTATCACCATTAGAAAAGACATTCAGCAGCGACTTCTTACAAATGACAGAAAGCACTGTCTAGATCCATCGGCTTTAAATTGACCAAATCCACTAGCTTACCTAGACAGCTTCTTCCCCATAACTCATATGGAGTTAACCTCAATAATCAACTCTTCCAAGTCGTACACTTGTCTTTTAGATCCAATCCAAACCAGATTACTCAAAGAAGTTCTACATTTAATCAGCTCGTCCATATTAAAGAGATGGTAAATCAAGAGATGGTTCAGGTCATTGGCAATGATTGTTGGTCACAGGAACCATCTCTTAGTTAAGCTGCAATAGCAGCATACTTACAGGTATCATTGGACTTAAAGTTTGGTGTCTGTGATGGGCAGCAGCGGATCCAACCATCCTGCCTGTATCCAGTCCCTGGTCCAACCATCCTGCCTGAGCTCTGTTGTTGCTTGTTGTTGTTGCTGTGCTTTTCTCTCTCTCTATCCTCTCACCCCAACCGGTCGAGGCACATGGCCGCCCACATCCAGTCTGATTCTGCTGGAGGTTTCTTCATTGTTAGAGAGGGAGTTTTTCATCTCCACTGTTGCTGTCAAATGAAATGCTTGCTGTATGTGGGATTTGTTGGGTTTAGTTGTGTGAGGTCGTAAACCTTACTTTGTAAAGTGCCTTGAGATAACTTTGTTGTGATTTGGCGCTATATTAATAAACTTTAATTGAATTGAACTGGTTTCAGCGCTCATGGCCTCCATGATTCTGGTTAGACTGACTCATGCAGGGAGACACCACGACACTGCTTCTCCTCCTGCTCCTCTGGTATATTGCTACTCACCACAAAGTGACAGCTTCACTGTGCTCACTGCAGCACCATAACAGGAACTTTGATGTCTTTTAGTGTCTGTAAACAAATCAAATGTTTTCCCAGTGGCAGAAATAAAACAACAGTGAAGCCGAAAAGAGAAAAACAAAGGTAAAACTAAAGAATGTAAAACTACAACAAACAAACTGTCATGATCTGGGTTTTTGTTCTAGTTGTTTCCTGTTGTCACGCCATGTCCTGTTTTATTTTGTTAAACTTCCTGTTCCCTGTCAGCTGTCACTTACCTGTTCCCAGTATCCACACCGGTCAGTAATTACGTAATCACTCTGTGTATTTAGCCACCACCTGTTCCCATAGTCCTTTGCCAGATCGTCGTTTGTGTGTACCCGTCATAGTTCCCAGTTTCCTTGATTCTGTCCGGCCGTGTTTTACGTATCTTGTTTCTGGACTGCTGATTCTGAGCCTGCCTAATCCCTGCCTGTTCTGTCTGCCTTGGTGTTGTACCCGCCTGTTACCGACCTTGCCTGCCCGACCACGATTCAACGCCTGATGTATGGTATTGTACTCACCTCTCAGATATGATCTGTGCCTGCTCCTGACTACGCCTCTGCCTGATCCCATTTAACCTGTTTGATCGCCTGTGTATGAACCTGCCTGGACTTTACTCCGCATATTGGAATAAACTACACTCCTTAACGCCAGAAAACCTTGTATTGTGCTGTGCATGTGGGTCCTCATCCGAGCGTTCCCTGACAGAACGATCTGGCCAGACTTGGACCCAGCCAGCATCCAGCCCCCGTCTAGGTCAGTGACTGTTTTTTGTTTCTTGTTTTGGTTTTTTTTTTTGACGGCGAGTATTATTCACCCGAGGGAGCATGGAGTTTACCTGCGCCAAGCTACCTAGCGAACTACAAGTTTATTTTAAGATCCTCGCGAAGGATTACCGACGGGCGATTAACCCGGGAAACCAGCGGAGCGCCGTGGAGGTGGCGATATTGACTCTGGAGGACGAGGACAGCGTGTTGGAGAGCCCCAGTATTCATCGCCTCTATGAGCGGTTGTGCGCAAGGTTCGATGAGTTAAGCGACGCGCTCCGCACCACACCAGCGCCGTTCGCACCGTCGATGCCTTCAGTCCAGCCGCGCCCAGCTCAGATCCCGTTCCAGTCGAGCCCAGCTCAGGTCCCGTTTCAGTCGAGCCCAGTCCAGATTCCCGTCCAGTCGAGCCCACCCGAGTCCCGTCCACGTTCCAGCCCAGTCGAGTCCCGTCCACGTTCCAGCCCAGTCGAGTCCCGTCCACGTTCCAGCCCAGTCGAGCCCAGTCCAGGTTCCAGCCCAGTCCAGTCTAGTCCAGGTTCCCGTCCAGTCCAGTCGAGTCCCGTCCCAGTCCAGTCGAGTCCTGTCCCAGTCCAGTCGAGTTCCGTCCCAGTCCAGTCGAGTCCCGTTCCCGTCCAGCCGAGTCTAGTCCAGGCCCCTGTCCAGTCGAGTCACGTCCAGACCCCAGTTCAGTCTTGTCCCAGCCAGAGGTCATCACCTGTAGAACAAGTGCTATGCACACCCGATCAGGCCCGACGTCTGCTCCGTCGAGCTCGGCAGCGGCAATTAGCCATGCCAGCTCCAGAGGAGACGCCGTTTCAGTCCCCGCCGGCTCCTGTGAGGAGCCTGAGAGCATCGCCGCCGGCTCCAGTGAGGAGCCTGAGAGCAGCGCCGCCGGCTCCAGTCCCTGTCGGCCATGTAGAGGTCGTTCCAGTCCCTGTCGGCCATGTAGAGGTCGTTCCAGTCCCTGTCCCAGTCCCTGTCGGCCATGTTGCGGCCGTTCCAGTTCCTGTTCCTGTCGGCCATGTTGCGGCCGTTCCAGTCCCTGTTCCTGTCGGCCATGTTGCGGCCGTTCCAGTCCCTGTTCCTGTTCCTGTCGGCCATGTTGCTGCCGTTCCTGTCAATCTCGGAGTGGCAGTCCCGGCGGACCTCCAGGAGGAGGTCGCGCCAGCTGCAGTCCCTGCGCACCTCCAGGAGGGGGTCGCGCAGGCTGCAGTCCCTGCGCACCTCCAGGAGGGGGTCGCGCCAGCTGCAGTCCCTGCGCACCTCCAGGAGGGGGTCGCGCCAGCTGCAGTCCCTGCGCACCTCCAGGAGGAGGTCGCGCCAGCTACAGTGCCTGCGCACCTCCAGGAGGAGGTCGCGCCAGCTGCAGTCCCTGCGCACCTCCAGGAGGAGGTCGCGCCAGCTGCAGTCCCTGCGCACCTCCAGGAGGAGGTCGCGCCAGCTGCAGTCCCTGCGCACCTCCAGGAGGAGGTCGCGCCAGCTGCAGTCCCTGCGCACCTCCAGGAGGAGGTCGCGCCAGCTGCAGTCCCTGCGCACCTCCAGGAGGAGGTCGCGCCAGCTGCAGTCCCTGCGCACCTCCAGGAGGAGGTCGCGCCAGCTGCAGTCCCTGCGCACCTCCAGGAGGAGGTCGCGCCAGCTGCAGTCCCTGCCGACCCCCAGGAGGAGGTCGCGCCAGCTGCAGTCGCCGCCGCGGTTCCCGCCGACCTCCAGCGGGAGGTCGCCCCAGCCGGAGCTGCCGTCACGGTTCCCGCCGACCTCCAGGAGGAGGTCGCCCCAGCCGGAGCTGCCGCCGCGGTTCCCGCCGACCTCCAGGAGGAGGTCGCCCCAGCCGGAGCTGCCGCCGCGGTTCGCGCCGACCTCCAGGAGGAGGTCGCCCCAGCCGGAGCTGCCGCCGCGGTTCCCGCCGACCTCCAGGAGGAGGTTGCTCCTGCATCGGTTCCTGGCGGCTCGGCCCCGGCCGCACCTGCATCGGTTCCTGGCGGCTCGGCCCCGGCCGCACCTGCATCGGTTCCTGGCGGCTCGGCCCCGGCCGCATCTGCATCGGTTCCTGGCGGCCCGGCTCCGGCCGCATCTGCACCTGTTTCTCGTCGCGGTGGTCCAAGGAGGACGCCGCTGGTTCAGCGGCGGCTGAGCAGGATCTCGCCACGCCTTCACCCCCCGTGAGGGAATCCCTGGACTTCGTGTCTTCCCCGTTCGTGGACTTTGGTTTTGTTATGTGGACTCTTGTTTTGGCCCTCCTCCGGTCCTCCCTCCATCCACCCTGCTCGTTTCCCGTGAGGGGTAGGGATTCGGTCCCTCCTCCTGGGACCACCCTCCGCCCGCCCTGGTTTGGGGGGGGGGGGGGGGGCTTCCGTGGGCGCCTTGGAAGGCGCCATAGGGGGGGGGTACTGTCATGATTTTTGTTCTAGTTGTTTCCTGTTGTCACGCCTTGTATTATACATGTATATACAAAACCTTGTATTGTGCTGTGCATGTGGGTCCTCATCCAAGTGTTCCCTGACACAAACAACAAATGTATCAATCTATGTATTATTGTGTTCACAAAAGTGTTGTCGTGGTTCTTCTTAGATTTGCTGTCCTTGATGAATTTTTGCCATTACAGACTGACCCGTCATTGTGCGGCACATTACTGAGCGTGCTCATAGCCCCCCCACCCCCAGAGGCTAACACTGGCTCATCAGAGGAATTCAGGGGGAATTTATGCACCGTCTCCCGGCTAATTCAATTAGACGCATGGTGTCGACAGTGTGGCCATTGTAGATGCTGTACAATGTTGGGCTTCATGCATCCAGAGCTCAGGGTGGAACCCCCCCCCCCCCCCCCCAACACACACACACACACACACACACACACACACACACACACACACACACACACACACACACACACACACACACACACACACACACACACACACACACACACACACACAACTGCAGCCATCTCTCTGTTTTGTTCCAGTTACTGATCTGCCTGAGGCTACAGCTTCATCAGTAGACTTGGACCATCAATAGCCAAGTGAGACCCAAGGCAGGTGGGCAGTCAGCACCAGCGGACCAGGCTGGAGGGTTTGAGTCACATGTCCTAACACACAATACATAATATGTAACCATGAGCAAACGTCTGTTAGTTAACAGATCAGTTGCAAATACCAATGTTTACAGTGAACAGAAACATACACTATGAATCAAACACTGGGTTCACATATGCACAAACTCAGGAATGGACCAGAAGGTTGAGTCGTGTCAACTGGAAATCCTCTGACTAAGGGTGCTTTCACACCTACAGGATTTTGTTTGATTTAATCAAACTCAAGTTCATTTTTCCCCAAAATCAGGTGATCTCGATTTGCATCATCTAGTAAACTCTGGTGTGTTCCTCCTGGTGAGAATGCAAACCGAACCAAAATGGGACCAAATGTCGTAAATAACATGATTTGGTATCTTTGGCTGATTAACGTAACACGCCGCCTCGTGTATTGCATTGATATGCGCCTTTGGCGACTCCAGTGCAATATTATCATCAGTATGTTTTTTTCCAGATGTAACTGCACTTCATTTTCAAAATTAGGATCAGATTAGAGTAATCTTTAGATGAAACACCTACTGTTATGTACCTAAGTTTTAGGGGGTTTGGCTTATGTAATGTAAACCAAGCGCTTCATCCACAGATTACTCTGTCGCTAAAGTCGCACGCTAACAGGTAAGTAACATAAACTGGTGTTCCATATGAAAGAGTGATCACGTTAACTGGCAAATAGTAGGGGAAACACTGCTACTGTATCTGTTAGAGCGTGCGCTCTCCACGACAGAGTAATCTATGGACGAAGCGTAGCATTAACTTGTGTTTTGTGTCGTGTTTGTTATAGTAAACGTGTTTATTGTGGTCTGATAAATGATCACACAGAACGGTAGCGTTACTAGAACATACCCACCTTGACTCCAGCTGCATCATAACATAGCATTGCTAATATCCTGTCTGCTAACATGCTACATTAACGTGATAGAAACACCAGTTTAATGTTCCCACAACTGCATCACCTCCGCAAATCACTAGAGTAACGTCACACTTCATACACATTAATATGAGCCATCATTTCTGTCTGATCATTTATTAAAATTAAAGTTATTAGTCAGTGGACTAGCTTGTTGCTGCTTGTGGAGATTTCAGGATCTGCTGTGCCACGTCAAAGGACTGCGACAACTTCCTTGTTCATTAGGCAATCAGAGTGTGGAGGCAAATTAAGGTCACAATATTTTACTTGTAAATTTAGCCACGATTTGTGCATAATTTTAATGCCCCAAATTATAAGTCTAAGCATGGTATAGCCCCACCAAGTCTACAAGTACAAATCTGGTTACTCACTTTACGCACGCACAGATTGGTTTGTGCACACAGGCAGAGCAAGAACACTTCACTCTAAATCATACTTGGCCTTTGGATGGCACTGTTTCAGTCCACAAGAAAACTGGTAAAGAATACTAGACATATTGTGAAGCTTCCTTTGTTCTGGGCTTGACCGATAGTTTGCTTTTACTTACATCTTTGTACTGAGTTAAGCTAACAGAACAGTACATTTGACTTCATAATGTGATTTTATCCACATCTTACTTAAAAAAAAATGAAAAACATTTTTTATATGGCATCAGAACTATTACAAAACCATGACCTTTAGTTTTATTAAGTTCTCAGGAGTCTTATAATGTTCAGTGTGTGCAGCTGATTTGTTAGTTTGCGCTGTCCTGTGTTCAATTAATGTCCCAAACACTGAACTCCAGTTATTCCTGCTGTACCACATTTTCTGACCTGGGACAGTGGAAGACATTTGCAGCTTAACAACAGTAGGTCTGTGTATGGAAACCTTTCCCCTTAGGCTTTGTGCATTTTACCAAAACCACTAATTAGCATGACTTCTGATAGTGACTGAACAACAACAGTGAGCAAGGAGCAGTCACAGGACCACTCATATGACTTTGGCTTTCATTTGAAAGCTACTCGTTACCACATTAATGGAATGATGGCCAATATGTGCACTGACCTAAATTGTAGTTCAGAGCCAATGTCTTACACTCTAATGTTTTAGCTTAATCCTATACTAATTTGTAAAGATGGTTATGAGTGTCTCAATAATGAAGGTTCTTCAGCTAAAAACACAGAAGCCATATGAGACACTGTGGTTTTGTCTTCATCTATATTCTACATAGTTGTTGTTTTTTTTTTGTTTAGCAACATTAATGCAAAGTATTGTTTTTCATTTTCTAGTGAAGGTTTCAGCAGGTTATCACACTTTACAGAGTCCTTTTTAGAAGAGATATTACTGAGGGCTGAGTTTAAAACATTGATAATATAATTTATATGAAAATTTAGAGAATAATGGTGAACAAACCAATAGATGTCAGTCACACAACAATGTCTTCATGACAGCCAACAGACAGGAAGGTGCTGACATGTGACTATGGCTCTGTTACACCTCAGACTGTGTCTGTGTTCAATCTTAAGATATGTGGGACAGAAAGAGGCCATTTGCGGTCACAAATTCCTCAGCTCATGTACAGTGGAGACATTATTGCTGCTCCTGTTGAAAACTTTGTTTACAGACATACTAAACCCCAGAGTCTAAGTCAATGTGCTAATGAAGAGAAGTATTACTGAGCCCCCCGGCCATATCTGGATGGGGTGACACCACCAACACACAGGCCTTTTGTCTGGTCCAAGACTGGGCCTGTGGCCCTAGATCCCTGGCCTCAGGGATCTGTTGTTCAGATGGCGTCTGGTCTTCATTGACTGAACATGACAGACATGCATAGTTCTGCTAATTTTGGAGTGCCTGACGTGATAAATGCTAAGAGAACAGAAAACTTTTCATAGTTAACCCATGACGATATTCGTTGCCCTCAGAGACACAGGAACCCATCTGATCTGTGAACAGCCCATCAGCAGTAGCTCTGGACCTAAACCTGATGGGCAGCAGATCAGTGAAACACAAGAGATGTTTTATTATAATTTCAAAACTCTTTCAACTGCTGACTAAAATCAAGCCAGCAGAGTTTCTGATTGAAAGAGATGTGACAATACCTACATTAGAAATACGAGTCTTGAGCACTAACACACACAATTACTAAGGCAAACCTTCAGAAATCCCAGTGGAGGACTGGTCTGGTTAAAACAAAAACAAGCAAACTCAAATATGGAAGGGAAAAACCCTCAGTCCTTCAATTCCTGGGAACAAACAACTAGAGACATGTGACATGGAGAAAACAGACGGCTCAGTCTGAACACTTCCTCGTATTTAAATTGAAGTTCCTGAATAAATCCTGTGAGTGACACCAGCTGCTGACGGACAGATCTACTAAGTAAAACCTGGACCATGGGTGACTGCGAAGACACGCCTGACCAGGTGACTGACGGAGTGTCTTGCTGAGTCTCTGGCAGCTTGACTGTGTATGATCTATGGCTTAAATGAGTCATGTATTTAACGCAGAAAAATAAAATGTGTGAAAAACAGTTTCCCATCCTCCATTTACAAACAGGGAATCATTTTGATTACAAAAATCAGATAACAAATCAGCAAGCTGTTATTATCTGTTACAATTGGGGATAACAGGCCGCGCTCACTCTGAACGGGAGAAACAGACTGCTAAGGCCTACAAACAAAACTAGAGAGAGGGGACTCCTGCAGAAGCATATGCGAATTATTGAATATCCCTCAGTCTTCCGAACAACGGAAAAACACATCTACTCAACTCCAATAACAATTAGACTGTACCACAAGATCTCCTCCAAACTCTCCAAAGATTGTGACTGGGTTGCGGAGTCGGGGTGATGGATGGCAAGGTTGATTAATCCACATAGCAGCAAATGATATAAGATATAACTTGTGCCTCGCTTGCTCACCGTGGGATTAATAAAGTCTTATCTTATCTTATCTTATCTTATCTTATCTTATCTTATCTTATCTTATCTTATCTTATCTTATCTTATCTTATCTTATCTTATCTTATCTTATCTTAGTTTAGCTTAGCTTAGCTTAGCTTATCATGTCTTATCTTATCTTATCTTATCTTATCTAAAGGAGTGTTACGTTTTGATTGCAGTGTTTCATTTTGGTATTGTGTTTTAGTGTTTCATTTGAATTGTTAATCTCCAAGTGCTGATGTCTGATTGGCTTGTGTGTAGAGTTTTGACTTAATGGGCCAGATTTTGTAAAACATATGTGAGCAATAGGCAAAAACTGTAATATATGTGATTTTGGAATGTGGATACTGAATTGAACCAAACCAGAGAAATATTGAAGTGAATCTGTGTGTTAATGCTGAACCTGTTAATGCTGAATCATGTTTTCTCCTGAGAACCGGGAGTAACACCTGTAACCCATCTCACTATGCTCGAACGGGAGAAGTCTACAACAAGCAGGGTTCATAGTGACATCTGAGGAGCAGCTCTGGTACTCTGATTGTGTCTTTATTAGATTAATATGAATGTAAATTAAAGAAATTCACTTTCCTGCAGATAGGAAACAAACTGTCTGAGTCAATTTAGTCCCACACAAAATTTTCATCTGAACTACAGTCGACATTCAACCTTCATTTGAAACTCCCTTCATCTGTCTGTTCATGCTTTTTGCTCTCAACTGATAAATTAGCAATAAATAAAATCGAACAGTAAGTATACATTTTTTTTACACATTTATAAGTTGAAATGTTTAGAATTGGTTATAGAATCAATTCAGAACTTTTACTGCATTAAAAATAGAGATATTGTTTCTTTGTTTTTATTCAGCTAACAATTAATGAGAACAAACCTTTTCACAGTTTGCTCATCATTTTACTTTTAATGTCACCTAAACTAAAACCGAGCTGCTCTAAAACCCCTTCTCTGGGGGACCAGGAGCATGTTCCTGCTGCTTATTCGGACTGCTTTAATTTTTCAGTTTGTGTCCTTGGGGGCTTTGTTAGTGTAGCAACATCTATTGAGCACCTAAGCCAGCTTCTTTTAATAAACGGAAACCCTGTAAAATTAACTTTATTACTTCTTTCTAAAAAAAAAAGGCCTCCCTAGCGCGTGACTTCAGAGCGACTCCCACCTCATCATTCTCAAATTAAAAGCAGCAGAATCTGGTTAAAGGCAGTCTGACAAATGTAGATGTGCTAATTTCTGTCAGCACTCAGAGGACACAAGAAAATATTGAGCAAACGATTCTGTTAACACAAAAAATAGACAGAGCTAACAGTGAAAGACCGGGAGTCGGGGCAGCAGGATGGCGATGTGATTGTTTTAATGTTGGCTGAATTATGATGTTTCTGGATAGATCTGGACTAAACATAGGGTACACTTATTCCCTCTGTCTCCTCTAACAGAACCTGGCAACTACTGACCATCAAACACAGTTGTCATCAGGAGTTTAACCGACAGCCAATTATGATAGACAGCAGCAGTTTATCTGCAGTGTCCATTACATCCTGCCCGGCTGTCCTGCTCGCTGCGTGGTACTGCAAAGCGGCCAGAGGAAGTTGGCAGTCTTGGTGGTTATTAATATTCCTGAAGGCCTGAGAAAAGCGACTTCCTGTAAAGGATGGTTGCCGTGGCATCTCAGAGCTGACACAGCCGTCCAACTGTAGCACTATTGTTTGTCATCAGACGCCCAGCCGCTCATTAGATTTCAATTTCTGATTTGTCCTTTCAGTGTCTGTGTGGGGAAAGGAAGCATCCCACTGACGGACACAACAAAATGTTTGTCCCTCTGAGAAAACAAACCCTGCTGGATATTTGACTGGCTAGTTTATAAAGCGCAAAAGCATAGTAATCTGTCCTGACAGTGGTTCCAGGCGTGACTTATATGAACCAACATTAAATATCCTTCTGTTCATCAGAATCAAATTTAGAATTTTCCCTTTACAGGAATTTGGAATTTGTCTATAGGAGAGTAGAGAACTAAAGTAGAATTTGTCGTCTGGGTGTTGGCAGGTGGTGCACCAAAACATAAAAAAAACTTAAAAATGACATAATTTAAATTGTACACATGAGGAATAAATTAAAATGTAGTTATGTACAGACAATGTATAGTGAAGTGAATTGAAATAAGTCTGCAAGTGGTCAGAGTGTCACGGACGTGGTTCTAGGCTGACGGACCCGAGCGCACAGCACAGGACTGCCTCCTGTGCTGTGCTGTACAGGTGCAGGTACAGGTGGAGGTCGAAACACAGAGGTAGAATGGCAACAGCACAAAATGAGCAGGCAATGGCGGAATCACAGAGGCAGGCGGTCAGATAACAAGCAGGCGGGTAGGGCTAAAGTACAGACAGGGGTAATTCAAGCTCGGTCTCATCAACGGGGAATCACAAAACAAGGTACACTGGAACAGGCTATGAAAACAAGATTGAACTGGCAGCGAACTAAGTACTGGTGTTTAACTACAGAACTGTGATTGGCAAATTGACAGGAGCTGCAAAACCCAGATTGTAACAGAAATCCCCCCCGCCATTCCCAGATGCCCAAAACCAACACAACAAAACCCAAGCAGGGAGGGCGGAGGGAGGAACGGTGGAGGGCCACAACAAAACACAAAAATTAACACCCAAGAGAACCAGGCAGGAACCAGACAGCGGAGAGAGTCCAAAACGAAGTCCATAACATAAGAGAGTCCAAAACAAAGTCCAATTCAGCCTTCTTTCAAGACGGAAAATGGCGAGGAGAGTCTCCACCCAGCAGCTGCTAGGCTAGAACGGCACCCGTAGTGCCCATGAATACCAGTCCAGGGAGACGGGCGTCAGAGCCAAACGCGACCTGAGGACCACAGGAAACAATGACGTCCTCCACATGCATGTCCTCCCAGAGGAACCAAGGGTCGAGGAGGCTGACGGCGGAGCGTCCAGAACCCCACCGTCAACGCCCTCCAGATGGGGAGCCGTCCCGGATGCAGGTGACTCGAGTGCGAATCGGAAGAAGCCGGAGCCAGAACCAGAGACGAGGGCAGTCAAGGAGCCGGAGCCAGAACCAGAGACGAACCCAGACGTGGAGCGGGAACGAGAGACAAAGCCAGACGTGGAGCCAAAACCAGAGACGAACCCAGATGAGGAGTTGGAGCAGACATTGTCATCGACAAACTATTAGGAACTGAGACAGACGTGGTCGAGTCCGGACCACCAAGAGCTGTGGCCAACGTGGTCGGTGCCGGACCCCCCAGGAGGTGAGGCGAACGTGGTTGGTGCTGGACCCCCAGGAGCTGAGGCAGATGTGGTCGGCGCCGGACCACCTGGAACTGAGGTGAGCATGGTTGGTGCCAGACCACCAAAAACTGAGGCTGACGTGGTCGTTGACGGCCCGCCGGGAACCCCAGGAACACCTGCACACAGTGAAGCAGAGGACACCGGAACCAGGAGCGGTGTGGTCACCTGTTGACCACTGGAGACTGGATCGCCAGGGACCGGGCCGGACGTGCTCATCCGAGCACCACCAGGCATTCTGGGGAAGACACCTGTAAACAGGAGAGCAGAAGACACGTGATCGTGGACCAGTCCAGACCTCCAGGAAGGGAGCACGGTGCAGTTTCCTCTGAGCCACCAGGGACTCCAGTAACAGCCTCATTATGGTTCCTGTCTCAGTCCCCGTCGGCCCCAAAGAGACTGTTCCTACCCCCGTTTCTGTCACCAGGAGCTAAGGCAGATGTGATCTGTGCCAGATCCCAAGGAGCTGAGGCAGATGTGATCTGTATCAGATCACGAGGAACAGAGGCAGACGTGGCCGGACCACCAGGAGCTGCGTCTGTGGACGTGACTGGGCCACCAGGAGTAGATGCGGACGTGGCCGGACCACCAGGAGCTCCAGGGGCAATCCTTTGGCTAGCGTCCCCGAAGCCCGGAACCTCCTCCTGGAGGTCGGCGGGAACCGAAGCAGGACCTGCGACCAGCACGACCTCCTCCTGGAGGTCGTCGGGAACCGCAGCAGGAACTGCGACAGGCCCGACTGCCTCCTGGAGGTCGGCAGGAACCGCAGCAGGAACTGCGACAGGCACAACCTCCTCCTGGAGGTCGGCTGGAGCTGGTGCAGCCTCCTCCTGGAGGTCGTGGGGAACCGCAGCAGGAACTGCGGCAGGCGCGATCTCCCCCTGGAGGTCAGCGGAAACTGCGGCAGGGGCGGCCCTCTCCGAGGCCGACAGGAGCCGGGACGGCCCCTCCGAGGCCAACAGGAACACGAACGGGCCCTCCAGGGCCGACAGGAACAGGAACGAGAACGGCGTCCTCGCAGGAGCCGACAGGAACTAGAACGGCGTCCTCGCAGGAGTCGACAGGAACTAGAACGGCGTCCTCGCAGGAGCCGACAGGAACTAGAACGGCGTCCTCGGAGGAGCCAACAGGAACTAGAACGACTTCCTCAGAGCCGACGGGAACTAGAACGACCTCTTCAGGGCCGACGGGGACTGTAACGGCGTCCTTACCGGAGCCGGCAGTGCTGCTCGCAGTCTCCTCACTGGAGCCGGCAGTGCTGCTCGCGGTCTCCTCACTGGAGCCGGCAGTGCTGCTCGCGGTCTCCTCACTTGAGCCGACAGTGCTGCTCGCGGTCTCCTCACTGGAGCTGACATGGGTTGGGACGGCGTCCTCTCCGGAGCCGGCATTGCTGCTTGCAGCTGCCGAGCTCGACGGAGTAGACGTCGGGCCTGACCGGGTATGAATTGCACTTGTCTGACGGAGGCCAGAGCCTGAGTGTGACATGACAGGGCTGGAACCGGAACCTGACTCGACTGGGCTGGAACCTGAGCGTGGCATGGCTGAGCTGGGCCCTTAGTGTTGCATGGCCTAGCTGGACCCTTAGCGTGGCATGGCTGAGCTGGGCCCTTAGTGTTGCATGGCTGAGCTGGACCCTTAGCGTGGCATGGCTGAGCTGGACCCTTAGCGTTACATGGCTGAGCTGGGCCCTGAACGTGACATGGGTGAGCTGGAACCTGGACGTGACATGGCTGGGCTGAAACCTGAGTGTGATATGGCTGAGCTGGGCTCTGAGCGTGGCATGGCTGGGCTGAAACCTGGACGTGACATGGCTGGGCTGAAACCTGAGTGTGACATGAATGAGCTGGGCTCTGAGCGTGGCATGGCTGGGCTGAAACCTGGACGTGACATGGCTGGACTGAAACCTGAGCGTGACATGGCTGGACTGAAACCTGAGCGTGACATGGCCGGACTGAAACCTGAGCGTGACATGGCTGACCTGACTGAGACGGAGGGGCTGGTGTGGCTGCTGGCTGCAGGCCTGGGAGTTGGGGGAGCCAGGGCCTCACGCGGGGCAGGGTCCCTCAGGATGAGCGCTGCTGCCTCCCCAAAAAACTGTTCCTTGTGTTCTGGTCTGATGTCGCTTCGATGGTGTTCATGAGGTGAGCGAAAAGGAATAACACCGGAGGAGAACAGTGGAGACGGATGCGCTGGACGGTGCTGTCCGGGATTCCTGCTATCGATGTGCCACAGTCAGCCAGTGGACTGGAGAGATCCTCTGCTTGGGAGGGGAGTTGTTCGGGGGCCGTGACCGCGATCTCTGGACCTAGGACCCTGGAACCGTGCCTCCGGCGACGTCGTCTGGAGCGCCTGCGTCTGGCTGTCAGCTGAGGCGCTGGGAGCGGCGCAGGCTGGGTTTCCCTGACTGGGTGCACGTGGCGGGCAGAGATGGCGGTATCAGGGGCTTGGGCTGGAGCCGATAAAACGGGGACAGGAACGGGAACCGCTGGAGTGGCGACAGGAACGGAGACGTGAAGCGATGAAACGGCGGCAGGAGCAGCTGCGGAGACATAGGCGGACGATGCGTGCAGAGCGCACGCCAAATCCTTCTGCAGCGAATGAAGTCTCTCATAGTACGCCTACACTCCAGGATACGCACGCCACCAAAACTCAGCCGTCAGCAACTCGATGCCCTGTTTTAGGTTCCTGAATAGGAATTTGATAATATTAACAGCAATAATGATTTTAAGACAATGCTCTATGAAACGCCACTTCGTTGAATGTTTGCGGATCAGCAAATATAAGCAGGGTCCTAAACCACGTCCCCTGGGGGGCAATGTGAGAAGGAGTCATAAATATTCAGGCTGCAAATCTGATCTCAATATTTCATTGAGACTCATTAAAGTGCATAAAAATGGTAATGAAGGTAATTTTGTCTGAAATGTTCAATTTGTTGAAACGCAGCAGATCTCATTCAGGAATGAAATTCACTAGACTGCTTGTTCCTTGCGAAGGTCGTGGTGTGTTGATGGCTTTAGCAGCGGCCATTTGGAAGAGAGGCAGGTTGAAGAGGTCACAGGGTCACACACTGAGACAAGCCTTTGCTCTCACAACTGTACTGCAAAAAAAGTGAAAAGTTGTTTTATTTATCACAAAAAAATATTTTACACTTGCTTTCAGGAGCTGCAAATATTTTAATTTGACTGGACGATGCCTTTTGACATTAAGGGCGTGTATCAGGCTTTGACTCAGTGACCCAGTTGATCAGATGTTAAGAGAAGAAAAACATTATAATCGGTTCAAATATCAAATCAAACTGTCTTAATTGTTACAAATCTCATATCATGTCTCAATGCTGCAGGCTGCATGGACTATGACATGGTCATGGGCCCATTTCATCAGAATTACACACATTTGTGGAATGAGTCGGGTTAACACACACACACACAAACACACACACACACACACACACACACACACACACACACACACACACACACACACACACACACACACGCGGAGTAAGCACACAGTTACTGAGAGACAATTATATTATATAAAGGTAACTGCTTTCGGCTTATCCTGTCAGGGGAAGGTAGATAGATTTGGCAAGTTTTTACGTCGGATGCCCTTCCTGACCCAACCCCTCTCTGACCTTGGCGACAGCAGCGCAAGGCACTAACCACTGCGCCAGCCACGGCCGGGGCATTTATATTTATATAATATTTTTATATGTATTAATAGTTTGCTTTGACTCACAGTCTTTGTGCTAAGCTAGGCTAACGCTTTACCTTGACTCACAGTCTGTGTGCTAAGCTAGGCTAATAGCATACCTTGACTTACAGTTGCACCAGTGTACCAATAAAACCTTGTCATTGTCTTAAGTGAGGGGCCTTTATGGGGTCCACAGTGGGATGGGTTGGAACAGTGAGTTTCCCATGAATCACATGATTTCACTGGAACTGAAAATTAACTTGTTCAGCAGAGATGAAGAGTTGCTGCTCATTAGACAACATCAGTGGGGGGCTGTTTTTTTTCTTACATAGACTCCTCTCTGGTTCAAATGTTGATATACCATTTTAACAACAAATGCAGTCTCACAGGTAAAAGCACCCACAACCATATTCATACCGTTTGACTGATCAGGGACCGTTCCTACAGTACCTCCTCACTTTATTGGCTATATTTTTTTCATCATTTACTCTAACTCAGTCATGTTCTTTTGGTTCGCTTGGGCCTGGCTTAGCTTAGCTTCAGTGTATACACACAAATTATTTCCATTTCTACATTCAATAAACCACTGTCCACAAGAACAGGGAGCTGCTCTGTGCCCACAGTGGATGGGACAGCAATTCAACACAATGTTACTGAAATTGGTAACTGTAACCCATACAGTGGATGTCATCAAACCTTCTGAGGCAGTTTACAAAAATTCTGACTTTTCAGGTCTTGCAGAAACGTCTCCACTAGTGGCTGGTTTTCTGTTTTGGTTTTTTTTGTTTTTTTTTTGTTTCCTGCTGTGTCACATGTCTTTTCCTGCTCAGGCTCTCCAGGGGGAACAGTGCCCCAATTTCCTAATCTGATTTTGCTGCAGCTCGCCTGTCTGAACGCCTTCACTTTTAATTTTTTTCGGTGAAATCATCTCCAAAGACTGAAAAGACAGCACATCTCTGCCTGCTGCTGCTCTGAGTCACTCAAAGACCTGGAAACACTACCAGACACATCTCATCTTTATTAACAGCTTTAATCCTTTATCATCTGTTGGTTCAACTATCTTTACAACATGTAGAAAAACAAACTATTGGATTTTCCCAGTGTTTGGTAAAATCCCAGAGGACCCAGCAAAAGAAGTTTTAACCAAGTGACTTAATGAAAACCATTGTTCATTCAGCAATGTGATGAAAATAGTAACAGCAAAAGTTCTCAAGCCAAGAAAATGTAGGATCTGTGACGTTTACCAGTCAGCAAAGGAGCTACAGTAATGGTGAGTGAGACACTGAATGTTATACATTCATTTGTATGTGACCACAGGTTTTGCATGTTTAGCTTTTATATGGTGGTGGATTGACACAGACGGCAGTCTGCTGTCATTCCACCGATGCACATCCAGGGAATAGACATTAAGATTGTCAGGGCGTTGTAGATGACGGACCCACATGCACAGCACAGACCAGCTTGAAGATGGTAAATGAGAGTTTATTCCGAAATACAGAGTCCAGATCAGGCAGGGTCATACACAGGTAGTCAAATACGGAGCAGTGCAAAGGATCAGGCAGAATCGGTGTCGGGGACAGGCAAGGTTCGTTAACAAGACTCAGGATTACAGTACCGTTCTGTCAGAGGCAGGGTCGTCCTCAGGTAAGCAAGCAAGGTCGTTATCAGACAGGATCAAAAGGCCAAGGCGTACAAAACAGACAAGGGCTAGACAGGATCGGCGTCAGTGATCAAAACAAGGTTCACGATAACAAGGCTGGGCTAGGATTCAGAACGCTGAAATGTGGTGAATATCACGCAACAATCTGGCAAGGTACTGGGGTGAGAGGTGGTGCTTAAATGCTAGGTGGCTGATTACTGAATGAGCTGCAGGTGTGGATAATGACCGGGAATGGCAGGGAACCGCTGTGACGTGAAATTAACAGGAAGTCCTTTCAAAATAATAGCGGAAGTAGATCTGAGACGTGACAAAGATAGTGGACTCTTATAAATAACTGGGTGTGCATCAGAAGAATAAACTGGACTGGACTCGGTCAGAGCAGACGCTACCTGCTGAGGAGACTGAGTCTTTTGGAGTGAGGGAGACACTCCTGAAGACCTTCTATGACTCTGTGGTGGCAGCAGCCATACTGTACGATGTGGTCTGCTGGAGCAGCAGCATCACAGTGAGGGACAGGAAGAGACTGGACAGGGTCATCAAAAAGTCTAGCTCTGTCCTGGGCTGCACTCTGGACATGGTGCAGGAGCTGGGTGAGAAAAAGGGTCCTGGCTAAACTCACATCCATCCGAGACCAGGACTCTTACCCATCGGAGGACTCACTGTCTGCTTTGCAGAGCAGCTTCAGTAAGAGACTGACCCACCCTCACTTTGTGAAAGAGAGATATCGCAGATCTTTCCTACCTGCTGCTATCAGACTCTACAATCAGAACTGTATTTCCGCTGTACATAGATGTGTGCTCTGTCATGGATGTGTGTTTGTATGGTATGTATAGTTTCTTTCTGTTTTTCTGTCCTGTTGCTGTTGTAAGGTGCATTTTCCCCACTGTGGGACAAATAAAGGCATTCTTATTCTTATTCTTATTTTTATTATTCCTGCAATACAAGATAACAAATGTCATAGCTAAGTGGTTAGCTACAAACTGCAGGCCGATTAGTGTTGAAAAATGTTGGTCTGAGGAGCGTTAAAAGAATCGCAACAAATGACGGCACTTGTGTATGGGGTGCCGAATGTAAAAGGAGCACCTCTAACTAGTTTTCTCACATTTAGTTAAATGTGCAAAAGTCTAAAGGTAAATGTTAAATGTTAAATGTAAATGTTAAATGATCAAACTGAATATTTAAGTAGACTTCCCCCCCCTATGATCCTAGATTAGTGACGTGGACTCAAAGACCTCAAACAGCACACATAGCTCCGCCCACATCTGATTCTGGATCGGTGGACGACAATACTGGAGAGAAACCTGAAGTCGAAGCCATCAAGGCCGTCAGCTCCGACTCCCTCCCATTAGCAGAGATTGAACGAGCTGTAACGGCAGGTGTGCGGGCTTAGGCGCCGCTTCAAACTGCTATTCTGTCGTAAACACCATTAATGCGGAGTTAAGTAGGTTTGAATAGAATATTTCTGTGGCGCCAGTGGAGAATTAGTTAACTTTATTATTAGCTATATAACTTTTTTATTAGCTAACTTTACTAGCTAGCCAAAGTTACATCCACGCTAAAAACAAAAGTTTCCAGGTCAGATGTGGGCGGGGTTTGCGCATACTGTTTGAGGTGTTTGAGTTTGCGTCTCTGATCTGAGACCAGCGCTGTTTGATTGTAGGGGTGGAGTCTACTTGCACATTCATGAATATTCAGTCTTGCACTCAGCGATCATTTAACATTTACATTTAACATTTACATTTAACATTTACATTTAACATTTACATTTAGACTTTTGCACATTTAACTAAATGTGAGAAAACATGTTGTGTCATTTAGTTAAATGTTAGAAAATTAGTTATAGGTGCTCCTTTTACATTCGGCACCCCGTACTTGTGAGCTTCCCTAAAGATGCATCATCAAAATCGACAGCGTTACAACGTGCACCAACTGTTGGACTCACCAGAGAATAGTATTTTTAAAAAGAAATTTCACAATATACTACTTTAGAATTTGTTACTGAATGCTTCTCATCTTATAGTTTGTGCCTATTGCTTGCACACGTTTTGCTAAATTAGGCACATTATCTCAAAACCTTACACACAAGCGCCATTTAAATCACCCTTTCATATCACCAGCAAAACACTGATGAACTTTATAAAAAACACTCCAGTCTTTGTGTGTCTATTTTTAACTCTAAGTTGCTTAGACTTCTTTAGTAAAACTCAGACGTAACATTTCTGAAGTAATCAAACAATAGTTTTCACACACAAAACAAACATTCTTACAGAAATGTATCAACAAAAGACACAGAAGAAACAGTGTGTGTGTGGTGGGGGGGCTTATGGATCCCGTCTTCTTTAGGGGTCTAGAAACAAGACAGGATGATTATGTTACTTTAAATGAGTCGACTCTAATGAGTCACATCAACTATCATGTTCCTAGAAGTACAGATAGAGGTGGAGTACAAGCAATTTATAACTCAGATTTATTAATTACTCCTAAACCTAAACATAGTTATAACTCATTTGAGAGCCTCACTCTGAGTCTTTCTCACCCAGACTCTAAAACTCAGAAGCCAGTTGTGTTTCGTATTATTTACCGTCCTCCTGCTCCATATTCAGAGTTTTTAATTGAACTTAATTTAACTGAATTCTCTGAATTCTTATCTGATTTAGTTCTTAGCACAGATAAAGTCATTGTAGTGGGAGACTTCAACATTCATGTAGATGTTGACAGCAACTGTCTCCGCACTGCTTTTAACTCCTTAATTGTTGTGAGTCAGCTTCCAGACAGCCAGAGGGCACTCTGGCTCACGTGGCATTAAGGCCCTCTTGGTTGGTTCTTTGTTTTTTCATTTCATTTCCTGTCATGTCATGTCCTGTTATTAGGTTAATTAGAGTCACCTGTTTTAGTAGGTATTTAAGTTTCTGGTTTGGGTACAGTCTTTGTTGGTGCATTACTCGTTACTCGTCACGTACTACTTGTTACGTGTTGCAGTGTCGTCGTGCTCTGTCCAGGTTTGTGTTTGTTCACTGTTTGTGTGGGATACTGTTGTTTGCATGTTTTGTGTTTTAGTATGGCTACTTAGTTTCCTGCTCTGCAGTGATCTTTTGTTTTACCTGTGAGTTATATGTGTTGGTTTGCATTTTTTGTTTCTGGCTTATCCTGCAGTCGCAGCGTCCTTAGTTTGTATTGTTCTCAGTCTGTATGTTCTATTTATTTATTAAATCACTTATTGTCAGTCCTGTCTGTGGGTCGTGCATTTGGGTCCTCCCTCCAGTTCAGTTTGTAGGCCATTGTAGTTTGTCTCCCCGCTCAAGGAGCGTGTTTTAGAATATCGTGAAGTCTAGTTTGACCCTCGTCCGTAACATTAATAGACACTATTGGTTTTACTCAGCATGTAAATGAACCCACTCATCGTTTTAACCACACCCACGATCTTGTCATGACATATGGGGTTGAAATTGATAATTTAATAGTTCTTCCCCAAAACCCTCTGTTATCTGACTATCTCTTATTAACTTTTGAATTCAGCATAATTGACCCTACAATAGCTGGAAAGAAATGTTACTATAGCAGATGTTTATCTGACAACGCTGTTGCCAGATTCAAGCAGATGATTCCATCATCTTTTTCCTCAATGTTTTATAGCTACAGAGAACAGCCACCTTAATCCTTATGAACAGGTTCACTGTCTTGTAGAAGAAGCTGCAGCTTCGCTATGTACAATGTTAGACACAGTGGCTTCTCTGAAGAAGAAGGCAGTGAATCAGAGGAGGTTAGCTCGATGGTATAACTCAGAGATCCGCAGCCTAAAGCACAGGACCAGACAACTAGAAAGGCAGTGCGTTCCAACAAAATAAATGTAAACTGCATTGCATGGAAGGACAGTCTAATAATATGTTTTTCTATCAGCACAAAGTTCTTTTTTATATATTATTCCTCCCTAATTGAGGAAAATAAAAACAACCCCAGGTTTCTTTTCAGCACTGTAGCCAAGCTGACTAAGAGTCATAGCTGTGTTGAGTCTACTATCCCCTTAAATCTCAGCAGCAATGACTTTATGAACTACTTTACTAATAAAATTATCACCATTAGAGAAGACATTAAGCAGCGACTTCTTACAAATGACAGAAACCACTGTATAGATCCATCTGCTTTAAATTGACCAAATCCACTGTCTTACCCAGACAGCTTCTTCCACATAGCTCATATGGAGTTAACCCCAATAATCAACTCTTCCAAGTCGTCCACTTGTCTTTTACATCCAATCCCAACCAGATTACTCAAAGAAGTTCTACCTTTAATCAGCTCGTCCATATTAAATCAAATTAACCAATCTTTACATTTAGGCTATGTACCACAGGCTTTTAAGGTGGCTGTGGTCAAACCTCTATTGAAAAAAACCTACCCTGGACCCTGGAGAGCTAGCCAACTATAGGCCCATTTCAAATTTACACTTTATTTCCAAGATTCTTGAAAAAATCGTGGCTAAACAATTATCTGACCACCTGAGTGGGAATAACCTGTACGAAGATTTTCAGTCAGGATTTAGAAAACATCATAGCACAGAAACAGCTCTGGTTAGAGTCACTAATGATCTTCTATTAGCTTCGGACAATGGTCTAGTTTCTGTCCTTGTCCTGTTAGAACTTAGTGCTGCATTTTGATGTTACAATTGATCATAACATTTTATTAAAGACACTAGAACAAAGAATCAGGATTAAAGGAACAGCATTGGGATGGTTTAAATCCTATTTGTTGAACAGATTCCAGTTTGTTCATGTTAATGAGAAATGCTTAAGGATTAGCTATGGAGTACCACAGGGTTCTGTGCATGTTCAAATACTGTTGGGCCTATACATGTCTCCTCTAGGTGAGATTATTAGAAAGCATTCTAATCATTTTCATTGTTATGCAGATGATACTCAGCTATATATGTCCTTGGAACCAAATGAAACAGATCAACTAGTCAAAATTCAGGGTTGTTTAAAAGACATCAAATCCTGGATGTCCCAAAACGTCCTTCAACTAAATTCAGATGAAACTGAAATTCTTATTGTTGGGCCTAAACATCTGAGAGAGACACTATTGAGTCAGATAGCCACCCTGGATGGCATAACATTAGCTTCAGATTCTACTGTGAGCAACCTTGGTGTCATCTTTGACCACGATCTCTCTTTTACATCATACATTAAACAAATCTCCAGAACCGCCTACTTTCATCTTAGAAATATAGCTAAAGTCAGAAGCATCCTCTCTCAGAGCGATGCAGAGAAACTGATCCATGCATTTGTTACCTCTAGGCTGGACTACTGTAACTGCTTACTCATGGGATGTCCTAACTTAAAGACCTTTTAGTTCCTTATGCTCCCAGCAGAACACTTTGTTCTCAGAGCGCTGGGCTACTTGTGGTTCCTAGAGTCTTTAAATGTAGAACGGGGGGCAGAGCTTTTAGCCACCAAGCTCCTCTCCTCTGGAACAAGCTCCCTCTATAGGTTCGAGAAGCGGAAACACTCTCCACCTTTAAGATCAGGCTTAAAATCTTCCTTTGTTAGAGATGGTTCAGGTCACTGGCAATGATTGTTGGTCACAGGAACCATGTCTTAGTTAAGCTGCAACAGATATAGAGTGCTGGGAAACTTAATTTATACACTGAGCTCCCCTGTTTCCTTCTACCTCCTCTGTCCAATAAACTCTCATCATTGTTCTATGTTAAACTAACCTTGCCCCTTTTCTCCAGTAGTTGTGCTTCTCCCCCGCTCTCTCTCTCCCTCCCCCACTCTGTCATCACCTACAGGTATCATTGGACTCAGAGCTATGTGTCTGTGATGGGCAGCTGCAACCATCCTGCCTGTGTCCAGTGTCTGGTTCAACCATCCTGCCTGTATCCAGTCTCTGGTCCAACCATCCTGCCTGTGCTCTGTTGTTGTTGCTGTGCTTTTCTTTCTCTCTATCCCCTCAGCCCTGGTCAAGGCAGATGGCCACCCACATCCAGCCTTGTTCTGGAGGAGGTTTCTTCCTTGTTAGAGAGAGAGTTTTTCCTCTCTACTGTTGCTGTCAAATTAAAGGCTTGCTGTATGTGGAATTTGTTGGGTTTAGTTGTGTAAGGTCTTAAACCTTACTTTGTGCCTTGAGATAACTTTGTTGTGATTTGGCGCTATATAAATAAAATTGAATTGAAATTGAATTGAAAACCTCATCCATTTCACAGGCAATGTGTTCATGGGCATCGAGCAAAATTTTGCCTTCGCTCAAATCCACCTCAATGTCTCCGCATGCCTCTTTCACTGTTTGCGGAGAGTAACGCTGTGCACACGTAGCAGCAGCTAACCTGAGAAACCAGAAGTGATGTGACACGCTTACCGTCAGTCAGCCATTCCCCCATACATACATCTATACCATTGCAACAAATACACAAATACATCTTGTGGGCACATGAACACTTGTTGTGTTGCACTTAACTTACTCATCATCTCCATAGAGAGTCTCTCAAACATTCCTGAGTCTGTTTTACTGTTTACTTGGTTTACTCATTATCACGTATTGATTCTCTACACACACATTCACTCATGTTTAAAATCTGTTGTATATTTGGATGATTTGAATGTTTGATGTGAGAACCACCTACAGTGCTGCACCTTAAACACCAAAGTAGTGCAGATATATTGCATTTGTATATTTGTGTTAGTCCACAGGAATAAATTGTGACTTGTCGTTTCATTGCTCTTTGATGAAAATTTTCCCATCATGCCCGTTTTTTGGCTCTCAACAGCATCATCAGGTGAACGCTGGCAGCAGCTTGGTTTTTTACCTTTTAAGTCGGGCATTAGTATGAAAATAAAAGCCTCTTACAGGCTGAAATGAAAATCCTCTGAGTGTTTGAGCTGCAGCCAACAGGCTGTGTTCAGGTATCGGTTCAGTCTCAGCCCCACAGGCCACCATAACGATGACGATGATGATGATGATGATGATGAAATATCCTTCCCCCTCCCTGCAGTTTGGACACAGCTTCTTGGCACGCTTACTAATTAATTAAAGAGATGAATATTTGAGTTTATGTGGGAGGGCTACGGGTGCTGGAGGCGTTGTTCTCCGTTATTCTCTGGTTCTGATGTGGGAATGTTGGACACAGATAAACCCGGATTCTGTCATCTCTTCATCCGCTTGGACTAACGTATCAAATATATCAGAAAGCAGGTTTGTGAGCGCAGAGGTGAGCTCACGTAGAGCAGCTTAGAGCATGAAATCCTCTGTGAGTGGGAGCAATCTGCAGCATGTAAAGGTATAAATAGTGGAGGCAGTGGAAGTGGACTGCAGGAGGCAAGGGGCCGCATTAGGAGCATATTAAGAGCAGGGAAAGCAGATAAGCTCCAACAGATGTGTTTGGGTGTTGACATTGTTTGTATCTGCAATCTGATAGATCAAAATGTTTCTCTCCACTAATAGGCTTTTATTTTTGAACATTTTGGATTTACAGCCTTCCCCCTGACCCTCCAGAGTCTGGATCTAAAGCCTCGCTGAACCCGTTTTAAAGGACTAGGACACAGTTTTTACATGTTAGTTTATCATCACAAATCACAGATACCAAAAAACAACATAGAACCTGCTGCAACAGTGCACAGCAAAACTTTTGACTTTTTGCTTGCTATTGGTTTATTGTTGTTGTGAGATCTTCTCTCTCACACATCGCTCCACACATGACCAGAAACTTGCTGTTCGTGCTACTTTATGGAAAACAGGATGGATGAGCTTACAGTGCTGTAGCACAGCCTTTTGAGGCTGAACAGCCTGATGCCAGACTCTGAGGTTGCCCTGGATAAATGTAAACTAGTTTAGACAGGAGACTGGAGGAGAGCGATAAGAGTAAACATGGTGCTGTTTATTAATGAGAGACTGTCCGTTAAAGAATGACTCTGCATCAGAGGTGTTGAGTTTGGCATCGGTCTACATTCAACCGTATTATACATCCCCATATTTTTTAATTAATGTCATGTTCTGCTGAGGCATCATTACCAGCAGCCTCCCAATCAGTCTTCCCCATCAAGGTCACTCTGCTCCTTCGCATTCAACGATTTTTGTGATCCATCTCACAATCAATGGACCTGACCTCCCCTACGTCATATGAGGGTCGTGGGTATCATGACTCATTTGTATAGTTACAGACATGCCGCCAAAGCAGCTCGTCCTGCCTGAGGGCTTGAAGCCACATCTTCAAACAGGCCAGGGATGACATCTACAGGTTTAATTGTCATAAACATTGGTTGGTGAGGTCTGGATGTTTTGGATTTAGTTTAATTCCAAATTTCATCAAATCCAGGTGCAGACATCACTTGAGTGGAACTGAGTCCAAGCTCTGAAGACTTGAATACCTGTAGAAACACACAGAGACAAGTCTGATGATCCCTAAAACAGATTAATGATACCCCACCATCCAGCTGTTGGTTTCGTGGGAACCTGCCTCACATAAGTTGGCCTGCCTGGAAGCTGGATCTGCATGTGTGTCAACAGTGTCAATTTCTTACTCTAATTATGGGGAGAACCAGAGCAGGGAAGTTGAAGAGCTCCTCCTAATGAGCCTCATTTTATCAAATCAAAGACAGTTTCCTCCATCCATCCCATTACCCCACCTCTCACTGCCGCCTGTATCTGTCAGGACAAACAGACAACAACTAGGGGCGCTGCAGTAAATAAGAAAAACATTAGGACGTAAATTTACTTTTCTCATTGATCTGCTGAGATGATTCAAAGTCCTCCTGTCTTGATTCCTGACCCACTTTAAAAGGTGTAATTATATGAAATTACGTTTTTTAAGACAGAGAGACAAGGTACAGTGTGGCCCACAGCCAGCATCTGTTACTCCCACCGTACCAGTTCCTAACTGGCAGGGCTTGATTAGACAGACGAGGGGTAGAACCCAAAGGCCCAAACAACCCAAACTCAGCACTGAGATTAACAGTTATTTTATTAAATATATAGCACAAAAACATAAACGCACTGCTCGGCAGGACGAAAGCTCTGAACGTAAAGTCAGAGGTAAAAATTACTGCTTATCAGGAAAACTAACTACAACTAAAGACAGTTAGTGTTAGAGTTAAAATAAAGGCACAAAAAAAGGCACAAACCTTGGCACACGACGGGAGACAGGACATTACCAAAAACTCAACTCCACGTCTTCAGACAACTCCTCTGTTGTTGACCAGCAACGGGTAAACAAAAAGACAGGGTTTAAATACTAATAATCACAGGTGAAACAAATCACCTGTGTGTGAGCGTGCGTGCGTGCGTGCGTGTGTGTGTATACTGTATGACATGCTTCCATATAAGGGACAATGTTGTTTTAATGTGTTGAGATGCAGTCAGGTGGATCCAGAACCTTCCAGAACTGTCTCTTTATAATATATGTGAGTAGTGTGTGATTGCTTTCACATTGGTGCAGTGACTCTATCAGAGGTCCCCCCCCCCCAGGGTCTGTCAGTGTTTCAGCAGGAACAAGGCAAACAGGGCGGCATTGATCCCGGGTTGAAGCGGCAGCACATCTGGACTCTGCCCAACAAGCAGATCAGTGTGGTCGGTTCCTCTGTCACTATATAAAAATCAAATGCACATTCTTAACCAGACCCTGCTCCTCTGTTACCCAGCCTTTCACATACAAATGGGCTCCTTGGGGGGGGGCATGGGCGAAGGATCAAGTCTTTATCTGTTCCCTGCTCAAAAACAAGTTTGTTTGTCTCCCGTGGACTTTCTGTTAGTGAAGAGGAGGCTGCACAGTTACATGCTGAGGGAGAGGGGTTGTAGCCCTGCAGCAGGATTAACTCTGAGGTCTGTTCACGGGTCACCCTGCCCATCCAGCTCCTGGTACAGTAGCTGCTGGGGTCCTGCAGATCCTTGTACTCTCCCTCTGTGATGGACGATAAAATAATTATTGATTAATGTCTGTGTCTATTACTTCTGTGGTGTCACATTACCTTCAGTCATGTCCACTGGCCAGTGGGTCCATGCATCCCTCTTAATTCTGATCAACTACTGTAATTCTGATCAGTTCACACTTCGCACACTGAAAAAAACTGAGACACAAGCTGTTGAATGTCCTGGTCTTTATAACCTGCAGACACCTGGAAAAAGAAGCAACAATTTAATCCTATACATTTTCTCAGTGGGTCTGATGCTTCACCGAGTCTCTGTGATGTGGAAACATCAAAATCTGTGGAAGATGCACATGGAGCTCTGACCGTGAACAAGTAAATGGTCACAGGCTGTAGGCTTGCTGTCCCAGGTCTGTTCATCTACACCACTACTGACAGGGGGCCATGGGCCAGGGGCCTCAGGAGCCTCGGAGTCCTCAGTTGCGCCTGACTAACATTTAATAAAACTTTAATAAAACATTTTCTTGTTTGTTGTTTGACTTTCTGTAGAAAGACTAAAACTGCAAATTAGTTTTGATTTTTTTTAATAAATTTTACTGGTTAAATACACAGTTCAGTAAATTAGAACCAATTAAAACCAACGTTTAGATACAGTACATTTAAATTTTTTCGTATGGTTGACAGTACATTGGTTTCTGTAGCTCACGTTGATTTCTTCTTTCTTTTTTTTCTTCTTCCTTTCTTCTTTCTATGTTTAGTTATGTTGATTGTTTGAGTTACCGGTGTTGAGGCTGCTTGTGCTTGATGGTCTCTGTTGTTGTGACACTTCTCTTTTTTTTCACAGCTAAACAACCCTTCTTAGACCTTCAATGACCTGACAGGACCAGAATCTGGCCTCCACCCAGACATTGACGACCTGGTGATCCGATCAGATCAGAGTGGTGAAACACATTCCTTGCAGAGCTGCAGCTGATGTTTGAAGACACGGAAAGCAATACAAAGCCAGCAATTTAAAGACAAACCACTAATCCATGATCCCATGAAAAGTCCATGAAAGTTTTATGTCTTCTTCTCTGGAGCAATACCAGTGACTTTGGTTTTCAACAGTGTACACAATTGCTGCAGGTATGGGTATGATCATCGTACTGAACATGTCTGAGTCACACACTACTAGTATTCTACTAACTTACACAGAACCAGTCTGTGTGTTTGTGAATCGTGTGTGTTTTGTTATGACCACAGTGCGGAACCTGCAACATCACAGTAACTTGTGAACTTTGCTTCATGCCAAAAGCAGATGCTGACATTTAAACCCAATCTATGTTTGTCCTGTAAACAATGAGCAGCAACTCATCAATAGATGCTGGTTTTCCTCTGGAGGACCTGGAAGCTCATTGTTGACTCAGCATCATGTTGATTTTCTTCCGTCAGTTACAGAGACTGGGAGGATAATCTGTGTCAAACCCTGGGTGACAGATACTGTAATAACCAGCTTTACTACCCATTCTGGTCCAATTATTAAGACTTTACTTTTTGACAATTTCTAATGGCCTGTGTTCAGTTTCACTTGACACTTCCCGTCGTTTGCTGTCCTGGAGGAACCTGCTCCTCTCTTTCTCTCTGCATCTCATTTAACTGCTGCTGCTTCACCTCCAGTCTCTCTCTGCTGCTGTTGCTTGATTTCTCCACTAGCTTTCAGCAGATATATCTGTTCTTACCTGTTGTTGAGTCATTATCTAAACACCAATGACCCTGACTCAGATACCAATATTAAGTATGTCTACGCCTCAGAATAAATGTGGATTCTCTTGAGTCTTGAGTTCTGTCAGGAGACTACTTCAGGCTTCAGACATTAGGAAGTTTCTGAATAGGAGCCATGGCCTCTTTCAGCCACCTGAAGGTGTAATAACATGTTGTCAGAACATTTGAGCATCCCGCTGAGTAGAACCACTCATCACACACTGACTGACAACCTGTAATTCAGTCCCCCATAAAAAGTATTGATGGTGCTGACTTCCTGATTTTGTAGTTAATCAGTTTAAACTGAAGAATGAGAAGTGCAGATGATAATGAGCAGCTTTCTGCTCTTCTCCCAACAGAACCTGATAGTGTTTTGAGATTATTGCCACAACACATTCAAACCTCGTTGATCTGAGCCTCCAGCTTCAACATGAGATGCAGGAGACATAACTTGAGAAGTAACTCTATTGCTGAGTGAGCACAGACCCGAGCTGTGACAAAGTGACAGCAGAAGTAACTAATCATGTTTTTTTGGATGGCAAATGTTAATTATAAATGTCTGTTTGTCCAGATTAAATTCCATAACGAGACTTAATACATTTCCTATGTTGTTTAATTTTGCTATAAAAGTGATAAGTGAAAAAATTTGTGATAGCTTTTAAGGTTTTGAGAAAATGGGTGGCACTTGTTAAACTGATCTTTGCGAATTCTGGACCTCAGTCCTTGAGCTGGTCCAGACCTACTGGAGAAGCATTGCTAAAACCTCTGAACACTGAACTTGCCTGTCTTCAATAATCTGAAGTTGGGGTGAATAATAATCGTGGGACATTTACCAGCTCAGCCAGCTGAAGTCTTTGGGCCTAGCTCAGTCTAAGTGTTCATAGAGTTTCTTTGTGGATGTGGTGGCCACAAAGCTTGTCCTCTGATGAATTTTAGTCTGCAGGATGAATCACATGACTTGGTGACAAACAACAGAGCTGGGCCCTTATACCTGTAGAGCTGCAACCAGAGCTGTATGCAGGGATGAGGACCAGGTGAAACTAGCCTAAACAACATGAGATCAAACAAAGTGGAGCTGAATTTAGCTTTTCTGGTTTCATTGCTGCAGGAATCTCTGCTTAGTTCTGACTGAATGGATCAAGACAGATACAGAGCCCACAAACTGGCCATTAGCTTCTCCTCTGGTTGAATGGAAGCACACAGAGCGACTCATCATGCAGTAATGAGGCTCAAATTCACATCAACCAAGGACAAAAGGTTTAGATGGGGGCCATCAGGTCATTGATAATGAGGTTATCAGGCTGTCTGAGCGTGTGACCTCCACTTCTGCCTGTGTCTGTCCTATAGCCACACTCTATCAAAAACCCGAAATTTATTCACTGATAAGAAACAAAATTTAGAAATTTAGGGGGGTGTCTACTTAATATCACGTTAGAAGTGTTGCTGAGACAATGTGACAGGCCTCAGTGCCATTGGTTGTTCGAAACAAGAAGCCATAACTTATTAATGGACTTGTTGCTGTGTTGCTACAATCCGTCTGGTTAACAGCATCAAAACAATTTAAGTCATCATCGCATGTCTCTTGAAACCGTCCAACTCCTCTTTATTCTGGACAAACAAGCAGCAAGACTCACAGGAACAAAGACAAGCAGCAGATGGACATTTAAAATCTCAGTGTGCAGCTTTATGAATCTGAGCCAGTCCTCTTGGACAAAGACGCCACATGATGACATGATGTATTATCACTGCCAGCCCTGCTAAACAGACACCAGGCCACTTTTCTTTTCCTGACTCATGAGGAAGAAAGTGTTTGCAACTGAAAGCCGACTAAAGGACCCCCTCAGCGTCTGGATATGGGACCAGGAAATCACTCAATGTCAAGAATCTGTGTTTGCAGAACCCTCTGGTGCATTTGGTTTGAGTTCTTCAGCGAAACTGACATCACCTAGCAATAGCACTTTTTTTAGCTTGACGAAGATTGGATGAAAGTTCAGGAAGTCTCAGTGGGATCTGAAGGTGAATGGATGGAATAATCTGACAGAGAATTTAACTCTTTGGTGATGTGACATAAAAACAGAAAGTTGCCTACGTGAAGCTGGCAAGACAAGTGGTTCTCGTGGTGAACTGTGTCATATTGTTGGCCCCTTCAGGGAGTTTCATTCATCTGACCAGTCTCAGCGGGACACTTCCTGTTCACGCATCCAGCAAACACCAAGAAAACACCAGCTCTAGACAGCAGCCAGGCTTTTATTTTGACAGAGCGGAATGATGTGGGATCGTATTTTCTGTATGATTTTAAGTTTCTTTGGTCAGAATGAACAGTGCTTAATTAAAGTTTCTCCAATGAACAACAAAAACAGGCTCATTTAAGTCAAACTGAAGACAAGTATTAGTACAAGTACAGTAGAACTAGAAGGTGTTTTGACACCTTGTTTGAATTTTTCCACTATGGGGTGAATAAAGTTCATCTTATTTTAAACTGCACTTGTTGCAGATGTCACCAACTCTGGATGTTACAGTTTCTTTTGTTTTCTAGTATTTTGTTGCTTTGTGTCCTCACCTGCTTGCAGTGACTTTATTTACTTAGAAGTAGATTGTTTATAAAGCATTTTTATGCTTTTATGCTTGAATTTAGAATTTTGTATTTTCAACCTTGGTGTGGCATTTAGGTGTGGACCTGTTGACATTTCTCCCGACTATACTTGCTCTTGGATCTAACCTGTTTACTAGTGTGTTTGTGACACTAAACTCACATGGTGAACTGTTAGCTGCCTGATTACCTGGATCAGGTGGGCAAACTTGCATGTTCTCCCGATGTCTACGTGGGTTTGCTCTGGTTTGTTCCCACAGTCCAAAGACATGCAGTCAAGTTGGGCTATTCTAAATGTGAGTGAGGGTCAGCGATTGTTTGCTTCTCATACTAAAGTATGGAGCTGTTATGCCCTCTGCTGGACAATCATCAGAACTTTTATGGGTTCTTTGTTGAGCCTAACTGAATAGATCGGATCTGATACACAGAAGTGTCAAGAGCAGTGGTTCTTAACATTTTTTGGAGGTACAAAACCACAGCAGTTTCATATGCACATTCACCGAACCCTTCTTCATTGAAAAATAAAATTAGATTTTTTTAAATTCAAAACATAGATATAGGTTTTACTAGTTCACAAAATGGAAATGCATTAACATCACTGTGTTCAAAGAACAAAACCAATACAACGCAACACATTACATACATAATTTTTTCACAAAGACATGACCTTTTGTAATACTACCACACTGAAATGGTTTTAATTTTTACCTCATGTATTCCAATAATAAACTTATCACCTACTTTCCATCAGACTCAGACTGCTACAGTAATAATAATAATAATATTTACTTTTCTTTTACATGTTTTCAACACTGTAATAGCACTTGAACCCTGCAGCAGCGGCAAAGGATTCTGCCTTATTCAACAGGTTGAATCCGTCCCTAAAACGTTAGGTCCAACTCACAGACAGGCCGATACAGCTGCTTGGTCGCTCAACAGTCTCTGCACCACCGGAGTCTTTTCTTTTACTAGTTTACTTTGGTTCTGAACACACGTTTGCTTCTTTTTTTTTTTTTTAATATTATTTTTATCATTATCCTAACAGCGCAACTGTGCGAACAAACACAAGCAGATCATCGAACCAATCAGCAGCACTGCTGATGTGACTGACAGAGTGGAGGAGCCAATCAGCTACGAGTGAAAACAGTTTCTGGTGACGTGGGTGTCAATCAAAACAAAATCAAAACATGACAAACAGCAGTGTCAAAACTATCGTATATCGGCTTTAAGATATTGTCTTAGAGCCTCCCTGAACTGCCGCCTTATCGTGGTGGAGGAGTTTGTGTGCCTGATTGACCCCGGGAGCTATGTTGTCAAGGGCAAAATGCCCCTAGTAGGGTCTCCCATTTTAGTCTTTTTGCCTGGCCACATATTAGCTCGAGTTCCAAGCCACGTATTATGCTTGAGTCCATGCCATGTATTATTCTCACGTCCATGCCCTGTATTATTCTCACGTCCATGCCCTGTATTATTCTCATGTCCATGCCCTGTATTATTCTCATGTCCATGCCATGTATTATTTCCCTGTCCATGCCATGGTGTGAATGTTTTGTTAGTTTGCCAAGTTATTAGTTTTAAGTTTGCCAAGTTGTTCGCCCTTTAAGTTTGCCATCTTGCTAGCTCGCTATGTATGCCATGTTGCTAGCCCTGTAAGTTGCCATGTTGCTAGCCCGCTATGTATGCCATGTTGCTAGCCCTATAATTTTCTAATATTGTTAGCTCGGTCTGTTCAGGCCCAGGTGGCCAAGACTTTGCCTCGTGAGGATGTTTTCCTGAACTCCAAGAGATCATTTTTGTTGTATAAAGTTTAGCCTCCTGGTGTAATTTGTTTAGTTAAAAAAGTGTTTTGTGTTGAGCGTAAAATAAACAGTTTTTCATGATTTCCTGGCCCTCTCAACGCTCTGACTCGGTCCAGACCGACTATCATAGCCTCTATTCGCCATTCTGTGGGGCGGATCGTGACATTATGAAAAAAAAAAAAACAACAAGGACCAAGACGTCGCCTGGTAAGGCGCAGTCGGGGCCCCACCCTGGAGCCAGGCCGGGTTGGGGCTCGCATGCGAGCGACGTGGGACCGTCCTCAGGTGAACCCACCATCCACAAGAGGAGCCATAGGGGGCCGGTGCATAGTGGATTGAGCAGCAGTCGAAGGTAGAAACCTAAGCAATCCAATCCCTGAAAAACCAATCTGGCTATTTGGACATGGAATGTTACGTCACTGGGGGGGAAGGAGTCTGAGCTTGTGCAGGAGGTTGAGCGGTACCGGCTAGAAATAGTCGGGCTCGCCTCCACACATAGCCTGGGCTCTGGAACCCAACTCCTCTTCTACTCTGAAGTTGCCTTTGGTGAGAGGTGGCGGACTGGTGTGGGCTTGCTCATAGCTCACCAGCTTAGCCGCAATGTGTTGGATTTTTCCCAGTGGAGGAGAGGGTTGCTTCCCTGCGCCTTTGGGTGGGGGATAGGCCACTTACTGTCGTTTGTGCTTACGGACCAAACGGTAGTGTGGAGTACCCGGCCTTCTTGGGTCTCTGGAGGGAGTCTTGGAAAGTGCTCCAACTGGGGACCCCATCGTTCTTCTGGGAAAATTCAATGCCCACATGGGCAACGGCAGCGATATCTCGAGAGGCATGATTGGGAGGAACGGTCTCCCTGATCTGAACCCGAAAGGTGTTATGTTATTGGACTTCTGTGCTAGACACAGTTTGGCCACAACAAAGACCATGTTTGAACATAAGAGTGTCCATCAGTGCACATGGTACCAGGACACCCTAGCCCGGAGGTTAGATGATAGACTTTGTAGTCATTTCACCTGATCTTCGGCCATATGTTTTGGACACTCAGGTGAAGAGAGGAGCTACGCTGTCAACTGATCACCACCTGGTGGTGAGTAGGATCTGCTGGCAGAGAAGGAGGCTGGAACAACTTGGCAGGCCCAATGGTTCAATGCAGTCGAAGCAGACCAACTCCGTTTTCAGTGGCGGTGGGGAGCTGTTTACCTCGACTGGGGATGTTATCGGACGGTGGAAGGAGTACCTCAACCTCTTTGACACGCCTTCTGCTGAGGAAGCAGAGGCATGGGACTTGCCCATCACCGAGGCTGAGGTCACCAAGGTACTTTGTAAGCTCCTTGTGGTAGGGCAGCGGGGGTGAATGAAATCAGTCCTGAGTACCTCAAGTCTCTGGATACTGTCGGGCTGTCTTGGGTGACACGTCTTTGCAACATTGCGTGGAAAGGGACAGTTTCTCTGGACTGGACAACCAGGGTGGTTATCCCTCTAAAAAGGGGGACAGTAGAGTATGTTCCAGCTATAGGGGGATCACAGTTCTCAGCCTCTCTGGGAAAGTCTACGCCAGGGTACTGGAGAGGATAATTCGACCGATAGTCGAACCTCGGATACAGGAGGAACAATGTGGTTTTCAGCCTGGTCGTGGAACGCTGGACCAGTTTTATACCCTCAGCAGGGTGCTTGAGGGTTTGTGGGAGTTTGCCCAACCGGTCTACATGTGTTTTGTGGACATGGAGAAGGTATTTCTTGTGGCATCCTGTGGGGGAGTATGGGTTCCAAGGATCTTTGCTAAAGGCTGTTCATTCTCTGTACAACAGGAGCAGGAGCTTGGTTCGCATTGCCAGCAGTAAGTCAGACCTGTTCCCAGTGCATGTTGGACTTCGGCAGGGCTGCCCTTTGAATTTCTAGGCGCAGCAAGGGACCGGAGGGGGTCTGGGTTGGGTACCACAGGATAGCATCTTTGCGCTTTGCAGATGATGTTGTCCTATTGGCTTCATCGGGCCAGGACCTTCAGCGTGCGCTGGTGCAGTTTGCAGCTGAGTGTGAAGCAGCTGGGATGAGAATCAGTTCCAAATCTCCAAAATCTCCTCCAAATCTGAAATGAGTTTTCTCCGTAGGGTAAGGAGCTCTGTCACCTAGGAGGAGCTCGGAGTAGGGTCGCTGCTCCTCCACATCAAGAGGAGCCAGTTGAGGTGGCTCGGGCATCTGGTTCGGACGCCTCCCTGGGGAGGTGTTCCAGGCATGTCCTGCCGGTAGGAGGCCCCAAAGAAGAAACAGGACACGCTGGAGAGACTATGTCTCCCGGCTGGCCTGGGAACACCTTGGGGTCCCACCGGAAGAGCTGGAGGAACTGTCCAAGGAGAAGGAAGTCTGGAACTCTCTGCTCAGACTGCTGCCCCCGCGACCCGGCCCCAGATAAAGCGGTTGAAGATGGATGGATGGATGGATGGATGGATGGATGGATGGATGGATGGATGGATGGATGGATGGATGGATGGATGGATGGATGGATTGATAAAAAAATATGAGCAAAACTGTGCAAACAAATATTCTTCAGCTCTGTTAGGTGATCTGTTAGAGGATCTAAAAGAGGATCTATTAGAATATGGTAGAGGTGCCCGTTCCTGGATCGAGATGCAGCGAACATCCCGCTGTTGACCACACTAGGGTCCCAGCCATGAGGGGATCCAGAGGCAGCTGCAAACCAGTCGGGTAGTGGACCCTGAGCCGAACCGAGCCAGCTCTGTGGGACGCTATCGTTCATATATTAGTTGATCAGGGCAACATTAAAGCGCAGTTTGCATCAAGAACTGGTTTACCTGATGTGACTGGACACATCACTATAAAAGCACAGTCACAGGATGAAACAAGAGTAAACAGGAAAAATGTTTATTTCATCTGTGTTCAAATAAGTGAACTGTACACAGTGTCTTCTCCTTCACTTCTACCTGTTTTAGTGACGCTTTGGTGGAAAACTTCGCTTCACGTCCACCTTTATGTCAGACCACTTTTAGATTTTATTTCCGCTCCTGTACGGAATCTGCAGCATTAATACCTGCACACACGGTCCTGCACGGCGTACTGCGCAAATGCCGTATTTAAATTAATTAATATATTTACGTGGAGGCGTGTCACGGGCGGAGTCTGCTACTCATTCACCTGCGCCCAATTCTACATTAATTTGTACAAAGGTAACATGCGTAGATCCCATAGTTAGGGAATGTTGATACATCTGTACTTAAACAGTTTTCTGGACTTGAACTTGAACTTGAACTTGAACCAAATTTAGTAGGAAATCTACGCAAGTACCCTGGTTTTTAGGAGCTCCTAGAGTTATGGTTCACTTGTTAAATTTGAGTTCAGTTGGTACAGCACTAATAGAAACAATTCCATAAGCTCATGCTGTGAATTAGTCAATCATTTCCCAAATTACTAAGATCACAGACGATAAATGTCTGTCTACTAGGACATCGGCTTGGCATAAATAATACTGATTTCAACATCATACTCTCCTCGCTCTTTATTTTGCATCCCTTATTATTATTATTATAGGAATTTTATTTCTAAACCCCAACCTGCCTATAGCTACCTGGTCTCACCTTGCTTATTGTCCAGCTACAGCAGAGCCTCACCTCAGCCCGTGGCAAAAGGTAATCTCGACATCTCTATGGAGAGTTTGATTCAGAGTTAATGATCTGAGAAATGTGAATCACATACAAGTTCCATGTGTATCTGTTGAGATACTGTATATCGGTGCACTCTTGCTCAAGGTAATGTGGTTACAGTAAATGTTCTTTTCAATTCAATTCAATTCAATTTTATTTTTATAGCGCCAAATCACAACAAAGTTATTTCAAGGCACTTTACAAAGTAAGCTTTAAAACCTTACACAACTAAACCCAACAAATCCCACATACAGCAAGCATTTAATTTGACAGCAACAGTGGAGAGGAAAAACTCCCTCTCTAACGAGGAAGAAACCTCCAGCAGAACCAGACTGGATGTGGGCGGCCATCTGCCTCGACCGGTTGGGGTGAGAGGATAGAGAGATAGAAAAGCAATTCTTTGCATTTATTCCAGACATTATGGTATGTTGACGCGTCTTTTGCGTTCTCTCCAAATGCACCTGTATAGTGCAAGACTTGCTACTGCCTCAGATAAACAAAGACTAAATCTTCTTTTACATAAATGAACGCCTAAATTCTTGGCCAAAGCGTTCACGAGGATGTCCTCTTATTCTTCCCACACAGACCACGCTGAAGTTACTGTGCTCAACAGTATCAGTGCTGCAACTACCAGCTCACTTGCAGATAAAGAATTTAGATCCTGACAGGCAAATAATATGTTTACCTGTCAAGTTCATGGGGTGCTGTATTAGAGCATAGCTGAGTAACTGCTGGAGCTGAAGAGATGTAATGCTCATGTGAGCAGCACCGTTAATGCAGATTAATGCGGATTGGAGAACTGGATTATATTTAACGTCCAGAATTTATCTGTCACTGGGACAGATGTCAGTGACTGAATCGAGGTCATGCTGCTACTAGAGTATGTTCAATTCCATTACACAAAGAAACAGTCCCTGATGAACATAAGTTACAACTATAAGACTAATGTGCTAATGGTAATATTTCACTCAGAGTGTCTATCAAGGACATTAGTACTATGAAGCTCTGTAGGTACTAATCCTGTCCTGATACAAATGCACCCTCAGCGTGTCTTTTCCCAACTCAGTTCGCGTTTTCCCGTTACTCCAGCGGTTAATTAAAGTTTTCGGTTTTAAAGAGTCAGTGGGTGAGTTTATGTCTGACATTCCAGCAGTCCTGCGTCAGGACGCCGTTTAGGATTGGCGGAAGGAAACGTCTAACATCGCCGCCTCGTCTTTTATTGGTTGCGGCTGCCAGTCATGTTGGTAAAAAAAAACAACAATCTGAGCTCGTGGCCATCTTGCTTGTGTTTGCTCCGGAGGTGAAAGGGAAGGTGGACGAATCGGGAGAAACGGTGCTTTTTCGGTATACGTCCTCAGGAAGAACTTATTTGTGTGTCTCTGTGGCTTTCCTCCTCAATTTCAGGGGATTTAAAACCAGCTAGTTCGAAGCTACGATAACGACTAGCCGAGCTAACTCTGTGTTCGGTCCCCGTGGCGAGGTTCCCTACAGGGTTGTTATCCCGATTTGCACTCTGATACTGGCTCACGCTAGCAGACGTTGTTTCATTTCTATTTCGATTAAACGTCACATTTAGTAAAGTGGTTTGACTAAGAGATGAGTGGAAGGTGTTGTACATAAAGAGTGTTTGGAGAGACTTGACCGGCAGTTAACTGATGCTACGGCTGCAATTAATCCTGATTGGGATGTTTGCTAAATCAGTGCAGGTTCATGACGGAGGCCGCTGAGAGCCGCTCTGATTTTTCCCAGGTCAGGTCATACATACCAGGGACAGTCTTTTAATCTCAACCGGAAGCGTTGTCGGTTAATATTAACGAAGAAACCTGAAAGTGGTCTTTTTTAGTCTGTGGGTCAATGCTTTTGCTCTGACCGGGCCTAATATTCGGACTGTCGGGTGTTTAGACCGGGGCATTGTGGCGGTTCTGCAAAGCCAGCGTAGTTTAAAAGGACAATATTAATCCAGGATCTCCACGGCATTATCGGCGAATCACAGGATCCACTATGGGACCAGCGACTAAACTGGCCTTCAGCGTTTTTCTCATCTCCTGCTCCTCAGGTGAGTTTACGGTCCACAAGTTATTTAAACAATGACCTATGACTAGTGTTTATCAGTGGGGAAAAATGTACCCGGTTCTTTGTGTTTACATAGTACAATGCAGTTAGGTACAATAGAGTTCTAGTTTTTTTAATTTGTTGTTGTTATTATTTATTAGATTCGAGGGTTTTTCGGTTTGTTTGCTAATCAGCATTTCGTTATCTGCATTAGGAATGGTTTCCTATCTTTATCTAATTATTTATTATTATAGTTGTAGTTTTTCATATTTTTACAATATTGAGCACATTTTAATTGATCATTAATTTGAGATTTATTTATAAATCACTTAGGTTTTTTTATAAACTCTTTTCATTTTTAAAAAAACAAAATTCAGTGTTTGAATACTAGGACTTCAATATTCAAAATATACAAAATATAAATAAACAAAGCAAGCGTAGAGTTTTGTTTCCTTGTGAAGATCTGCGGCAGCTCCTGTCTACCAAAAAACACAGACACGGGAGAACATGTAAGCTCCACAGAGACTACTGTGCTCCTTCTGGCTTTGGGGCAACAGTGACAAACCACTTTGACACCATTTCCAATTAGTATTTTCACAACCAATAATGAAGCTTCTTCACATGAGGGATACACAGTTTTTGTTACCGCTGTTACATCCGTGACACTGTTTTCCTCTGACATAACAATCAAAAATTTTCAGCAAACATTTTTCTAAATGCAATAATTTAGAAAAGACTCAGTTGGTGTTTCCATGTCTAATGTTAACTCAAATTCTATAGATGAGAATGCTCACTGAATCTGTTACCATTACAAGCTATAATTGACACCTACAGCTGAGAAGTTTAGACAGCACACGTTTTTATATAAATAAGTCTGGCAGCCCACTGAGAACAGCTTTGCAACCCACCTGTCTGACCAACATACTGCAATTCTGATAACCTTTCCTGTGTCTGATTTACTCTTATTGGCACCACGTGTGTGGCAGCAAGTTTCAGCAGCTCTGTTCCTTTGTGTTCTTTCTTTTGTGTTTTTTAATGTTTTTTTTTTTTTACACCATGTTTGTGTTTTTTGTATTTTCTATAAATCCTTATGGAGTGATTCAACTAAGGGCACAAACTTCATTACTTTTGCGCTTTGTTTTATTATCTTTTTTTTTTTTTTTTCTTCAACTTTTTGAGCTGGCCTCGGCGGACCCTTTAGGAAGCGGCTCCATTGTTTACACTCGGGATTGGCTGTTAGCTGTAAACCATGGCGAGTTTCTCCACACTAAAAGGCCAGAGATTCCAGCAGAGATACGGAGAAAACGACGATGCTTCAGAGCTGGAGTGAAGCGCCGGGAGAGGAAACTGAGGTACAAGCCATATGTACCAACTGTTATTATGGTAAACAGCTAACAGTACACGAGCTGCAGCGCATGCACTAGGAACAGCCTGCTGTGTTTTATCGAGGCGTGGCTCAACCAGGACACACCGGACTCTGGTCTCAGTTAACGGATTTACGCTGGTGCGGGCGGACCGGAGCGCAGGAAGGAGGCGGACTGGTGGTGTTTGTAAACGACAAATTTCGTAACCCACACCACATCAGGGTTAAAGAACAATACTGTAGCGGGGACATTGAACTGGTGGCAGTCATAGTTCAGCCGTACTACCTCCCACCTGGGTTCTCCCAGATGCTGGTAGTGACCGCTGACATCCCTCTCTTGGCCCACGCCGCTTTCCAGGCTGCAGACAGTGCACCCGCACCCCACGATTTTCATCACTCCTCTTCCAGCTGCAGCTGTTCACACTTTAACACCACACAGTCCACACTGCCCTTCCTCCGACCTCAACAAAAAGCCCACAACCCACAGATTCAGATCAGCCACCGCCCACCCCCCTCTGCCTCACTCTAAACCATGTAAGGAGGGAGCTGAGGAGGACCAAGGCCAGGAAGGCAACAGGCCCTGATAACATCAGCTCCAGGGTCCTCAGGGAGTGTGCAGACCAGCTCTAAGAGGTGGTCCTCTACATATTCAACCTGAGCCTTAGCCCGGAGAGAGTACCAGTACCCTGGAGGACTTCCTGCCTGGTTCCGGTTTCTAAAGTACCCCGTCCTAAGGAGCCAAACCACTTCAAGCCCATCACCTTAACCCCGGGGTGTCAAACTGATGCCATTGAGGGCCGCTGCCCTGCTGGTTTTCCACCTCTCCCTGCCAGCTCCTACTGATTACCTTGACCAGGTGTGTTCAGTGAATGACGTGCTGGAAAAGCCAACTGACACACCTGATCAAGGTAATCAGCAGAGAGTTGGAAAACCAGCAGGGACACCGGCCCTCTAGGACCGGAGCTTGACACGTGCCTCTCATCTGATGAAGGCCATGGAGAGGATCATCCTCAGTCACCTTTGCACCCAGGTTAGCTCAGCACTGGACCCGCTGCAGTTGGCTTATCGACCAGGCATCACTGCTGAGGAGGAAGCTGGAGGTGGCAGGCGTGGACCAACATCTGGCTGCTTAGTCCATAAACTAGCTCACAAACAAAAAAAAACTCCAAAAAACTAGCTCACAGACAGGCCACAGTTTGTGTGTGTGATGTGGTAGTCTGCAGCAGGGGGGCAACTCAAGGGACGGTGCTCTCCCCTTTTCTGTTTACACTGTACACATCAGACTTTAAGTACAACTCCCACCACTGTCACCTACAGAAGTTCTAAGACGACACCGCCATTGTTGGCTGTGTACTGGGAAGAAACGAGCAGGAGTACAGGGGGATCATCACTGACTTTCTGAGCTGGTGTTAGAACAACCACCTGATCCTTAACACCGGCAAAACAAAGGAGTTAGTGCTTGACTTCAGGAGGTCCCCTCCACCACACACACCAGTGAACATCCAGAGCTCAGAGATCGAGACTGTGGACACTATCAAAGACCTTAACAATAAAATGGACTGGTCAAACAACACAGACGCTCTCTACAAGAAGCCTAATGCTACTTTTTGCTAGTTTCAATCTTCCTTTCTATACTATATGAAAGCAATCATAAGTGTGCAAAGCAATTTCCCTCTAGGATTAAGAATGTTCTTTTGAATCTTAAGTCATGAATGTCGCTAACAAAGGATTTTGTTTCCCACCTGTCTGTCTGCTCCCTAGGTGCCATCCTTGGCCGTTCAGACACTCAGAAGTGTGTTCACTACAACTACAGCCCTTCATCCTCCTCATTACCTTTAGTGGCAGAGGGTCAGGTGAACCCTAGCGGAGTGGTAACTTGCACCGGAGAGAAAGACAAGAGGTTGCACTGCTTTGCCACCTGGAAGAACATGTCAGGAGTAGTTCAAGTGGTGAAACAGGGTTGCTGGCTCGATGATGTTAACTGCTACGACAGGTAATGGTGATAGTTCTGGTGTCAATCATAGTACATTCACTGCTTGACTGGACAACAGTACTGGGGCAGATATAAACACAGACATAAAACGCATGTTGATCACATTCACTCATCTTCTGTTTGCAATGTACTGCGAGTATTGATAGACCTTAAATTCAGCTGAGGTTCTATAAGTCAGTAGTAGTCAGCAGAGCATGATCCTGCAAATAAAAATGTGGAGTTTACAGGTGTGCCTGTCTGTTTAGAAACCTCCAGAGGAAGCGTAAAGGCAGATTTGAGAAAAGTGAAGAAAGGGGAGCCATAAACATGTGTGTCAAAGATGTGTGCTGCTAAGAGGACTTTGATGTTTATTCAGGTCAATCCATGGCGTGTAATGTTGGTGAGTCTGCAGTGACTGCTACCTGGGCATTGGCCAGCTAGAATATGCATCTAAATAACAGGGCTATGGAATTCCGGGCGTGGGTTATCATATAGAAGGAAGTGTTTACACGGAGCAGAAGACACTATGGTATAGCTGGTCTTCTCCATTCCAGCATGCATTAAACTCTGAGCTGGTTCCTTCTCTAGTTCTCCACTTCTTAATAAGAACATCCCATGACATGGTCAGACAATATGGAAACACTTAGTGTTGCAGGCTGAGGCGGATCAATTATCCTTTCAGTTCACTGTGTTTCAGCCTGTTGAAATTAAGGCAGCATTAGTTTGTATTATTAATAGTCATTGTTGAACAAAATTCAGTCAGCATCTGATTTTAAACCTGCCTTTGTTTCCTACTTGGCTTGTGGAGTCATGTCACTGCAGTTTAGGTTAAAGACAGAAGCCCCAATATGTTATTCAGTCTGAAGTCGTCATACTTTCTGACCTTGCAGGTCCTTACTCTGAACACCTGTCTGAGGCTCCTCCACCACCTACTGCTGTGTTGTATTACAGCAGAATGTTTCCTGTTTCAACATGTTGTTGAACCCATTTACCCGCAGCTCCACTGTCTCAGATACAAGAGCTATTTACATGACCTATTGACTGCTTGACTCTGAATATGAGCAAAGTTTACCACAACCCCAGTTGTGCAGCATCAACAAACAAGCAAGCACCTTTTCACTCCATCTGCTTCTGACAGTACAATAATTCTCGTCTTCCTTAAACTCCAATGTAGCAAGGACATCCAGCATCTAAGTCTTTAAGCACATTAAAGGTCCTTTGCACGTGCAAAATCCATATTTTGGGCATTCGGGTACATTTATATGACTCCCTGGTTCATGCTAACACAGTTAGAAGTACACTTCCTACTTATTTCATTCATTTCATTTCGCTACTTTATCCAATCAGGGCTAAGTTCGGCCTGTTTCAAATTTACATAATAGTCTACGTCGACTGTTTAAGACCACTCACAGAACCACTTTCGTTCCTGCCCAGACAAACCCGGACACCAAAACCTTCAAGCAACATTGCGTTTTAGTCACTCACTGTGATACGAACTGACATGGTGCCAGTAGGGTTCAGAAAGTGCTCCGTTGTTGGTTGTTTCAACCAGCATCGAAGCCTTTTCATTTTGCCATTGAAGCAAGACAGGAGGACTTTATGGATTACTTTTATTGTAAATGGACCGGTGTCTACACCTCTGTCTAAATGCTTGCAAGTTCACATGTGGACACCATTTCACCTTCAATTGCTTCAACTTCAAACCCAGCATTGAATATACCCTCGTTTTTGAAGAAGGGCTGTTTCTGCAAGAAGTGATTCACTTGCTGCTTCCCCAACTGTAAGTACATGCTTGATACTTATTTTATGTATGTACTTCAGAAGTTTCTTTGTTTATAATCTAACTACCCTCCTTTGTGAGGAATGCTAATGGCTAGAACAGTTGATGCTAACAGCTACAGTGACAGTGAGACAGTGTGGCAAGGTGCTGCAGTACAATTTGGATTAATCCAAGCCTCCGCAGAATTTGTCTGGTTCGAATTGTGAGATATGGCACCGAGGTCATTCACCTCAGCTCACATTTTAGCTGCTAGTGCCATGTTAGCTGCTAGCATTAGCAGCTAGCGCTAGCTCACCACATGATGTTCAGTACAGCTTGAATTGGCTACAACAGTAAGAGTTATAAGATGTGTTTCTAATTACTACAGAGCCTGTCACGTGAATGTCTTAGACCTGTGAATTTGGGTTATGGAAAGTTCTATCAAATTTTAACAAGTATGATGTTGCTGTCTTTTCGTAAGTGTTGCTTATTTAGTCAGCTAGCTGTAAATGTGACATTTTTTTTTATACAGGCTTGTGCATCTCAGCTACCATGTTGCTTCTCAAACTGAGACACCATTACGGGCTGTGGGCACACAGCTACCTTGCAGAAGAGCTGTTGCTCACCTCAAAGCAAAGGTATGTACATTCGACAATATGTTGGCCAATAGGCAGTTTTATTCGACATTAGTTGTAGTAGAAGTATTCATAATCTTTATTATTGTGTATATATTTACTGTGTATGCAGTTGGTCAATGTATTGTAATATTTTTTTTAATATATTTTGCAATTCTGTGGAATTTTAATGAGTTATAGTGCAGGTTATGTACAAAAACTTGATGGAGATCATCTTCAATAAAGTCCTGCTGAACGAACCCATCCATCCATCCATCCATCCATCTATTTTCCAAACCGATGAGTCCCATATGTGGGGTCGCAGGGGTGCTGGAGCCTATCTCAGCTGGCTATGGGCGAGAGGCAGGGTACACCCTGGACGGTTGCCAGTCCATCGCAGGGCAACACAGAGACATACAACCATTCACACACACACTCACACCTATGGGCAATGGAGAGAAGCCAATCAACCTAATGCACGTCTTTGGACTGTGGGAGGAAGCCGGAGAACCCAGAGAGAACCTACGCAAACACAGGGAGAAACTCCACACAGAACCAGGGCCGCCTGCGGGAATCGAACGCAGTGAGGCAACGATGCTACCCACCGCACCACCGTGCCGCCCTACAATGCACAATGTGCTGCTGAACCCAGGTTGTTATATAGAGGACCTTGTGAACATCCCTGTTCCACCGGCCCTCTGAGCAGAATTTGAGCAGCCTGACAGAAAGGCAGCCATTAATGCCATGCCAAGATCTAACAAACAGTCACTATAAAAGCTAAGTTGAAAGCTTGTTTGCTCTAAACACGATTACAATTGATCCAACTTCCTCTAGATATTGTTTACATTTATGAAGGTTGTGGCCTACCTAGGAGATACTGAACATTTTGTTAATCTGCAATTCTATTATCTATATCTTCTAGAGTGGTGTCTAGAGAGAACAGAATGCCCTTATTAGTCACGCATTGGGGAAATTGCACCTTACAACAGCAAGAGGACAGAAAACAGAGAAACCATACAAACACACATCCATAAACAGAGCAAATGTAGTTAACAGTTTTGATTGTAGAGTCTGATAGCTGCATCCTCCAGCTGTACAGCTGCCGCAATGCTTCTAAACAAAATGTCTTCCAAAATGTGGTGAGCACAACAAAGATCCTCACATCTCCCCAGCAAACTGCCCATGACTGTACCTGTTCCGCTCCAGAAACCATGCTTTCAACATAACTATGAATCCTCCTAAATTTATTAAATCCTCTGTCTTACCTAGACAGCTTCTTTCCCATAACTCATATAGGGTTAACCTCAATAATCAACTCTTCCAAGTCGTCCACTTGTCTTTTAGATCCAATCCCAACCAGATTACTCAAAGAAGTGCTACCTTTTAATCAGCTCGTCCATATTAAATCAAATCAACCAATCTTTAAAACTAGGCTATGTACCACAGGCTTTTAAGGTGGCTGTGGTCAAACCTCTATTGAAAAAAACAACTCTGGACACCTAGCCAACTATAGGCCCATTTCAAATTTACCCTTTTATTTCCAAGATTCTGAAAAAAACGTTGCTAAACAATTATCTGATCACCTGAGTGGGAATAACCTGTACGACGATTTTCAGTCAGGATTTAGAAAACATCATAGCACAGAAACAGCTCTGGTTAGAGTCACTAATGATCTTCTATTAGCTTCGGACAATAGTCTAGTTTCTGTCCTTGTCCTGTTAGATCTTAGTGCTGCATTTGATACAATTGATCATAACATTCTATTACAGACACTAGAACATAGAATCGGGATTAATGGAACAGCATTGGGATAGTTTAAATCCTATTCGTTGAACAGATTCCAGTTTGATCATGTTAATGAGGAATTCTCCACATGCACAAGGATTAGCTATGGAGTACCTCAGGGTTCTGTGCTTGGTCCAATTCTGTTTAGCCTATACATGTCTCCTCTAGGTGAGATTATTAGAAAGCATTCTATTAATTTTCATTTTTACGCAGATGATACTCAGCTATATATGTCCTTGGAACCAAATGAAACAGATCAACTAGTCAAAATTCAGGGTTGTTTAAAAGACATCAAATCCTGGATGTCCCAAAACTTCCTTCAACTAAACTCAGATAAAACCGAGATTCTTATTGTTGGGCCTAAACATCTGAGAGACACTATTGAGTCAGATAGCCACCCTGGATGGCATAACATTAGCTTCAGATTCTACTGTGAGGAACCTTGGTGTCATCTTTGACCAGGATCTCTCTTTTACATCATACATTAAACAAATCTCCAGAACCGCCTACTTTCATCTTAGAAATATAGCTATAATCAGAAGCATCCTCTCTCAGAGCCATTGCAGAGAAACTGATCCATGCATTTGTTACCTCTAGGCTGGACTACTGTAACTCCTTACTCATAGGATGTCCTAACAACAGCTCCTTAAAAAGCCTACAGCTTATTCAAAATGCTGCAGCCAGAGTTCTGACAGGACTTAAAGAGAGATCACATTTCTCCTACATTAGCTTCTCTGCACTGGCTGCCTGTAAAATGTAGGATAGAATTTAAAATTCTCCTACTCACCTACAAAGTACTCAATGATAAAGCTCCTTCTTATCTTAAAGACCTCATAGTTCCTTATGCTCCCAGCAGAACACTTAGTTCTCAGAGCGCTGGGCTACTTGTGGTTCCTAGAGTGTTTAAATGTAGAACGGGGGGCAGAGCTTTTAGCTACCAAGCTCCTCTCCTCTGGAACCAGCTCCCTCTTCAGGTTCGAGAAGCTGACACACTCTCCACCTTTAAGATTAGGCTTAAAACCTTTCTTTTTGATAAAGATTATAGTTAGAGATGGTTCAGGTCACTGGCAATGATTGTTAGTCACAGGATCCATCTCTTAGTTAAGTTGCAATAGACATAGACTGCTGGGTGAAATAATTTATACACTGAGCTCCTCTGTTTCCTTCTACCTCCGCTGTCCAATAACCTCCCATCTTTGTCCCATGTTTAACTAACCTTGTCTCTTTCTCTCCAGTAGTTGTGCTTCTCTGTCTGTCTGTCTGTCTGTCTGTCTGTCTGTCTGTCTGTCTGTCCTCACCTACAGGTATCATAGGACTCAAAGTTTGGTGTCTGTGATGGCCAGCTGCAGATCCAACCATCCTGCCAGTATCCAGTCCCTGGTCCAACCATCCTGCCTGTGCTCTGTTGTTGCTTGTTGCTGTGCTTTTCTCTCTCTCTATCCTCTCACCCCAACCGGTCGAGGCAGATGGCCACCCACATCCAGTCTGGTTCTGCTGGAGGTTTCTGCCACGTTAGAGAGGGAGTTTTTCCTCTCCACTGTTGCTGTCAAATTAAATGCTTGCTGTATGTGGGATTTGTTGGGTTTAGTTGTGTGAGGTTTTAAACCTTACTTTGTAAAGTGCCTTGAAATAACTTTGTTGTGATTTTGCGCTATATAAATAAATTTGAATTGAATTGAATTACCCATTATTTTCCATGGTCTGTTTACCCTTCTTCCTTTCATTAATCCATCAGGCTACTCCACCTGGACATTGAACTGTGAAGGTGATTTATCCAGCATTATAGTGCTGGTGCATTGGTTGACAATAAAGTTGGCTTTGACTATTGCTGTTTACTGAACTCTTGTCTTTTTCTCAAAAAAATGTTTTATAATATTTCAACTTGTATTCAGGTATTGCAACAAAAAACACAGTAATTTAGTTATTTCACAGGTCATCTAAGTCCAACGTTGGTGTCTTTTCCCTCCAGAAACACTGCCCTGATCCACAAGACCATGCATGATGGATGAAACTTGCACTCCTCGCCATAGAAATTCCCAGCACCAGCTGACAAAACCTTTCCAGGCTAGATATCTGCAACGACTTGAGATACACACAGACATGTTACTGTTGAATTTATGAAGAATGTAAAATGCGAAAGAAAACTAAATTTTTATTTGTTATATATTAGCACTTGATATAGCATACACTTTACTAAAAGCAATTAAAAATATGTTAGGTCAATATGTATTTTTGTAAACTATAGTTACAGGTAGGTTATGCTGTGATTAATCTGTAAATAGTAAAATGTTCAAAAATGGTAAAAAAAAATGGAAATTCTGAGATACTGGTTTATTCCATGCATGTGTAATGGTCGATAGTTTGTCTGATATGTTGTATATTAAATGCATCCTGTAATGAATACACATGCAAACATACTGGCTCCAGTCCTGGATCATTAATCATACATGACAGTAGGTTTGGCATCTGGTTTAGGTGTCTTGTGGTAAGGTTTATCTAAATTATATCGATATCTTGACAAGAACAGTTGCTGTCACACCATGCCTAGGCATCCACTGTTGTCACATTGGCACCTAATTAAGACCAATACGACAAAATATAAGCTGCTGCTTCTCCCATTATAGAGAAATTATTTTGACACAGCAGCAGCACGAGTAAGAGGAAAAACATGTAAACATGAGTTTATATTAGTTTATCAAGCTATGCTCCCAAATAAGCTATAGTCGTGTCAGAATATTCTGTTGTATTAATTTAGGCTGCATAGGCTGTTGGCAACCGTTACTATTAGCGTTAGCAGCTGCTAATAAAGTTTTCATTTTATACAAAAAAATGGAATTAAATGTGAGTTGAAGTGTAACCACTTCAACAGCCTCCTATTTGACTTCAAAGTCAGATTCTGGATCAAACATATGGTTAAATTCCACTACTGGACGAGCTAGCCATTTTCACTGTTAGAGTGGATGCAGTGACAGTGACTTTTGACCCCCGCAGTGGATCATGGCTATGTGCTTGCTGCGAGAGTTGTGGTGATCAATTTTGCTTGCCACACACCCCTAAGACAGAGCGTTCTGGGCGAGAGCTTAAAACACATTTTTAGACGGGGCGTGTGCATGGAGCATTAACTAAGGAGGTCCCACAAAGCTTGGTAGATAAAGGCCCTGCCTCCTATTCTGCATGTAGAACCTGTAGAACCACCGGTAGAGCAGCTCTAAGAAGCATGAGGAGTTATGAGGCCTGGCAGATAATTGGTCTGGTGAAGCTTGTCAGATTAACTTGAGTCCTCTACGGGATTGTGTTCCAACAGAAGCGAATGTGTGGAGAAGAAGGATGGTCCTGAAGTTTTTTTCTGCTGCTGTGAAGGAAGTTTGTGTAACGACAAGTTATTCTATGTCCCTGACAGCAGTGGCCATCAGCAGATACCAAGTAAGACCTGCCTCTTTAGGCCAGTGCTTGTGTCCTTTGTTTTTCTAAAGAGTTTTTTTGTCTCGCAGGTTTGACATCAGTTTTCTATGAATGGGACCAAAGTTTTATCCAGTTTTTACTAATGATTTTGATGTTTATAGTTGTAGTGTCATTTGATTGTTTTTTTAATGTGTCTCTGTAGCAACAAACAAACCAGTAATATGGAAGCCTCCAGTGCTAACCACTTCGATGTACTCACTGGTTCCCATAATGGCTGTCACCGTTATCATTCTCTTCTCCTTCTGGATGTACCGACACCACAAACTGGCCTACCCTCCTGTTCTGGTGCCCACACAGGTGAGAACAGACAATTTACTTATTTATTCCTACATTCATTTATTCAGCTGTCCACTTAATTGAATAAATAAGTAGCTAAGGCTCAGCAGTGTTTGCTTGATCTAACACTAGCATTGTTTCGTGCCATGATTCATATTGTGTTTGTTAATAATTGTGGACACATTATTTATGTGATTGATTGTTCACTATGGCGTCCTGAATGTTGGTGTCTACAACCAATGCATATAAATGCATTAGCCATGTTAGCATTAGCAGCCACTCAGTCACCCTGCAGCACATGCATACATCCTCACATCCTCCTCTGTTTCCTCTCAGGACCCTGGTCCTCTTCCCCCAAGCCCTCCACTGGGCCAAAAGTCTCTACAGCTGCTGGAGATCAAGGCCAGGGGGCGCTTCGGCTGCGTATGGAAGGCTCAGCTGCTCCGAGAAAACGTGGCTGTGAAAATCTTCCCCATTCAGGTTTCTGACTGCATATCATCTATACTTGTGCTGATGATGACTTGAACTTCCGGCGCTGGTCGAGCTGGCAGCTGGTCACAACAGCTCCTGTCCTGTTCGTTCTATTTAATACTTTCTTTGCTTATTTAAGCTTATTTTCTCATTTTCCTTAAGTATATTGGTGTACATAACCGTACACAATTTTTTTCTTAGTTATGCGCAGTACAAACACAAGCTACAATGTGCGTCTGGGCCATGGCGCATGTTGTTTACATTGCAGAGTAGCCGATCGCGTGGAGCAGACAGATATCCCCACAGAGCTTCTAGTGAAGACCCACCGTGGACACCACACTGGAAGACTACTATGGGAGAAAACCAGATGCTTCTGACCCACTGTACCGTCCGTCATTATGGGAAACATGAGATCACGAGCTCGCAGCGCTTACACGGCACCAACTGGAGTACAGGACGAGCAGCATCCTGCTGTTTTTAGGAAGACCTGGCTGATTTCACTCATCCCGGACTCGGGACAATTCACACTGGACAATTTTCATCTACTGCATGCGAACAGAACGGAGGACAGCGTTAGGAGGAAGGGAGGGGGCCTGGCTGTGTTTGTGAAAATGAGATGGGGACATTCATCAAAATGAAGCAATGTAACAGAGAAATTGAGCTGTTAGTCATGGGCATGAGGCCATTCTACCTGGCATGGGAGTTCACACGTTATATAATTTCTGAGACCCTGCTCTCAGTCACCAGCAGGCTGCAGACACAGAACCCACAGGTGCTCTTCCTGATTTGTGGGGACTTCAACCACGCACCTCCTTCAGCTGCTCTACCTACATTCACCCAGTATGTCACCTGCCTCACCAGAAACAATAAAATACTTAACTTATTCAAAGCTAACACTAAAGAGGCCTACAGTGCATCCTCCCAGGGATGGGAGGGAGGCCACATTTTCCATCTGCCCCTCAAACCTTCCTCGTTGTATCGCCTCTGGCCAAACCGGACAACTGTGCCTGTTTGATCCTGATACAACTGTAAGATTGTACAGTACAGTAAGAAATGTTGGTACTGTGTGGCTCAGCGTGAACACCCTCTTGCTGTGGGGGTAGCAGCCCTGTTTATGGAACAATAGAAGCCATTCACGGCTCATTTAGGATGTTGGCTGACATTTAGTGTGTCAGTCTCTTGACTACCTTTTGGGTAGTACTACTAGGAAAGAAAAATGCTGGGCATCCTAGTGTTAAACACAAACTGAAGGAGGCTGGGGTAGACCTCCACCTGACGGAGTGGATTATTGACTATTTCACGAACACCTTTTGAGAGCCAGGGAATGTGTGTCTGACACTCTGACCTGCAGTGTTGCGGCCCCACAGGGGACTGTACTGGCCCCTTTCCTCTTCACCCTCTATACGTTAGACTTTAGACACAACATGGACAGCTGTGTTCTGCAGAAGTTCTCTGATAACTGATGACAACGATGCAGAGTACAGAGGACTCACTCAGGACTTTGTGGACTAGTGCCAGCGGAACCACCTCCTGATCAATGCAGGGAAAATGAGGGAGATAGTGATGGACTTTTGCCAACGGCAGTCTGCTGTCATCCCACTTATGCATATCCAGGGGAGGGACATTGAGAAAGTGGGCTCTTATAAATACCTGGGTGTGCATTTGATCAATAAACTGGACTGGACTCACACAGATGCACTGTAAAGGAAGGGTCAGAGCAGACACTACCTGCTGAGGAGACTGAGTCTTTTGGACTGCTCGCATTCAAATCTTTATCCGCAATCTCAGATTTCCAGCGCTCATGCTCAAATCCTCCTCCTCGCTCTCGGTTCTTGCTGCTCACTCTCAATTTGGCTTACGCGTGCTCTCGCTTCTACGAACCGAGACAATCCTATCAAAAATCACTAGCCAATAGGAGGCCAATTCTGCTGACCAATGACATTATCGCTTACTTTTCCCATGCGGAAGAGAAGCAAAGTGACTTTAGAACAAGTATTTCAGAGTCCGTGTATTAAAAAAGTCAAAGTCAACTTTATTGTCAATTTCTACAATATGTTTTGATCTGGATCTACAGAGAATTAAAATTACATTACTCTCAGACTCTCGGTATAAAACAATGAACACAAAGAATGTGTTCTTACGTTGAACAGACCCGACCACAAACCCCCTTCCCAAAAAACAAAACAGAAAGTGGACTACTAATACATCGTATGATGCTATGATGCGTTCATTATATTTTTTATAAAAGGTGACCTGTTTTTGCATAATCTAATTTTGCCTTGGTACAGAGAAAATAAATAAATTCATCCGAGGTCAGGTGGCTGCCTTTAGACTTGTTGACGTCTGACAGAGAGATGGATAATAATCTATTTTGTTGAAATAAACCTGTCACCCTGTAAAGTGTAGGTCAAGCCCAACAGCATCAGCACCAGGGTTAGAGCGCTAAACTGATTTAACTAGTCAGACTGCAGTTGCTGCAGATCATCGGGTGCGGTGGAACAGGACAGACACCAGCTGAAGTCAACGACAACAACGGCACATTCTCTGTGCACATCGTCAACTGATTTGTTTATTTCTCTGCGTTTCGTCTCACCTCTTTTTGCGGCTAGTTTGTGGAATCAAATGAAACGTTTGTTTGACATCTGTCTGGAGAATGAAGTGCCCGTGGACTTTGCTCAGCTCAGAAAATATGTTGTATTTCCTAGTTAACTCCAAACATCTCCTCTTTACCTTCCACATTCATTGAAACAATTAATCGGTTTCCTCCAGTGTAGTAAACGGGGGCTGCGTGAGGCCCTGTGCTCCGATGAAGTTAAACAGTTTTGCAAAACAGGTTTAAACATATCAAATATCACAGCTTTACTGATGGTCTGATGTCTCTTTATTCCACCATTGTGCTCAAGCCAAAGTAAGAGCTAGATGGACAAACATACATCGTATTAAAAAATAAAAATCATGTTGGGCTGTTAATGCTTTGTATCCAATTGCGTTAAGCTAGCTTAATCGATTACCACAGTTAGCGATGTAATTAAATACAAAATAGCTCAACGATGTTCATAATTTCCATAATAAGTGACGTTACTGCTTTTAATTAGCATTTTAACCAAAATACCGTCATCGTGTTCCGTTTACATTCTCATTGCTTCTCTTCCGCATGAGAAAAGTAAGCGTCATGTCATCGGTCAGCAGCCCTGGCCTCCTATTGGCTAGTGATTTTTGCTAGGATTGTCTCGGGTCGTAGAAACGAGAGCACACGTGAGACGAATTGTGAGCGAGCAGCAGAACCCGAGAGCAAGGAGGAGGATTTCACCGCAAGTGCTGGAAATCTGAGAGCGCGAATAAAGATTTGAACGCGAGCAGAGTGAATCTGAGCATGAGCAGAGACATTTTTAAAGAAAAGAAAGAATTTTTGAGAGCAAGCATGGCAAAATCTTAACATTAAATCGCTAAAGTGCGCTCTTGAATGGAAAACTACGCTCTTGATTAAAGATAGAGATCTCACCCCATACCACTCCTGAAGACCTTCTATGATTCTGTGGTGGCATCAGCCATCCTGTACGGTGTGTTCTGTTGAAGCAGCAGCATCACAGTGAGGGACAGGAAGAGACTGGACAGGGTCATCAAGAAGTCCAGGTCTGTCCTGGGCTGCACTCTGGACACGGTGCAGGAGGTGGGTGAGAAAAGGCTCCTGGCTAAACTCACATCCATCCTGGACCAGGACTCTCACCCACTGTAGGACTCACTGTCTGCTCTGGAGAGCAGCTTCAGTAACATGGGGGTCCCATGGGGTTCATAACCAGCATCACTTGATGTTGTGTGGTAAGCTGTTGTGCTGTTATGGATGCAGTAGTAGCGGAGTAGAAATCTTTCATTTGCTATCATTAATAGGGTTGTATATGAACAGCTGGGTGCTTGTTATTACACACACCATACTCTGAGCTGCTCAGGACATGTTTTATACCTAAAGGCTTTTTCTTACCCCTTTGGTAAGAAAGGAAAAGAATGAAAAAAGTTTGATAGAGCTCTAGTCCTGGCTCCAGTACTTGGACTAATATTAACCACCCTTTCCCCTGCCTTGTGTTTGTCAGAGAGTTTAAGCTCTGAGTTTTAATTTCGTCTGTTGGGGGACCTCAAGTGCATAAATTATTAGCAGCATCATTATTAAGGTCCAACATGCTCAATCGGAGCAACCGCTGTGGCCTGCATGTAAAACCTTCATCCTGGTTGTAGTGAGTTGAGATTTCAGATTTGAGCGCCAAAACCAGGCGCTGGGCTGGGGCCGGAATCCCTGCTAATACAAGTGACAAACTACAGAGGAACATGAACGTCAACCATCCTGATTGGACCACATAATGAGACGGGCGTGACTGAAAACGCGGGTTATAAAAAGCCATGACCAGAGACCAGCACCACCTTCTCTCTGCTTCTTCACCCACGTCCATCTTAAGTCTCCTCTCTGCTCCTCTCTGCATGGCTTGGAGCTCCCACCGCAGCCAGCTGCTGAACCAACGTGGACATCACAGAGAACGGGCCTGATCACCCATCTACTCCCACCAGCTTAACTGGCCTGTCTCGCTCACCACCACTGCTGCCTCAGGGCGAGGATCAGCTGATCCTCGCCCTCACGACGCGATCACTGCAACGCACACCTGGATCGGACCGGAACAGTGCAGACACGCATGCGACGCACACACACTACGCCAGACCTTATCACTAGGATTAAGCAGTGAGACAGAGGCATTCTTTGTAGTCTGAGCAGAGTATAACTCGTAGGGGATCAGTAATTACTTTTTGTTTCCTGTATGGATCACGCTGAACGCGCAATCTGATCACTGCACATTTCTGCGATTACGTGACTATACCACTTTTATAGCTAAGAGATGCAAATTGGAGTGCTGTAATTTGTGATTTAGCTAGCTTAAGCTTGCTTTATTGTGGTAATGTACTGTTACTTTTACTACTACTACTAACTTTACTTTCCTACTATCTTTACCTACTTTACTACACTTACTACTTACTCCGTTCGTTTCTGCTGTGACCACGCCAAGCGCATGATCTCCTCTCTCTCTCCTTTCTTCCATTTTCCCACAAACACGCACAGACACACCCTTTCATCTTAGGTAACACACATACACATACCTTTAAGACAAACACACCATATGATTAAGTTGTGATTTACTGAGTTATTCAAGATATTGATACTGGAGTTAATATTATTTTTTTAATAAAACGGTTATAGTTTAATTTGTGATTATTCGTATATTCCAAAAGCATTATTGGTAATTATTAATTCAATTAGGTATTAATCAATCATAACTAAGTGTTTCACCTACCAATGTCTACTTATAGACATTTGTCATACATAGTTACAAATATTTAAGATAATAGTTTTGTGAATCTAAATTATATAATAAATAAATATTAAATTAGGATAATTAGGATCTTTGCTAAGGGCTGTCCGGTCTCTGTACAACTGAAGCAGGAGCTTAGTTCACATTGTCAGCAGTAAATCAAACCTGTTTTAGGTGCATGGTGGACTTCGGCCGGGCGGCCCTTTGTCACCCTTTCTGTTCATTATTTTTATGGAAAACGCAGGCAGGGGCCGGAGGGCATCTGGTTTGGAGGACCACAGGATTGCGTCTCTGCTTTTTTCGGATGAGGTTGTCCTGTTGGCTTCATCGCACCAGAACCTCCAATGTGCGCTGGGGTGGTTCGCAACTGAGTGTGAAGTGGCAGGGATGAGATTCAGTTCCCCCAAATCTTAGGCCAAGGTTCTTGACTAATTCACTCACTCACTGATCAAAGGAAACGTTGTCCTTGTAAGCGTTGTGGGGGGTGCCCTGTCATAGCTGGTCAGTTGGGTGAGAGATGGGGTTCACCAGAACAGGCCACCAGTCCTTTCAAAAAATATATCTAAGAAATGCCCAAAGAGTGGCCAGTGGAGCAGAAAAACTGCCTCTAACAGAGAAAACCTCCAGCAGAACCATTGTGAATCCCCAGGTATTTAAAGTTGTTCCATTTTGTTTCCTTGTGTCCACTGACATCTACTCCTCCTATTTGTCTTAAGGAACATTCAGAAAGAGATTTGTTATTTAAAGCAATTTACATGGTCTACGTTGTTTCCGTTGTCTTCAATAAGTTGAGCTTGTTCTCTTTCATGGCCTCTCACCTCTGCGGTTATATGTACATGTTTAGGATAAGCAGTCATGGCAGAACGAGTATGAGATCTACAGCCTGAACGGGATGAGTCATGAAAACCTGCTGCAGTTCATAGGAGCTGAGAAGCGAGGAACGAACATGGAAGCAGAACTGTGGCTCATCACGGCCTACCATAATAAGGTAAATCTACCACCTTAAGGTCTCACGCCAGATTAAAGTGTCATTTTTAATTGTAAAATTCTGAAATCATTAGATTAAATAAATAAATAAAAAAATGTTAAAAGCTTTATAGTTGGTAGAGCAAAAGGAAGTTGGTCTGTTTATAAATAAAACAATGAGTTACATTGCTTTTTTGCTTTCCTCTTCAGGGCTCTCTGACAGACTACCTGAAAGCCAATGTTCTGTCTTGGTCAGACCTTTGTTTAATTGCACAATCAATGTCTCGAGGTCTTGCCTACCTTCACGAAGACATACCTGGTCACAAGGATGGTCACAAACCCGCTATTGCACACAGGTACACAAGCACATAGGAGTGTAGACAGATCCTAAGTTGCAAACTGTCAGATTGGAAGTATCACTGTGTGTATTTTTCAGGGACTTTAAGAGTAAGAACGTTCTACTGAAGTCTGACCTGAGCGCCTGCATCGCTGACTTTGGCCTCGCTTTCAGGTTTGAGGCTGGAAAATCTCCAGGATACACACATGGACAGGTGAATTCACCTGGCAAAAGACTCTTTGAGAGAAAGAATGGCTCTAATTTACAAATTGATTCACTTAAACCTGTAAAGTAACTTCAGCTGTTAGACATCAGTGTACTGGACTAAACATTAAACCATAGACTTGCTCATCTGCTCTGAACAGGTCCAGACATTTAAATGTGCTCCTGTGTGTTTGCCAGGTGGGGACCAGGAGGTACATGGCCCCAGAGGTCCTGGAGGGCGCCATCAACTTCCAGAGAGATGCCTTCTTAAGGATTGACATGTACTCACTGGGTCTGGTTCTGTGGGAACTTGTGTCCCGCTGCAAAGCTGCAGATGGTGGGTCCCAAATGTAAAAATGCGTTCAGTCAAAGAGTTCCTGAATAACCAGCGTACATCTCTGAGGGTTCATGGACTGAGGCTTCAACTTTTTTTTTTATTCAGGTCCTGTAGATGAGTACCTGCTTCCGTTTGAAGAAGAGGTTGGTCAGCACCCATCTTTGGAAGACATGCAGGATGTGGTTGTCCACAAGAAGCTGAGACCAATTCTTAGAGAGTGCTGGCAGAAACATGCAGTGAGTCAGACTACTTTGCTCTAGTAATAAAAAACACCTGGTTATCTGTGTTTGCTTTGAGGTTTCTGTCCTGGTCTCTGCAGGGCCTAACGCTGCTGTGTGAGACAATAGAGGAGTGCTGGGACCACGAGGCTGAGGCCCGGCTGTCCGCTGGCTGCGTGACAGAGCGTGTTGTACAGATGCAGAGACAGACCAGCATCACAGCAACCGACGACATTGTTACAGTTGTTACCATGGTAACAAACATGGACTATCCTCCTAAAGAGTCAAGTCTATGATAAAGATCGATTTTGGAACAGATCAAGCATTTCCTCTGGGAGTGCAGAGATCCCGAGATCAAGAAATCAGGTGACCTGCGGCTACAAATGAGCCTTAGACTGAGTGACTCTTTACTCTGGACTATACAACAAGGTGGAGAATCTCCCTCTCCTCATCACTTCCAGCTTTTATTACAAAATAAGATGTAAATATTTTTCACATTGTTATCAGAATAAAGTGTGATTTTTAGTAAAAAAAATTATTTAATGTGAACGATGCAATGCCAATAGGTTTTTGATGGACAGACAGACACAAACACACACACATACATAGAGGTGTTTCATGGTGAGAGCGTGATTATCAGATCAAACACACCCACAGGACATTTGTTGTGTAACATCTGACAAACAGTTAATGCTGAGACTAAGAAATAAAGACAAATGGAAGTGACCATAAAAGCAGACGCAGATTTAAACTGCTGTCATTCATTACCATCAGCACCAGATGCAGCACCTAATTTGTCATTAAAGTGAATGAGCTGATCAGTCTGCTGATTAAATTGTTAATATAATTTTTCATTGTGTTCTGTATGTGTTTCAGTCTGGGTTTATTGTCTGGTCTAAAAGACAGTGGAGTCTGTTAAATCCATTTAGTTATTGAACAGTTTCTTTTTGAACCAAACCAGTAAATCAATGATCATTCAGCAGTTGTGAGTTGTTTAGTTAAACTCAACTTCCCAGAATATAAAAACACATTTGCTTCATTCTGCCGTGAAGATGTATTTATTTGTTTTGTTTGGGATTCTTTATTTTTATTTGGTTCACTGTTTTTTTTCCTATTTGTGAATGTGATTGTGTGGACACACTTCATCAGCAAAGGAAATTATTTGACTTTGTTTATTGCATGAGAAAGGAAACATGTTATGAGCCGAAGGATAAAGCTGCTGATCAATTTTTTATAAGGAAGATGAATGAAAGCAGAAGCATTATAAGGAATTGTGAAGTGACACCTTTGTTGCAGCAGAGAACATGAATGATGTAGATATTGATACAAAACACAGACTTCAGAACAACAACACCAGGGAAGTGTGGAGGGGCATGAGGACCATCACTGGCTACAAGTCCAGCAGCCAGTGACTGAGGGGTCTGTGGACAGGGCCAATGAACTTAATAACTTCTATAACAGATTCCAGGTTGGGCCTCTAAACCCCCTGCTGCTCACAATAGACCCCCTACACATCACCCACAGGGCTCATCCACCTGCACCTCACACACAAGCACAGCAGATCAAGTGAGAAAGGTGCTGAACAAGCTTCATCCAACAAGGCTGCAGGACCTGATTGAATCAGCCCAAGGGTGCTGACAGTCTGTGCTCAATTTAGTATAGAAGAAAAACAGTATGTTGAAATCTTGCCCATCTACATAACAGAGAGAGGGCTCATTGAATTTTGAATCTAAACAGCACGCTATATTTTTAAGACCGCAAATTACCAATGCAGATGGGGCAAACTATATATTATGACTCTCTAATGTCCTCCTGTCACTGTAGTTGCTCATGTAAGTGATTACACAAGCTAATTTGTCGAAGCATGTTTGGGTAAACCTACGTGTACTTAGGAATTTCACTTCCCAGCATCTCTCTCTCTCTGTTGAATTTGTCGCATTTACATCTTATTTTTCTGTTCACTGTTAAATATTAATTTCAGTCTACAAAGTTAAAGTTTTACTTGGATTGAAATTGATGATGAAATGTGTTTTCTTATCATCCGATGGGCTCTTCTGTTAACTGCTGGTTAGTCATTGCACTATATCGAGACCAAATCATAACAACCATCATTGTTCTCGTACAAATGAAAGATGTAGGTTGATCATATAGGTTCACCCAGGAGATGCCACTCACATTCAGTGGAATGATAGAATTATATTGAAATTTATGCAAAGTCCAATTGCACTGGGCTGCACTATGAGATAGTGAAGTGAAAAACCTGTACTAAGAATGTCTCTGTAATGAACAGACCCATTAGCGCGGCGGAGGGAAGGGAAGGATTGGATTTGACTAATGGAATGGGATCTGGTGGGAAGTCATGATTTATTGATTTATTGGATTGTTTCATAAATAAATATGATTGAGTTTCACCTTTTAACAGGCCGGTTTGCTGCAGCCAGGGACCAGGCCAAGCTACAGCAGAAAAAGTTATTGGCTCCCATCTGCCGTCTCTCCAGGAGCTATTTATCTCCAGGACCCTGAGATTAGCAGCCAGGATCACAGCCTACTCCTCTTGTTTCAGGCATGAACATTTTCAGCCCCTCTGCACCATGACCAGGGCCTCAGGCCCAAAGAACAGCTTCTTCACCACTGCAGTTAGTCTGTTGAACAGTGCCACAATCCTTCAGATGCCCCTCCCCTCCAACCTATGTACAGTTAGTCACTGAAACTGAACTTTCTGCATTCTATTCCCAACAGCCTCTCTGACCCTTCCTGTACAGTGCAGCCGTGTTATAAGTCCAGTCCATTTTATTGTTCAGATGCACACCCAAGTCCACTCTCTCAATGTCCACTTCCTGGATGTGCATTGGTGAGATTGCCGACTGCCATTGGTGAAAATCTACCAACTCTAGTGAGTTCTAGAGTTTGGAAGCATAGCAGGCTTGGGCTCTATTTCCCCATGGTACTGAAGCATAGTGAGCTGGATGGAAGAGAATGATCTGAGCGAGCGGGAGGAGGTGATGATATGGATGATGTCAAACAGATATGAGAGGGCGAGGTTGTGGATAGCCTTGAAGGCATATAAGAGATTTTTAATTCCATTCTGAATTTAAATGGAAGTCATAGAAGGTGATGGATCAGGGTGATGTGGTGGAATAGTGGGAGCTTGGTGATAATGCGAGCAGCAGAGTTCTGGACCAGTTGAAGTTAATGAAGGGATATTTGAGGTAGGCCAGATAGATCCATTCTGTCGAATGGAGGTCCACACCAACCCTCTCCAGTTTGTCTTTCAGAAGCACCAGCTAGATAGCGTGGAAATCATTTAAGAAATCAAAAAACATGATCCTCACAGAGCTGCCAAGCTTTCCCAGGTGGCCCAGGGCTCAAGGTAGGTGGCAAATGTTGGCATCTTCTACTTCAATGCCAGGTCTATAGGCACATTGTAGCGGGTCTAGGTTGGTTCCCACCATGGAGCAGAAGTTACCCAGGACCAGTTGTATTATAGCACATTTATTTTAGTTTTATTTTATCTCAGTTTACTTCCTTCCTTACACCAAGTCAAATTCCTAATGCTAAGTGTTCTTTACTGTGGCCTTAGTTTACTCAAATTGTATCATACTGTAGATGCATTTTATCCAGGTGAGGGTTGGAATTTTTCTCATTTTTCTGTTTTCCAAGTTTATTCACTTTTACCAGCAACACAAACTAATATTTACACCTCATAACACATCTCTCAAGTTTTCACCTACATTACGAGACCAAATGCATTCAAATAGCCCTTATGGTTGCAGAGATATAATCTGTAGGGCAGCTATACCTCCCTCCCCCCTGACAGGCAACTTACGTAACGGACCCACATGCACAACTTCAGGCAAGGGAATAGGTATAGATGGATTTAATGGTTTAGGCAAGGTCCAGTATACAGGCAAAGGTCATGCACAGGAAAACTCACTGATGGAGGTACAGAAAAGGCACAGGCAGACTCAGGTAGGTAGCAGGCAGGTTCGGCAAAACGGGAAACAGGCGGTGGATCAAAAACACGGTAGCAGGGAACATAAAATTAGAACGCTGGAAAGAGGTGTAAACACACAGCAATCTGGCAGAGAAGGAAGTTGAGCACTGAAGCCTAAATACTAAACTGATTTCATATTGAATGCAGTTGATGACACATGTGACCGGCAGATGTACAGTGAATGCTTCCATGCTGAATGCGTTGCTGAAGAAATGCTGAAAATAGTTGAAACATTTGAAACATAACATGAATTTAAGAAACGCTAAAATAAAGGATGTAAAGGATTGCTGAATTTTATGAAATTAAGCTAAATGTATCAAAATAGGTAAATAGAGCTGAAAGAATTGTTGAAAGTTGTGGAAATATTTAGAACAGCTGCAGCCTTAAATTTGGGAAAGTTGGAGCATTGGGGGAAGCATGTGCAGATAATTACTAAACAGTAATATCGTCTCATTAACTAATCATAATAAACCAGTCAAAAGCAGAAAATGTGCTTTTTAGTCTAAAGATTTGAAATGGTGCTTTTATTTTGAAAGGATATGGAGGAAGTGTTTGCCTACATACTAGACTGTAAAATAGTCATAATAAAGTCATAATAAACCAGTTGAAATCAGAAATATTGCTATATAAAGCTGAAGATCTGGATTTGTGCTTGTATTCTGAAGTGTGTGGTTAATTGCTAAAGTGTAAAACAGTGTGAATGACTAGTCACAGATGACCCTTTTATAATATAGCTGAAAGTTGCTGATATATTAAATATATAACTCAATTTATCTGAAAGAAATCAATGTAAGTATATTAAGAACTGAATGCATAAACATGCCTCCAATAGGTATTAAAACCAGATCTCCTACTCCCAAGTCAAGGACTTATACCATTCAGCCACAGGATTCTAGTGGTGGATGAGGAAAAAGCTGAAGCAGTTGAAATTCTTTTTACAAAAGCTTTAGATTTTGACTCATGTTTTGATTCTGAAAGGATTTGGGGAATGTGTGTGCTTATCTGGTAAAGTTAAAACAGTGTCAATAACTATCCAATGAAAGGCAGAAAACATGTTAATAAGCAATTGGATTACTTTTATTGTGAAAAGATTTTGAGAGCGGGAGTGTGGGTTTTCATTATACTGTAAAATATTCTAATTAACTATTTGTAATTAATCAGTTGAAACATTACTGAAACTACCTGATTAGTTGAATGTATAGCTGATCAGATCTGCCGTCCAAATAAAACAAAAGCAGTTTAATTTCAATAAAAATATAATATGTTTCACAGATGAATATTGTCATGAACCTGGGCTGTTTCTGTGTTTTCTGGTTTGTCATGTTCATTTCCTGTTCCTCCTGTCCGCTCACGGCGAGCTCTGACAAATATACAGTCTTGCAAATCCTTCTTCTGGACTTTGTTGAAAGACTTGTTCGAGTCAGGTTTCAAACCAGGAATTCCTACATCTGAGTCATGCTCTTTAGCCACTCAGGCACAATAACTGCTTGAAGCACTGCTCAGATGAGCAGTATACATACTACTGGAAAACATACTAGTGGAAACTTTCTAAAATTTCTTCATCTATAATATAGATTACTAATATTGTAATACATTAAGCAAATAGGTCAATTTATCTGGGAAATACAAATGAGCTCAATGAGCTGTAGTAAAGCTGATTTCCACCCCTGCTTAACAGGCTTGTTGCAGCAAAACCATAAGGGTTATCACTAAAATAACTTTACTTTATGAATCCCAAGGCTTCAATGAACAATTGGTATGAGTTTTATGTTTGAGAAATGAAAATTATGGCCACAGTCACGATTTAAAATTTCCAATCCTCCTTCATTTTTTCACAGAAATCTTACGGGTAAATGCATGCAAGTAGACTAGAAGTACAGGTAGAGGTGGAGGAGTAGCAGCAATTTATAGTTCAGATTTATTAATTACTCCTAAACCTAAACATAGTTATAACTCAGTTGAGAGCCTCACTCTGAGTCTTTCTCACCCAGACTCTAAAACTCAGAAACCAGTTGTGTTTTGTATTGTTTACCGTCCTCCTGCTCCATATTCAGAGTTCTTAACTGAATTCTCTGAATTCTTATCTGACTTAGTTCTTAGCACAGATAAAGTCATTGTAGTGGGAGACTTTAACATTCATGTGGATGTTGACAGCTACAGTTTCAGCACTGCTTTTAACTTCTTAATAGACACTATTGGTTTTACTCAGTGTCAGAGCTCCAGGCCCACTTCCTGTTTTAGCGCAGTAGTTCCGTTTTTTTTCATCATTCTGTTCACACTAACTTTACTTACGGTTTTCAGTTTCACGCACCTGTGTCTCATTTGTCATTACTCACCAGGACATTTAAACACCACCTGTCACCTTAGTTATCCGCCAGATCGTTTGTACGCATGTCGTCACTTTCCAGCATTTCATTGACAGATCACTTCGTGTTTTACCCCGCTCCGTGTTGTGAGCGGCTTCTGATTATCGCCTGATCCTGACTTCGTATTGTATGCTGTGGACTCTGTTGCTGAACCGTGCCTGTCCTCTGGAAGTGATTAAGCCTGCTCCTTCTGTGCCTTTATATTCCTGCCTGCAAGTGTATGACCTGGACTGTCTGAGACTACAATTTCGTACTAAAGCCCTTTTACTTACTCCGTCTGTCTGCTGCCTTTCGCTGTGCATGTGGGTCCGATCCCTACCAAAACCTGACAGAACGATCTGGCCAGACATGGACCCAGCCAGCGTTGAGACCCTCCGTGCTGCGCTTCTCGCTCAGGGACAGCGGCTCAGCGAGCAGGAGGAGAGGACAAATGATGCGTTGCAGAAGCTGGCGGACTGCGCCCTGCAACAAGAGGCGGCGGTGGCAGGACTGGCGGAGGCGGTTAGCCGGCTGGTTCAAGGCACGATGGTAGAAAAGAAGCTGATCCAGGTGCCCGTAGCCACCGCCGGGACGAACGAGCGCGGTCGCTGCGGCTCCCATGGCTGCCATCCCGGCTCCCGACGCTCGTTTAGGAGCACCCACATGCTTCTCGGGTGAGTCTGGCAACTGTTGAGCAAGGCTGGTGAATATCTGCCAGGGGAGGAGAACGACGACCAAGTACGCGAGTTCCGGACACTGGCGACGGAGGCCGGTTGGGACGCCACCGCGCTTGGAGACATTTTTATCCGCGGATTGTCACGCCGGGTAAAGGATTGTCTGGCCAGCCGTGAGCTCCCGAGCGCTCTGGATGATCTGATCGCGCTGGCCATACGAATCGACCGACGGCTGGCGAACAGTGAGCGTGAACATCACGGCAAAGAGAGAACGAGGGAACCACACTACATTCTTGTTCAGATCCCACGAATGTCGTCGAGGGGAACGAGTGGTCAGGCGAGTCAGAGAGGCACGGGTGAAACCCGAATTACAGAAGAACCCATGCAGATCGGGCGCGCGCGTCTCACTGAGGAGGAGAGAGGCAGGCGTCGCACCCAGCAACTGTGTATGTACTGTGGGCAGGGGGGACACTACGCAGCAAGGTGTCCGGTGAAAGATCAGGCTCATCACTAGAGTGGCGGATAGCGATGAGCCGAACTATCCTCGGTGGGGCCGCCACACGATCACTACCTACCGTGACATTAACTTCCAGTACCCATTCTATCCAGCAGGTGGTGCTAATCGACTCCGGAGCTGACGCCTGCCTGATGGACGCTGGGTTGGTGGAGCCATGGGCATTCATACAGCCCCCCTAGCGTCACCAGTGGAAACGGCGGCACTGGACGGCCGCAGACTGTGGAAGGTCACGCACCACACCGCACCTGTTCCCATGACTTCTGCCGATGGTCATTCTGAAAGGATAACGTTTTTAGTTGTGGAGTCTTGCTATCATCCTGTGGTTTTAGGGCACACTTGGCTGAGGAGGCACAACCCCACACTGGACTGGAGGAGCGGAGAGGTGCGTGAGTGGGGTTCGGAGTGTCGGACCACCTGCTTCCAGCCCACACTCGAGCCAGAAGATCCACAGGAGGTGAAGGGGATGGAAGGAGGAGAGGAGATTGACCTCAAGGGCGTTCCAGAGTGCTACCGCGACCTCCAAACGTTTTTTTAGTAAGGTCAGAGCCACATGCAATTGCCTTAGGTTGATTGCCTGTGCAATCAACCTAAGGCCTGGCACGGCACCACCCAAGGGAAGGCTGTTCCACCGTTCCCCAAAGGAACGAACGGCCATGAAGGAGTATTTGGACATAGCACTAGCATCGGGAATCATACGGCCTTCATCATCGCCCACAGGAGCGGGGTTCTTCTTCGTGGGTAGAAAGGACGGGTCACTAAGGCCGTGTATTGACTACCGAGGGCTAAATGACATCACGGTACAGGATTCTTATCCCTTGCCGCTGCTATCCTCGGCCTTCGAATTGCTTTCCGGTGCCACATGTTTCACGAAGTTAGACCTTCGCAATGCGTACCATCTGGTGCGCATTCGCGAAGGCGATGAGTGGAAGACAGCCTTCAACACGCCCAACGGACACTTTCAGTATCTGGTCATGCCATTCGGTCTCACCAACACGCTGGCCGTGTTCCAGGCCTTTGTCAATGACATTCTTGGGCCCATGATTAATGATTTTGTTTTTGTATATTTGGATGATATCCTCATTTTCTCACGTTCCAAGGAGGAACACATCTCACATGTCCGTCAGGTGCTCAAGAGACTGCTAGAACACAGGTTGTTTGTGAAGGCAGAGAAATGTGAGTTTCATGTGGAGACCGTAGCTTTCCTCGGGTTCATCGTATCAAAGGATCGGATCCGACGGATACGTCGCCGCCTGCACTACCTGCGCTATGGGTAAGGCTTCTCACCAGCCCCCAGCGGGGTTGCTACATCCTCTGCCTGTTCCGTGCCGACCATGGTCGCACGTGGCCTTGGACTTTGTAACCAGTCTACCACCCTCACAAGGAAAGACGGTGGTCATGACGATGGTGGACCGGTTTTCGAGATTAGTGCATTTCATCCCACTTCCCAACTTACCTTCGGCTAAACAGACGGCACAGGTGATGCTGGAGAATGTCTTCAGACTCCACGGGTTTCCTAGAGACATTGTCTCCAATCGAGGGCGATGGAGGGAGTTCTGCTCTTTGGTAGGAGCTGAGGTCAGTTTGTCCTCAGGCTACCACCTAGAATCCAACGGGCAGACGGAGAGAGCCAACCAACAGTTGGAAGTGGGCCTGCGTCTCCTAGCATCCAGAAACCCTGGATCGTGGTCTCAGAAGCTGGTTTGGGTGGAGTTTACGCATAACACCTTGCCCTGCACCTCCACTGGCTTAACCCCATTTCAGTGTGCATATGGTTTTCAGCTGCCGCTGTTTCCGGCCCTGGAGAAGGAGGTCCACTTCCCTTCGGCCCACGCCTTGGTCCGGAGGTGCCGGCGGACATGGTTACGGGCCAGGAGAACCATGCTACTAGCCCAGGCACGCTATAAGGCTACGGCAGACCGGAAGAGAGCTCCAGGGCCGGTCTATGAGGTCGGGGACCAGGTCTGGCTTTTGACCAGGGATCTACGGTTGCAGGGACAGACGCGTAAGTTGGCACCCAAATTCATAGGACCATATACCATAGCTAGAATCATTAACCCAGTATCGGTGAGACTGTCTCTGACCAGAAGCCTACGAGTCCATCCGACCTTCCACGTGAGTCGTCTCAAGCCGTTCCGGTCGTGTCCTATGGCTCCTCCATACCAACCACCTCCACCACCTCGGGTCGTGGAGGGGGCTCCGGCGTACACAGTTCAAGAGCTCCTGGACTGCAGACAACGGAGAAGGGGACTCCAGTATCTGGTGGACTGGGAGGGGTACGGACCGGATGAACGCTCCTGGGTTCCTTCCCGGGAAATCCTGGATCCTGTCTGCTGCCTTTTCGCTGTGCATGTGGGTCCGATCCCTACCAAAACCTGACACTCAGCAGGTAAATGAACCCACTCATCGTTTTAACCATACCCTCGAACTTGTCATGAAATATGGGGTTGAAATTGATAATTTAATAGTTCTTCCCCAAAACCCTCGGTTATCTGACCATTTCTTATTAACTTTTGAATTTAGCATAATTGACCTTACAGCAGCTGGAAAGAAATTTTACTATAGCAGATATATCTGACAACGCTGTTGCCAGATTCAAGCAGATGATTCCATCATCTTTTGTCTCAATATCTTGTAGATACAAAGAGGAGAACAGTCACCTTAATCCTTATCGACAGGTTGACTGTCTTGTAGATAATGCTGCAGCTTCTCTACATATAATGTTAGACACAGTGGCTCCTCTGAAGAAGAAGGCAGTGAATAAGAGGAGGTTAGCTCCATGGTATAACTCAGAGATCCGCAGCCTAAAGCACAGGACCAGACAACTAGAAAGGCAGTGCGTTCCAACAAAATAAATGTAAACTGCATTGCATGGAAGGACAGTCTAATAATATATAAAAAAGAACTTTGTGCTGCTAGAAAAACATATTATTCCTCCTTAATTGAGGAAAATAAAAACAACCCCAGGTTTCTTTTCAGCACTGTAGCCAAGCTGACTAAGAGTCACAGCTGTGTTGAGTCTACTATCCCCTTAAATCTCAGCAGCAATACCTTTTATGAACTACTTTACTAATAAAATTATCACCATTAGAGACGACATTCAGCAGCAACTCCCTCCAAATGACAGAAAGGTTTGAGAAGCTGACACACTCTCCACCTTCAAGATCAGGCTTAAAACCTTCCTTTTTGATAAAGCTTATAGTTAGAGATGGTTCAGGTCACTGGCAATGATTGTTATTCACAGGAACCATCTCTTAGTTAAGCTGCAATAGACATAGACTGCTGGAGACTTAATTTATACACTGAGCTCCTCTGTTTCCTTCTACCTCTTTTTTCCAATAACCTCCCATCTTTTGATCTATATTCAACTAACCTTGTCTCTTTCTCTCCAGTAGTTGTGCTCCTCCCCTGCTCACCTCCACTCTGTCCTCACCTACAGGTATCATAGGACTCAAAGTTTGGTGTCTGTGATGGGCAGCTGCGGATCCAACCATCCTGCCTGTATCCAGTCTCTGGTCCAACCATCCTGCCTGTGCTCTGTTGTTGCTTGTTATTGGTGCTATGCTTTTTTTCTCTCTCTTCTCACCCCAACCGGTCAAGGCAGATGGTCGCCCACATCCATCCATCCATCCATCCATCCATCCACCCATCCATCCATCCATCCATCCTAAATCAACTTGTGATTTGAGGTTATGTCATTGTTCTATCAAATTTGAACATGATTAGTTGGAATGATTACTGTGTTGTGTTGCAAGCTTAGTTGCTAATTAGTCACATCTCTACAATAACTGCTGCTTATCTTGTCAGTAACCTACAGTATAGCTTATACCATAGCCATTATATTTGTAGGACCAATAACAACATTTCACTAATCTACAATTCTGATTGCAGTACCTTTTGTTTTGATGAGGTGATGGTGAGGACAGCCACAGCTTCCATCTGGTAGAGGACTGCTTCCGCTCAGTCTTCCAAATAGTGATGAGAACAAGGATCACCACATCTCCCTGATCATCTATTTACAACTATACCTGTCCTGCTGCAGAAACAAATCTCCAACATAACTAAGTGTACCCCCTACCCAGGACATGGGACTGTCTACCCTACTTCCATCAAGCATTTAATATGCAAGGCCCTGCAAAAGCTTCTGTCTTTAAACCCCCAGACTTCTTAATTAACTCAGTAACCTATACATTGCACATTGGAGTGTGAAGGTAACAGCAGTGGTGCATTTTTTGGTTGACAATAAAGTTGGCTTTAACTATTATGTATTTCACTGAACTCTGTTTCTGAAGGGAAACATTTTTATTCAGGAAATCATAGTATTGAAATTACATGTTTTTCTCTTTCTAATATGGTAAACTATAAAGGTGAACCGGACATAAATAAAAAGCATAAATTATATGTAAATTAAAAAAATCTTAATGAGTATTGCACTCACAAAAAACACATTTTTACTCAAATGGTAAAGGAGTTATTCCACAGGTGGTCTACATCCATCATACAATGAGTGTTTTAGTGTTTTATCCATCAAGAAACTCTGCCTTCATCTACAACCCGAGCATGAAGAGATGGCAACTCAGATTATTCATCCCAGGAATCCCCATCACCAGCTCACTAGCCTCTGTAGACTAGATACCTGTAACAACTTCAGATACAGAGACATATTACTGTCAGATTTATCAAGAATGATCAAAAGACATAATTAAAAGCAGTAAAAATACATCAGGTCCATATATAATTTGAACCAATGCTTTTTGTTCCCAGGAAGGTCATGCAGTGATTGCTCTAAATATGAATGCACATTTTTTTAAATAAAATTATGTCAGAGCAGCAGCACAAGTAAGACAAAAACAGTGAAATCTATAAATGTAAAATGTATTTATATTATTTCAGCTATGCTCTCAAACTTTTATTTATTTGTATAATTTAAGCTAAAGTAGTGTTTTCTATTAGCGAGAGTTTTCCAGGTAAGTCGTGTTGTGAATATTCAAGCTGCACAGGCCATTTAGCATACGCATTAGCAACCGCCAGTCGCTTTGCAAATTACATAAATGAATTAAATTGAAGTAAATGCGACATTACCAATGAGACACATCTTGCATCAGCTGTACTGTGGTGACTTCAACAGCCTCCTCTTCAGCTTCAGGGTCAGATTCGGGATCGTAGACGTATGGTTCTACTACGCTACGAACCAGCTGGTTGGCTATTGTCGTGCAGTCCTGTAGTGGGTCTTCGTCTGTGGAAGATTGCGGTGGATTGCATTCTCAATGTCGCACTACTGCCACCTATAGAATCGTAACCGTGCTGTGCGCTTCCGCACAGAGGTGTGGTGAGCAGCTTCGCTTGCGACACGCCCAGAAAACACAGCGTTTGCTGATGGGGAGTGAGAACCACATACTGACAGGGGCAGTGTGGACGATCTAAAGGGTTTTATGGGATGAAAATTTACAGAGATCTTACTGAGACATTGAAGTCCAATATTCTTTAGAGTGAAAAGCTGTATGATCAGGGAGCTTTAATAGTTTCGCATGCCGCGGTGGCTGCTGGGACTGGACATGTTTCTCACTGCGCAGGGAGCAGAGCAGGTCGGAAAAACGGTCCATTCGCCTTGTTAACCCGCGCAATGATGAGTCCGTCCGCAGGTTAAAGGAGCAGCGTGTACCGATGAAGTCTACGGTAGCAGACACGGTCGCGGCCGGTGCTGGTTGAAGTTGGCTTGTCGCTGATTTGGTGCAAACAATGAGCAACTCTCGTTCCGAGCGCGGGCGCTAGACGCCGCCAAACCGCTCCCGGTTTATCGCAACAGAGATCTGCCGGACCAGAGGGACTGCGTATTCATTAACCGGGCCGTACCGCAGATGCCCACCGGGATGGAGAAAGAAGAAGAACTGGTATGGACGTCTTTGGGTTCAAACTTTTTTCAAGCAGTTTTAGATTTTGTGTAAACGACGGCAATAATCGTCGTAATTCTCTTTACAGCGATCGTAGATCGTGACTGTTTAACTCCATGACATGACGCTAGGACTCAGATCTACGACCCAATATTGCTGCAACATGTTTGTTCTTCACATTTTGACTCTGATTAAAACTGCACGAGTGACCACAGAGTTGTTTCACCACTTTTAATATCTGTATGAGACCAGTTTAACCAGTAAGATGCTTTCATGTTGCCAAAACGTGATTAATAGAGCCAAAGCTTTTGGTCAGAAGCTTAATTATGTCTTATTTTAAATACACTGAGCTCTGCTTTGTTATATTTACAGATGTAATACACCAAGACCAGTAGAACCAGTAGCATGCTGGTTTTATGTTGCCACAAAGTGATTAAAGCCAATATCTGTTTACTGAAAGCTTCTTTCTCCCTTTAAGTTCATGGAGCTCTTCTGGATTATAATAATAGATTTAATGAGCATCCAGTACATCTTATCACTTTCTACACCTGTCTGAGACCAGTTAAACCAGTAAGATGCTGTGTTCACATTGCCAAAAAGTGATTACAGCCAATATGGTTTGATAAGAAGCTTATTTCTGCCTAATTTTTATCTTTATCAAACTCTTCTTGGTTATATTTACAGGTTTAATGAGCATCCAGCTCACTTGACCGCTGTCTGTAACTGTCTGAGACCAGTACAACCAGTAAAAAGCTGTTTCCACGTTGCCAAAAAGTGATTCATGCCAATATCTTATAACAATAAGCTTATTTCTGCTTCATTTTAACTTCATCAATCTCTTCTTGGTTATATTAACAGATTTAATAAACATCTAGTTCACTTGACCACTGTCTGAACCTCTCTGAGACCAGTAAAACCAGTAAAATGCTGTTTACACAAAAGTGATTTTTTCAGTTGAGCTCTCCTTGTTAATATTAACAAATTCAAATTAACTTGATCGCTGTTTGTACCTGTCTGAGACCAGTACAACCAGTAAGATGCTCGTTTTACGTTGCCAAAAATTGATTCATGCCAATATCTTTTGACAAGAAGCCTATTTCTGCCTCATTTTAAGTCAGTGGAGCTAATATATTAGACAGATTTAAGTTAACTTGACCTCTATCTGTACCTGTCTGAGGCCAGAAGAACCAGTAAGATGCTGTCTTCACATAGCCAAAAAGTGATTCAAGCCTCTCTGTTTTGACGAGAGACTTATTTCTGCCTCATTTTAACTTTAGATGTGTTCTGTTGGACCAAACTGAAGATTTAGTTAACATCCAGTCCATCTGATCACTTCTTGTACCAGTCTGAAATTAGTAGAACCAAGAAAAGGCTTGTTATCATGTTGCCAAAAAGTAATTATAGCTCACAGGTGCAGACTGTGGTCAAGTGAACTTAAATCTGTTAATATAATCAAAAAGAGCTCTGTGAACTTAAAATGACACAGAAATAAGCTTATGTCAAAAGATATTGGCATGAATCACACTTTGGCAATGGGGAAACAGCTTCTTACTGGTTGTACTGGTCTCAGATAGGTACAGAGAGTGGTGAAGTGAACTGGATGTTTATTAAATCTGTTAATATAACCAAGAAGAGATTGATGAAGTTAAAATGAGGAAGAAATAGGCTTTTTATTAAAATATATTGGCATAAATCACTTTTTGGCAATGTGGAAACAGCATTTTACTGGTTGTACTGGTCTCAGAGAGGTAATGACAGGGGTCAAGTGAGATGGATAATCATTAAACCTTTTAATATAACCAAGAAGAGTTTGATGAAGTTAAAACGAGGAAGAAATAGGCTTCTTGTCAAAAGATATTGGCTGTAATCACTTTTTGGCAACGTGAACACAGCATCTTACTGGTTGTACTGGTCTCAAATAGGTGTAGACAGTGTTCAAGTGAGCTGGGTACTCATTAAATGTCTTAACAAGGAGAGCTCCACTGACTTAAAATGAAGCAGAAATAAGCTTCTTGTGATAAGATATTGGCATGAATCACTTTTTGGTAACATGAAAACAGCTTCTTACTGGTTGTACTGGTCTGAGAGAGGTACAGACAGTGGTCAAGTTAATTTGAATGTGTTAATATAAACAAAAAGAGCTCCACTAACTTAAAATGAAGCAGAAATAAGCTTCTTGTTAAAAGATATATGTAATCACTTTTTGGCAACGTGAAGACAGCATCTTACTGGTTTAACTGGTCTCAAACAGGTGTAGACAGTGTTCAAGTGAGCTGAATGCTCATTAAATCTATTATTATAATCCAGCAGAGCTCCATGAACGTAAAATAAGGGAGAAAGAAGCTTTCAGTAAACAGATATTGGCTTTAATCACTTTGTGGTAACATAAAACCAGCATGCTACTGGTTCTTCTGGTCTTGGTGTATTACATCTCTAAATATAACAAAGCAGAGCTCAGTGTATTTAAAATAAGGCAGAATTAAGCTTCTGACCAAAAGCTTTGGCTCTAATAATCACGTTTTGGCACCATGAAAGCATCTTACTGGCTTAACTGGTCCCATACAGGAAGTTAATAGTGTTGAAACAACTTGGTTGTCGTGTTGTGTGTTATGTGGCTCTTTTATTTTGAAGCGCATATAGTTGCATGACGTCAGGTGTGCTTCCGGCGGGGAAGGGTCCCGGGAGAAAGAGGCTGGAGTTTTGTTTCTGTTTAGTTTCGGGAATTGAAGACTGTTGAGAGACCTGTTGTCACCCTGCTTTTGTGGTTAAGAAAATAAAGGAGTGCTGTTCACACCGAGGCTCCTAACAATATTATTTTGTGCAGGTTAAATGTCGCCTTTGTTCGACAGACCTTTCCTATTTCAAAAAAACACCTCAGTGTGTTGACCCCAGCAATACTTCTAGACCCCAGATTTAAATCCGCAGTTCCTCCAAGTGCAATGAGGCTGTCAGTAGACTGCAGGCAGAACAGCAGCTGTCTACACCCACCTCAGGCATGTTATTCAGCATTATTTGTTTCTTGTTTGTTTGGAAATCGTTTACTAAATTGCCAGTTTGTTGATCAAGATAACCTTTGGCAAGATCTCCTCATTGCAGTGGGCAGGAAGACCATATTTGTTTAAAAAACAAAACAAAAATAGGAATCCTCATTGACAACATGTTCACTTAGATGTTTACGTTATGATACATGTCCACTTTATCGACTGTATCTAAAAATATCAATTTTTATGTAAATGATGTGAAATAATACTATAAAAGATACAATGGCTTAAATTATATAATTGTATATATTAAGTCATCAAATCAGTGTCAGCTTAGTCCATCAATTAGGTTGCCTGTAGGGATTTTTAAGGTCCAGCAGGTGTCAGTATTCAGTGACACAGTATCGGCACAGTATCATACAGTTTTGCAATGTGTTGAAACGCTTCATGACGCCTCATCTACCCATCACTACTCTTTACATACGCTGGGCAAACACCAGACCGGAAACACTTGTGTGCGCATCTTACGTAAGCTTACGTAAGTTTACACTGATAATGTAGCACCAAGGAGCTTTACGTGGTTGTGACGTTCCATTTATACGTATTTCCCATGTTAACTGATGACGCACATCGCTAGCAGTTTGAGCGTCAGTGAGAAATCTGTTACAGCCTATACTTGTTATAGTGGTCACAGTGAAACAAAACTCGAAGCCTTCCTGATTTACTGTTTTTACAACTTTGATGTATTTTATAAAGAGAGATCAAACAGCAATCTCTCCCGCTCTCTACTCTGCTCCTGTCTCAGCGCATTGCACTGATTCCACCAATGTTAATGCTGGAGTCTGGGATACCGTCATGCAGCCGTGCCTTTGTGAAGCACATCATATTACACTCGTTGTAGATTTTCTCCCCAAAGTAGTTGAGTAGTTAAAATCACATGCAATAGATAAAAAAGTAAGGAGATGAACACAGATTGCACCACGAAAGACAGAGCGATTAAATCTGGCTGGAACAAGGCTCACATCTGCACACTAAAATTAGGCAAAACTCCTGAATGGTTGGTCAGTTGTGGGTTTCAGTATTATTCCAGGCTGGTTTAAACAGTGCGATCAGATTATCAGGGTGAATTCAAATGTGCCTGAGGTATGAGGGTAGGGGTGTCAATCTCAAACCAGTCCCTTGCTGATTTTTCAAATCTCCCTTCCCCTGAGCCTGTTGACTACCTAGATCAAGTGTGTTAAGTCAATCAGCAGCTGGATAAGCCAACTGACACACCTGAGAGTTGGAAAACCAGCAGGGCACTGGCCCTCGGGGACGGCAGTTTGACGCCCGTTTCACAGCATTCAGACCAATTCACTTTTAATTCCTGCAAGTGTAGAGGCATGATTTACAAATGAGTAAAAATTTTGGTTATTTATTTGATTGAGTTATTTGAAAACCTGCTCCAGGTTGTTCTCTGTTTCACTGAGTTGACGCCACACAGTGTGAGCAAAGTTCAGCAAAATGTTGGTAAATTATGGACAGCTCATCTTGTGACAAGGGTCTGAAGTTTTTGTTTCTTTTTACTTTGATTCTAATGACACTTAAGTCCAGACATGTCTACATCCTGAACAGGACCAGGGTTATTACAGTGAAACTGATGTTTGTCATCTAATTTTTTTTGTTCTGTCCAGCAGTTTTAGCAAGAAGAGTATATATAGAATATATATACTCTTACTGATTTATGGTTTATTTAATGGTTTATTTAGCTAATCCAAAATGTGTGTGATGTTGCTGTGTTGGTGGACAGGTTAGGTTTCTGCTTTAGGGTGTGTATGCGGAAGGGTGGGGGGGGGTAAGGGTCTCCGGCATGCCGTCCATGTGGCCCCAGGCAGGGACTGCAGCTCTTCCCAAGCCCCGCCCAACCCCCCCAAACCGGGGGAGGCAGAGGGCAGCAGAAAAGGTACCCCAGAACCCTGCAACCCAGCTTGGACGTGAGTGTGTGGAACTAAAGTGCACTGAAGGTGGGTGACACCTCCAGGAGCACAACCGCTGGCTGTCCCCCGGACAGTGCCCCCCCTCGCCCTAAATGTCTTTTTGCAGTTAAAACTGGGTGGTGATCTCTCCACCAGGGCCAGTGGGCGAGGCCACAACTGGCCTCAGCCCCAGGCCCCAGTGAAGGAGCCCACCCCCGGCCCTAAATGTATGTGTATGTGGCTAAGTATGAGGAACTTTGGAAGATAGCCAATTCTCCGAGGGGTCCAGCAGACAGAGCCATCAATGGGAGGGTCCGTCTACTGGCCCCCCCGGAAGGAGCCCCCAGATTCCTGGACAAGTGTGTTTGACTAATGCAATTAAAACTGCAGAGCATCCCACTTGGAAGGGACGGAACCACTTCCCAGTAGCCCCGGTCCCTCCATCAGCAGGATGCCCCTTGCAGACCTAAGTGGATAAATGCGGAGAAATGTAGTTGGGAAGCAGAGCACCAGGGTCCGCAGAGCCAGGTTCCCGACTGGCTCTGCTACCCATCCCACCACCCCCAGCCAGGAAGGGACAGCCGAGACCCAGGGACCGCAGTACTACTGCCCAGGCGCCACACGCACAGCCAGAGCCATCCTCACCCTTCTTTTACACTTACCCATTCTTTCGCTCAAGTATGCCCATGCTCGCCCCGTGTAGTGTTACACTCAAACCCACACCCATACTCTGCGGTTGTGCATTGAGGACCAGCCTCCGCCCAGGGCCCAATGAAGGTTCTAGCCTGAGTAGTCCGCCAACCCCCCCTGCAACAGGCCCGAACAGTCACCAGAGGGCGTCGGACCGCTAGGGCAGGCAGCGCCCCACCCGAGCAGGGGCAGCGCCCCAGGGGAGAGACACCCCTCCGGGCACAGGCAGGCACCCCCAGAGGGAGTCCCCCGAACGCAGGTCACCCAGGTCTCCACCCCCGGGTCCGCCCCCGCACACCGGCAGGGAGGCCCGCCTCCGGCTCCCCGGAGACAGGCACACGCCAACCCTCAAAATGGTCCCACTTGGGCACAGGGCCGCCGGTCTCAGCAGCCACCACACCCCCGCCGCAGGGGACCCATGCGGCCAGCCCAAAGTTCACCAACCCGTTGTCCTGGTTCCTTAGGCAGGCAGGCACCCCCAACCACTAGTCACCCCACCACCACTGTGCCAGACATGACGCAGTACCCGAGCCCCACGCAACCTTACCTGGAAATGGAATCAATCAGATTATAGTTTTGGTCATTGATTTGATGAAGCAGACAATGTGTCTAAGGTGGTATAATCTAACAAGCTGTTCAGGTACTGAGTAATGCTTAATTTTTTTTAGTTTTCCAGTTCATGAGGATGATCTTCTTTGCGACACAGAGGGCAGAAAGAAGTGTGTGTGATGAGTTTGTCTCTAGATCAAGCCCACTTAGATCTCTTAGAAGACAAAGTGCAGGGGCCGCTGAGATTGGACAGCTTAACTGGGTTGACAGGTGTTCACATACTCTTGCCAAAATTGCTGCACAGTTGAACATGACCAGAATGCATGTAGGAATCTATCTGCTGTGTTATCTGTACAGTGAGGGCAAATAGTTGAGTTTGTGAGACCCATTTGGAACATCCTTTGTCCTGTATAGTGAGTTCTATGAAGAATTTTGTATTGTATTAGTTGTAAATTTATATTTTTTGTCATTCTGAATAAATTAGAACACATGTTATTCCAGAACGTGTAATTAGTGGTGATATTGAGATCAGCTTCCCATTTAGAGATCGGAAGGCTCACTGTCTGGTCTACATTGGAAATTAAGATATAGAATTTGGATACTGTCCTTTTCCCTGATATATCAATAAATCGCTCTATTACTGGTGGTGGTTGCATGTGGACGGCAGTATTCTTACTTTTTGCATTAAGTATTGACTTTAGTTGTTGGTATTCTAGGTAATTGGCACTAGTGATTTCATAGTGGGACACTAGTTCTTCAAAAGAGGTAAACTTGTCTCTTGTGAAAACATGTTTCAGATGTGTTATCCCTTTGATATGCCAAGTTGGAAAGTGTATTGCCTTTTTGTTTTGTATGATGTCTGGATGGTTCCAGAGAGGTGTGTTTTGGCAAAGAGTAAGCGAAGACCCATTAATTTTAAGAAACTCCCACCAGGCTTGCAGAGATGCTTTTATGCTAATGTTCTGGTAACAACTATGATGTTTGATTTTGGGGCTGATAAAGGGCAGATCTGCAACTTTAATATTTCCACAAAATGTTTGTTCGATGTCTATCCAGGAGGAGTCTGCTGGCATGGGTTTTATCCATTTGAGGATATGGTTCAGTCTATTGGCAAGAAAATAGTGGTGGAAGTTAGGTAGTTCTAGGCCGCAGCAGCGTCTGGATTTTTGAAGAGTTTTTAAACTAATTCGTGGTGGCTTGGTTTTCCACAAAAACTGTCAGATGTAGGAGTCTAATGTCTTAAACCACACATGGGCTGGCTGAGTTGGAATCATTGAGAGTATGTAATTAATTTTTGGCAGGATCATCATTTTTATGGTGGCAATTCTTCCCATAAGTGAAATGGGTAAGGACTGCCATCTTTTGAGGTTGGCTTCTATTTGTTTTAATAATGGATTGTAGTTTAGATCAATAAGCTCTGATAGCCTAGACGACAATTCAATGCCCAAGTATTTAATGTTCCCTGAATGGAGTGTGGTAGAAGAGATGTTAGTCACCTTAAGGTTGTGTGGCAGCACTATAGATTTGGTCCAGTTAATAAAGTACTCTGAAAGTCCTGAGAATTCATCTATGAGGCTGATAGTTGTAGGAAGAGACGTCTGTGGCTCCAGGAGAAACAGTAACACATTGTCAGCATATAAACTTATTTTATGATTTACTGATTTGGTCGATATTCCAGTAATTCCTTCATGCTGTCTTATTGCTGCGGCTAGAGGTTCAATAAATCTTGCAAATAGTGATGGGGAAAGTGGGCAGCCCTGTCTTGTCCCTCTATGCAGATTAAACCTTGGTGAGATCTGGTTGTTTGTTCTGACTGCAGCGTTTGCTGAGTTGTATAATATTTGGATCCAGTCTATGAATGTTTCCCCAATGCCGAATTTGTGCAGAGTGGCTAAAAGAAACTTCCAGTTTACTCTATCAAAAGCTTTTTCTGCATCTAAAGAGACGATGGCTGACTCTACTTTATGGGTGGTGACATAATCAATTAAGTTGATTAGTCTGTTTTTATTGTTTGTTGACTGTCTACCTTTTAATGAAGCCTGTTTGATCAGGGTGAATTATATATGGAGTGATTTTTTTCTAATCTTCTAGCAAGTGCTTTACACACTATTTTTAGATCTACACTTATTAGTGAAATTGGTCTATAACTCGATGGGAGTGTAGGGTCTTTTCCTGGTTTTTGGAGCAGGCTTATGAAGGCAGAATTCATATTTGTGGGTAATGAATGTTGTTGTTTAATTTCAGCTACCGTTTTGTAAAAGCTGGGAGCCAGCATGGACCAGAACTCTTTATAAAATTCAGTTGGGAATCCATCTGGTCCTGGAGCTTTTTTTTGGGCATCTCCTGCAGAGCTTCATGTAGTTCTGCCAAAGATAACAATGAGTCTAGAGTTGTGGATTGTTCTTCCTTTACCTTTGGCAGTTCTAGTTTATTCAGAAACGCCTCTATGGCTGAGGTAGATGGTTCTATTTGGGACGTATATAACTCTTGGTAAAAGTTTAAAGGTATCATTTATTTCATGGGGATCACGAGTAATGTTGCCTTCCTTATTAGTTATTGAATGGATGATTTGTTTTTCTTTATTATTTTTTAATTGGTTAGCTAGAAATTTACCACATTTGTTAGCATGGTCAAAGTTCTCCCAGCGTAATTGGTCTATCTGAAACTGAGTTTTGCAATCAATTATATTATTTAATTTCAGCTTTAGATTCTTTAGGTCTTCTAGTATTCTATCATTGGTTGGAGAGGCAGCATATTTAATCTCTAGAGATTTTATTTTTTGCTCTAATTCTAATTCAAGTAACATGTCCTTTTTTTTCTTGTGTGATGAATATGAAAGAATTCTACCGCGCATAACTGCCTTCCCAGTCTCCCAAAGAACACAGGGTGAGATTTCCGGTGTATCGTTGATTTCTATAAAGGTTTTCCATTCTCTCCTGACATAACTGATGAAGTCTTGATCATTGAGTAATGATGTATTAAACCTCCAATTCCTGGTTGATGGTGTGGCTGTCTTAATCAACGAAATGGACATTGGTGCATGATCGCTGATTGTGATAGAGTGAATATTGGTGTCAGAGACATCTTGTAAGACTGAGTTATTTACTAAAATATAATCTATACGGGAGTGAGAGTGGTTAACTAGCGAGAAAAAGGTATATTCCCTGGATGTAGGATGAAGAGAACGCCATGTGTCACAGAGACCGAAGTCATCCATGTACTGTTTTAAGGTCTGTACTGATTGCCAGTTCCTGTTGCTCACAGCTTTGCTTAGCCTGTCCAACTCTGGGTTAAATACTAAATTAAAGTCCCCTCCTACTATAAGTTTGGAACCAGAGTGAGCAGACAGTGATGTGAAGAAGCTGTGAAAGAAAGAGGGGTCGTCAACATTTGGGCCATACACATTAGCTATGCAATATTCAATGTTTCCTATCAAGATATTAATGATTACTGTATATATTTCCCTTCTGGATCTACAATGGTATCGTTATGAGTAAAATTAATCTTTTTATTTATCAGGATGGCGACCCCTCTTTGTTTAGAATTGTAACCGGCTAAGTAAGCATGTGGGAACTCTGCTGATGCCAGAGTGTAATTTATAATTTTGGGAATATGAGTTTCCTGTAGTAAAACAATGTCTGCTTGTAGGGTTTTCAAATGGTTAAATATTTTAAATCGTTTCTCCTTCTTATTGATTCCACGTACATTCCAAGTGACAATCTTCAGTGGTGTCATATCTTACCTGACTGCTGTGGATCACTAGTCTTGTTTGTATGTAGTGTGACATACTTTAGGTGTGTGGCTAACCTTAAATACCTGTGTATTCTGAGTTGTGTGTTATCTATGTATGTGCACGTGTTTCCCCTGTGCAGTAGATGTTTGTGTGTGGCTGCTGGAGGGCTACATAGCTGGCTGACTATGTGGAAGAAGAATAGAGAAAAGGATGTAGACAGTGTGGAGTGAAAGTAGGTGAAAGAAAAAGAGTAAAGGGAAGGAAAATTAAACTGAAAGGAAAGTGAGTGATTAAGTATGGTGAGCGCTTTGCAAAGTGAGTAAGTGACATTAGATTGACAATAAACATTGACATGAAACATGTGCGAGAGAACGAGTCTGAATACTGGATGTAAAGTTATAACACATAGTTGCATTGCATCTATTATTTTTTTAACAAACCTTTTATATTAAACCATTTTTGTTACATACCACCTGCTAGTACAGCCACGGAGTTGCTTCCCGGTCCCGGTAGAGCTCTCCGTTGACGTACAGTTTGTCGACGCTGATGACAGCCCTGCAGCCTTCTGCCATGAACCTCTTACGGATGGGGAACAGTCGGCGGCGGCGGTCGAGGATCTCCTTGGGGAACTGGTCGTTGACGCTGTAGTCGGTTCCCTTCAGCTGTCTGCCCCGGCTCTTAACCAGTTCCTTCTGCTTAAAGTCATGAAACTTGGCAACGATGGGTCGGGGGCGCTGGCCATCCGGTCGTCTTCCTCCAAGTCTATGCGAACGGTGGAACGCCATCTTGTCCACTGCGTCCACTGGAATCTTCCTCTGTTGTTTAAGGAAGTTTTTAATTGTGGTTTCCGTGTTTTCCTCCGCCTGTTCTGGAATCCCCGAGAACACCAGGTTGTCCCTCATGCTGCGGGCCTGCAGATCGATGATGTCTTCTTTTATTTTTTTATTTTCGGCCGCTAGCTGAGCCACATCCTCCGTCAAGGACTGGACCGTTCCCTTCAGGGCCTCGTTCTCGGTGGCGAGAGAAATCACCTGCTGCTGGCTGAATTCCAGGGAGTCGCGGAGGGCCATAAACTCTTTGTGGAGGAGTTCCACTAGTGCCAGACGCGCGTCGAAGCTTGATATTTTTTTCTCTATTGACTTCAGGATATCCGTGATGTTTTTATCCACCGAGCTAGCTCCAGGTGACTCAGGTGAGTCAGACGGACGGGAACGCTTGTTGGGAGCTGTCTCCTTTTTCCCCATTACCAGACGCTCGAAGCACTCGTCGATGTACTCGAAACTTGCTTCGGTGTTATCCAGAATGGTAGGGTGGTTGATTATTTTCCGTAAAATAAGGTAGTTATTTATTTATTTAAATTGGCGGATAGTTTGTCGCGCTGTTGTTTACTACCGGTGTCGCGCCGCCTTGTTGAATTTCTCGTGCTGTTCTCGCAGATTCTCGCGTTCTCTCACAGCATCGCGTTCCTCCACCTGTTTCTGAGCGTGTGCAGAAAGCGCCTGTGCTCTTTGGCTTTGGCTTTTCTTCTGCATCGTTTTGCACGTAAAAATGAGTAAAACGTCTTTACATTTTTTTTTGTCAAAATAGCTATTTAATTAAGGTAGAAAGAGGAGTTGGCTCTGTCCATTCGACGTAGTCAGCAAGTCAATCAAATATGGGTGCGTCTTTTAAAAAAAATACAATAAAAAGACCTGTAACGTAACACTGGTACCAAAGCAAAGTGAAGATTCTCAACACTAATGCATAACAATGACTAAGGATGCAGACAACACGCAAGCCTCAGCAGTTTTCGGTCGGATCTGCACGGTGTAAACATCTCAGCCGTGTTCGGCAGCATGAAGCTAGTAAAAGTCCACAAATTAGCCGCACTATTGTTCACGATACAGGGTTCAAAGCATGAGGACAAAAGTAGCGGCTTATAGTCCAGAAAATACGGTAGTATTACCTAAGCCCCATCTGTGCTACTGTCACTATAAATTAGCTCACAAATATCTTTCTACAGAAACATTGCTGTGTTGTTAAAGTGTCAAATTTGAAGAAACTTCAATAGCAGCAATATAACGCTGATTGTGATGAATGACATATTCAGCATCTCTTTGCTATGTTATTATGCAGCTGGAGTTAAGGTGGGCATGTTCCAGTAACGCTGGCGTTATAATTTTGTGTGATCGTTTATCAGACAACAAAAAACATGTTTGCTTTAGCTGAGCATATTTACTTTAACAATGTTTTTAAACAGCCTGATATGTAATGCAGCTGTTAGATAGGCTTGGATTTCAGTGCAGAATAACGGTGCTTCTTGCTAAACAACATCAGTCTACAAGGAGACAGACGCCCAGTGCAGAGTCTCAAGATGTCACCAATACCAAAGACACGGGCAGAAAGCTTGGTCTGTGAAATCGTGATTGTTTATTTAGTTCGCAGCATTCACTAAACTTTAAGCAACATGGCCATGTTACTATGTCTCCCTACTCCATGACAAGTGGAGCCCAGGACGCAGAGTCACATACTTACACGCCTCTCTGCATTTTCTCTCAAGTCGCCACCCACTCTTAGTCTTAGATATCGCATAGAGACTGTGTCTGCTTCACGACCACCTAAACTATACAAGTCACAAACACATCAAAGAGGGAGTGACTAACCAGAATTTAATAAACATCAAAAATGGTTTGTCTTACAGAACAAAGTAACAGTAAGTTAATAAAGTGTGGTTTATTAAATATCAGATCTCTCTCATCTAAATCCTTTTTAATAAATGACTTGATAAGTGACCATCACATAAATCTGTTCTGTCTCGCTGAAACCTGGCTGCAGCAGGATGAATATGTTAGTTTAAATGAGTCGACTCCAATGAGTCACATCAACTATCAATTTTTTTCAGTAAATTGTAGTCACACTTGTCTTCTTTTTAATCATGTGTCTGGCTATACCCTCACATGTATACTTTAGTCACTAAAGCACAGAGAGATCCTGATTATCTCCCATAGACTAATGATAACTTTCGACGTCTGGGGAAAAAAACAGGAGGAGACATATTTTGAAATTGCGACAGTGGCTACAAGCTTCTTTATAATCTTGTCATCGTTTCACCTTGGTCATCTTTTCAGTCATCATCTTTTAAATCGCCATCTTTTTAATCAATGTCATTTTAATCTTTGTCAACGTTTTGTTGTTCGTAGTCAACTTTTTGACGTTAGCAGCTTAATCAGCGTTCGTCATCGTTGCGGCATCAGATCCGCTTTCCCACGTAATTTCTCGAGGAAATTACTTTTTGTAGTTAATCAGACACTTCCTCTGAATCCTTTCAAAATAAAAGCACCAATCCAAATAATCAGCTTTAATAGCACTATTTTTGCTGACTAATTAATGAGACTATTTTACAGTTGAGCTATTAAGCACACACCCCTCCTCCAAATCCTTTCAAAATAAAAGCACCAATTCAGATCTTTAGCTAAAAATAACTATTTCTGCTTTCAACTGATTTGAGTAGTTAATGAGAATATTTTATAATTTAACATCTATTTACACGTGCTTCTTCCATATTCTTTCAAAATAAAAGCACCGATCATCAGGTTTTGTAGTCATTTTTATCTCTCTGAATGAGTAATGACTGCTAATTAATAAGACTGTTTTACAGTTTAGCAATTGTCCACACACACCTCTTCCAAATACCTTCAAAATAAAAGTTTTAAATTTTGGTTTTGACTTGTTAAATATGACTGTCATTTCTGTAATTTTTGGTGACGTTACAGTGCAAACAATATTTGAACTAGTTTTTTTTTTTTTTTGTTATTAAACAAAGCTTCGCCACATTTGAGAAGGATCTGAAACAGTCTTATTGTATTGTTGATGTCTCTTATTGCTTCCTTCGGTGAGACCGCAACAATGATACTCGTCCTTTCACGTAGTAAATCCAAGCACATAGCGGTGGAACATTGTAACAGTGGATGTCACTCATAGACTCATAGGAACTGTTCGGCCTTGCAGGCAGGAGCAGGGTCAGCGAGCCCATGTGACTCACTACCTAGTCACATGGGCTCTGACACAGAGTGTGTCAGTGATGGCCCTCTTTACCTACCGTTAAACAACTCATTCTCTTTAAATACATTCATCTGTTTTTACATTCTTCAGCTATTTTCAGCTGTCTTAAATATTTTAGCTACTTTCAGCAATTTTCCAGGAATACATTCAGCATGGCAGCATTCACTGTGCATTTTCCTATGGAAATGCTTATCTAGTTTGACTCCATATTCATTGCCTTGTTAGAGCTGGTTGCTACATATTATGCAGAGCGGGCCTGGTGTGTGGGAACAACCTGTCGTAAGAAATATGTTTCAAGTAGGACTCCTGGTATTGTTTGTTAAATACAGCTTGCTTATTCTTTGTAGTTGTAGGCTCTTCTGTCTCCCCACTGGTTCTTTTACACTGAAGAAAAAAATAGTTTGCTAGCTTGGGGGTTTTAATGTAGCGCGACATGTGACTGAGGCAAGCGTCTTGATGTCAGGCTTGGGGCAGGCGGCGGACCCACATGCACAGCACGGAGGCAGGATTATGGTAAAGCACGGGTTTATTAGGTAAAGCAGGGTCAGGCAGTCCAGGTCATACACGGAAGAGTTCGGTAAGCAGTAACAAGGGGAGCAGGCAATCTCGAGTCCAATGTCCAGGCAGGGTTCGTACACAAGGAGGCTCAGCAAAAGTACAGGCAGGGATGAGACAAACTCACGGTCAATAGTAGTCCAGGGTCAGGCAGGATACATGAGGCAAAACAGGAACACGAAACACGGGAAACTCGGAGACACAAGAAACACGAACGCTGAAGAAACACGCGACACTGATGAAACACGAACGCTGAAGAAACACGCGACACTGATGAAACACGAACGCTGAAGAAACAAGCGACACTGATGAAACACGACAATCTGGCGGCTTGAGTCTGTGAGAGCTGGAGGTTATATACTAATGAGTGATTGCTAATTACGGACAGGTGTGGATACTGAGAACCGGTTAGTGAAACGACTGACTGAAACAGGAAGTTTACAAAATAAAACAGGACATGGTGTGACTACAGGAAACAACTAGAAACGAAAACACAGATCATGACAGTACCCCCCCCCCCTATGGCGCCTTCCACGGCGCCCACGGAAGCCCCCCCCCCCAAACCAGGGCGGGCGGAGGGTGGTCCCAGGAGGAGGGACCGAATCCCAACCCCTCAAGGCAAACGAGCAGGGTGGGTGGAGGGAGGACCGGAGGAGGGCCAAAACAAGAGTCCACATGACACGACAAAAGTCCACGACCAGGGAAAACAACAACGCCGCTCCCTCTTAAGGCGGGTGGAGACGCGGCGAGATCCTGCCCAGCCGCCGCTGAGGCAGAGGGGCACACCCAGTGCCCTTGGGCTGGGCCAGCGTCCACGGGGATCCCCCCCAACGGCGATGTCCTCCTGGCGGACGCTGATCCAGGAGGCTGAGGAGTCGAGGCGGACGGCGCCGCAGGAGGCAGCGCCATCCAAGCAGCAGGATGCGCCGAGGGCGAGGCCACCAGTCCGACAGCCGAGCCAAGGACGAGGCAGGAACCAGCGGCATCCTCCTTGGACCACCGCGACGAGAAACATGAACCAGCGGCGTCCTCCTTGGACCACCGCGACGAGAGACAGGAACCAGCGGCGTCCTCCTTGGACCACCGCGACGAGAGACAGGAACCAGCGGCGTCCTCCTTGGACCACCGCGACGAGAGACAGGAACCAGCGGCGTCCTCCCTGGACCACCGCGACGAGAGACAGGAACCAGCGGCGTCCTCCCTGGACCACCGCGACGAAAGACAGGAACCAGCGGCGTCCTCCTTGGACCACCGCGACGAGAGACAGGAACCAATGCAGGTGCGGCCGGAGCCGGGCCGCCAGGGACAGATGCAGCGGGGACTGCGACGGGCGCGACCCCCTCCTGGAGGTCCGCCGGGACTGCGACGGGCGCGACCCCCTCCTGGAGGTCCGCCGGGACTGCGACGGGCGCGACCCCCTCCTGGAGGTCCGCCGGGACTGCGACGGGCGCGACCCCCTCCTGGAGGTCCGCCGGGACTGCGGCTGGCGCGACCCCCTCCTGGAGGTCCGCCGGGACTGCGGCTGGCGCGACCCCCTCCTGGAGGTCCGCCGGGACTGCGGCTGGCGCGACCCCCTCCTGGAGGTGCGCCGGAACTGCGGCTGGCGCGACCCCCTCCTGGAGGTGCGCAGGAACTGCAGCTGGCGCGACCTCCTCCTGGAGGTGCGCAGGAACTGCAGCTGGCGCGGCCTCCTCCTGGAGGTGCGCAGGAGCTGCAGCTGGCGCCGCCTCCTCCTGGAGGCCGGCGGGCGCTGCGGCTCCGAGGGAGACAGGGACTGGAACGACCTCTCTCGGGCCGACAGGAACGAGGACTGGAACGACCGCCACAGGGCCGACAGGAACGGGAGCGGCCTCAACATGGCCGACGGGAACGGGAACTGGAGCGGCCTCAACATGGCCGACGGGAACGGGACCAGAGACAGCAACGCCCTCTACTTGGCCGACGGGAACGGGACCAGAGACAGGAACGCCCTCAACTTGGCCGACGGGAACGCCCTCAACTTGGCCGACGGGAACGCCCTCAACTTGGCCGACAGGGACAGGAACTGGAACGACCTCAACTTGGCCGACAGGGACAGGAACTGGAACGACCTCAACTTGGCCGACAGGGACAGGAACTGGAACGACCTCAACTTGGCCGACAGGGACAGGGACAGGAACTGGAACGACCTCAACATGGCCGACAGGGACAGGAACGGCATCTACTTGGCCGACAGGAACAGGAACGGCATCTACTTGGCCGACAGGAACAGGAACGGCATCTACTTGGCCGACAGAGACAGGAACTGGAGCGACCTCAACTTGGCCGACAGGGACAGGGACAGGAACTGGAACGACCTCAACATGGCCGACAGGGACAGGAACGGCATCTACTTGGCCGACAGGAACAGGAACGGCATCTACTTGGCCGACAGGAACAGGAACGGGGACAGGAACGGCCGCAACATGGCCGACAGGAACGGCCGCAACATGGCCGACAGGAACGGCCGCAACATGGCCGACAGGAACAAGAACGACCCCTAACGGATCGACAGGAACTGGAACGGCGTCCCCTCCGGAGGTGGCATGACAGCTTACAGCTGCCGAGCTCGACGGGGGAGACGTCGGGCCTGATTGGGTGGATCTAACAGTTGTCAGACGGACGGTGCCCTCTGACTGGGACAAGGACTGAGCGTGACTGGACCGGACTGGGGCGTGACTCGACTGGACTGGAACATGGGCTAGACTCGGCTGGACCAGAGCGTGACTCAACTGGACTGGGCTCGACTGGACTGGGCTCGACTGGACTGGGCTCGACTGGACTGGGACTGAAACCTGGACTGGGCTCGACTGGACTGAAACCTGGACTGGACTCGACTGGAGCGGGGCTCGACTGAACTGGGCTCGACTGGACTGAGACCTGGACTGGGCTCGACTGGACTGAGACCTGGGCTGGGCTCGACTGGACTGAGACCTGGGCTGGGCTCGACTGGGCTGAAACCTGGGCTGGGCTCGACTGGGCTGAGACCGGGACTGGGCTCGACTGAACTGGAACCTGAACAGGGCTCGACTGAACGGGGAACTGAACAGGGCTCGACTGAACTGGGGACTGAACAGGGCTCGGCTGAACTGGAGACTGAACAGGGCTCGGCTGGACTGGAGACTGAACAGGGCTCGGCTGAACTGGAGACTGAACAGGGCTCGGCTGGACTGGAGACTGAACAGGGCTCGGCTGGACTGGAGACTGAACAGGGCTCGGCTGGACTGGAGACTGAACAGGGCTCGGCTGGACTGGAGACTGAACAGGGCTCGACGGGACTGGAGACTGAACAGGGCTCGACGGGACTGGAGACTGAACAGGGCTCGACGGGACTGGAGACTGAACAGGGCTCGGCTGGACTGGGGACTGGGCAACACACGGCTGAACTGGGGACTGGGCAACACACGGCTGAACTGGGGACTGGGCAACACACGGCTGAACTGGGGACTGGGCAACACTCGGCTGAACTGGGGACTGGGCAACACTCGGCTGAACTGGGGACTGGGCAACACACGACTGAGCTGGAGACTGGGCAAAACACGACTGAACTGGAGACTGAACAGCGCGCGGCTGGGCTGGAGACTGAACAGCGCGCGGCTGAACTGGAGACTGAACAGCGCGCGGCTGAACTGGAGACTGAACAGCGCGCGGCTGAACTGGAGACGGGGGACCGCGTGAGTGCAGGAAATCCTCCCAGCGGAACAACCATGGAGCTGGGCAGGTTGGTGCAGACACGACGGTCCGACGGGGCTGGGAGGAGGAAACCGAAACCATCGGCGGTGCGACCGGCGCTGGCGTGGTGCGGAGCGCGTCGCTTAACTCCTCGTGCCTCGCGCACAGCCGCTCATAGAGGCGACGAACGCTGGGGCGCTCTAACGCGCTGTCATCGTCCTCCAGCGTCAATATCGCCACCTCAACGGCGCTACGCTGGTTCTCCGGGTTAATCGCCCGTCTGTAATCCTCCGCGAGGATCTTGAAATAATCACGTAGGTCGCTGGGTAGCTCGGCGCAGGTGAATTCCATGCTCCCTCGGGAGAAGAATATTCGCCGTACGAAAACAAGGGAAAAAAAAAAAACAGTCACTGACCTGACCAGAGGCTAAGTGCTGGCTGGGTCCAAGTGTGGCCAGATTGTTCTGTCAGGCTTGGGGCAGGCGGCGGACCCACATGCACAGCACGGAGGCAGGATTATGGTAAAGCACGGGTTTATTAGGTAAAGCAGGGTCAGGCAGTCCAGGTCATACACGGAAGAGTTCGGTAAGCAGTAACAAGGGGAGCAGGCAATCTCGAGTCCAATGTCCAGGCAGGGTTCGTACACAAGGAGGCTCAGCAAAAGTACAGGCAGGGATGAGACAAACTCACGGTCAATAGTAGTCCAGGGTCAGGCAGGATACATGAGGCAAAACGGGAACACGAAACACGGGAAACTCGGAGACACAAGAAACACGAACGCTGAAGAAACACGCGACACTGATGAAACACGAACGCTGAAGAAACACGCGACACTGATGAAACACGAACGCTGAAGAAACAAGCGACACTGATGAAACACGACAATCTGGCGGCTTGAGTCTGAGAGAGCTGGAGGTTATATACTAATGAGTGATTGCTAATTACGGACAGGTGTGGATACTGAGAACCGGTTAGTGAAACGACTGACTGAAACAGGAAGTTTACAAAATAAAACAGGACATGGTGTGACTACAGGAAACAACTAGAAACGAAAACACAGATCATGACACTTGACATGTCAAGCATGAGTCATAGATGGATGTAGTGGAGAGTTTCCGGTTTACAAAATAAAACATTGTTCAGAATCACACAATAAAGAAAACGGAAATAATGTTAAGTTAATAATCCTTTCGTGGCTTTGTACCAATTTACCCACAGACCAGTACTGGTCAATGGCCTGGGGTTTGGGGACCACTGGCATAGAGCACCTGCCTTGACTGGGCAGTAACTGCCCTATATATCTCTGTATTATTTAAAAAAGCACTTTTTGCTGCTAGAACAACATATTTTGCATTGAGAAAAACAAAAACAACACCAGGTTTTCAGCACTGTAGCCAGGCTGACTAAGAGTCATAGCTGTGTTGGGCCTACTATCCCTTTTTAAATCTCAGCAGCAATGACTTTATGAACTACTTTACTAATGAAATTATCACCAAACTTACCACGTCCTCTGTCTTAAAGAGCTTTCCCCCCACAACTATTATGGAGTCGCCCACTTATCTTTTAGACCCAAACCAAACCAGATTACCCAGAGAAGTTCTACCTTTTAATCAGCTCGTCCATATTAGATCAAATCAACCAATATTTACATATAGGCTACGTATCACAGGCTTTTAAGGTGGTTGTGTTCAAACTGTTACTGTAAAAACCTACTTTGGACCCTGAAGAACTAGACAACTACAGGCCCATTTCAAGTTTACAATCTATCTCTAAGATTCTCAGAGATAAATGGTAAACTTGTTATCTTTTCTAAGCTTTAGACAGTGGTCTGGTCTTTGTCCTTGTCCTGTTAGATCTTAGTGCTGCATTTGATACAATTGATCACAACAATCTATTACGCAGACTAGAACATAGCATCGGAATAAAATAAAGGAACAGCACTGGCATGGTTTAAATCCTTATTGAACAGATTCCAGTTTGATCAAGTTGATGACAAATCCTCCATATGCACAAGGATTAGCTTTGGAGTACCACAGGGTTCTGTGCTTGGTCTAACTCTGTTCAGTCTATACTGTGGTGGAAATTTTGTAATAAAGGCAGATGAGAGAGGCATCCTTTTGTGCTATTTATTGAAATAATAAAGATAATGAGGAAAGCAAATCAAAAAGCCAGCTGGGAAGATCAGAACATACATTGCGGGGGTATAATGCTGAGATTACCTCATTCTCAGGTCGTCTTTGCCTTTCTCCCTGATTCCGGTGGAATCTCCCTCTGGACCAATCAGATCGCGCGCGTCTCCTTATCTTGCCGTGATTAAGAAAGTTTACATTCTCACTTCTGCATCATTGGTGCCTTGTTATGAGGAAGGAAGGGACACCAAGCTTTAAAGACAAGATGCACTAGGCTTTATGGCCTAGGGTCTGGTGAGGAATCAGATACAGACGTGGACAAAATTGTTGGTACCCTTCGATCAATGAAAGAAAAACTCACAATGGTCACAGAAATAACTTTAATCTGACAAAAGTAATAATAAATAAAAATTTTATAAATGTTAACCAATGAAAGTCAGACATTGTTGTTCAACCATGCTTCAACAGAATTATTTAAAAAAATAAAACATGAAACAGGCATGGACAAAAATGATGGTACCCCTAACTTAATATTTTGTTGAACGACCTTTTGAGGCAATCACTGCAATCAAACGCTTCCTGTAACTGTCAATGAGACTTCTGCACCTCTCAGCAGGTATTTTGGCCCACTCCTCATGAGCAACCTGCTCCAGTTGTGTCCGGTTTGAAGGGTGCCTTTTCCCGACTGCATGTTTCAGCGCCTTCCAAAGATGCTCTATAGGATTGAGGTCAGGGCTCATAGAAGGCCACTTTAGAATAGTCCAATTTTTTCCTCTTAGCCATTCTTGGGTGTTTTTAGCAGTGTTTTTAGGTCATTGTCCTGTTGCAAGACCCATGACCTGCGACTGAGACCAAGCTTTCTGACACTGGCCAGTACATTTCTCTCTAGAATCCCTTGATAGTCTTGAGATTTCATTGTACCCTGCACAGATTCAAGACACCCTGTGCCAGACGCAGCAAAGCAGCCCCAAAACATAACGGAGCCTCCTCCATGTTTCACAGTAGGGACAGTGTTCTTTTCTTTATATGCTTCATTTTTTCGTCTGTGAACATACAGCTGATGTGCCTTGGCAAAAAGTTCGATTTTTGTCTCATCTGTCCATAGGACATTCTTCCAGAAGCTTTGTGGCTTGTCAACATGTAGTTTGGCATATTCCAGTCTTGCTTTTTTATGATTAGTTTTCAACAATGGTGTCCTCCTTGGTCGTCTCCCATGTAGTCCACTTTGGCTCAAACAACGACGGATGGTGCGATCTGACACTGATGTTCCTTGAGCATTAAGTTCACCTTGAATCTCTTTAGAAGTCTTTCTAGGCTCTTTTGTTACCATTCGAATTATCCGTCTCTTAGATTTGTCATAAATTTTCCTCCTGCGACCACGTCCAGGGAGGTTGGCTATAGTCCCATGGATCTTAAACTTCTGAATAATATGTGCAACTGTAGTCACAGGAACATGTAGTTGCTTGGAGATGGTCTTATAGCCTTTACCTTTAACATGCTTGTCTATAATTTTCTTTCTGATCTCTTGAGACAACTCTTTCCTTTGCTTCCTCTGGTCCATGTTGAGTGTGGTACACACCATATCACCAAACAACACAGTGACTACCTAGAGCCATATATATAGGCCCACTGACTGATTACAAGGTTGTAGACACCTGTGATGCTAATTAGTGGACACACCTTGAATTAACATGTCCCTTTGGTCACATTATTTTCAGTGGTTTCTAGGGGTACCATCATTTTTGTCCATGCCTGTTTCATGAGTTTATTTTTTAAAATAATTCTGTTCAAGCATGGTTGAACAACAATGTCTGACTTTCATTGGTTAACATTTATAGAATTTTTATTTATTATTACTTTTGTCAGATTAAAGTTATTTCTGTGACCATTGTGAGTTTTTCTTTCATTGATCGAAGGGTACCAACAATTTTGTCTACGTCTGTAGGAGGGAGCCAGAGACTGGGGTGTAAAAGGTGGACACAGACCATAAACAATTAGTCAGTCAAACAGAGCATCAAATGTCAGCACTTGATGTGCAACAGGGCAATTAAGAGTGAGAGAGATTGTTTGTATAAGAATGTTCAGTGCTGTGCCTAATCAGTTACAGAGCACATGATTACTATGCAGAATGCGAAAAACACAAGAGAATCACGAAGGTACAATTTTTCCCATTACAATAAGTCTCCTCTAGGTGATATTAATATAATAGAATGGAATACATGTATTGTCCCGTGATGGGTAAATTACCATGTTGCAACAGCACAAAGACATATAGACATGTAAACAGAAGAAATGGATACACAATAATTATAAGAAATTAGAAATTAAAACTGCACAGACTATCAAAATTATGTACACATAACAGGGAGGTAAGGTGACTGCACCAAACAAAGTGAGTGAGCTATTAAAGTGACTGGTGCAATTGCCCTGAAGATGTAGCGTGTGTGGCAGTGTGGTAGAAATGTGCACCATGTTATAAGTGTTCGTTATGAAGTCTGACGGCAGCAGGAAGGAAAGACCTGCACAGTCTTTCCTTCCCACAGCGAAGGTGAATCAGTCTGTCACTAAATCTGCTCTCCAGAGCAGACCGTGTGTCCTGCATTGGGTGAGTCTTGTGGTCCAGCATAGATTTGAATTTTGTCAGAACCCTTCTGTGTCCCACCTCTCTCACCGACTCCAGAGTGCAGCCCAGAACAGAGCTGAAGTTCTTAATGACCTTATCCAGCTTCTTCCTCTCCCTCTCTGTGATGCTGCTGGAACAGCAGACCACAACGTACAGGATGGCTGATGACACCTCAGAGTCATAGAAAGTCCTCAGGAGTGTTCCCTTCACTCCAAATGACCTCAGCCTTTTTAGTAGGTAGAGTCTGCATTGACCCTTCCTGTATAGTGCGTTTGTGTTGTTAGGTAGTGTGTGTTAGTCCAGTCTAGTTTGCTGTTAAGGTGAACACCTAGGTACTTATCACAGTCCACTCACTGGATGTTCATGTTCACTAGAGGGAGGGGGGTGTAGACTGACATCTGCAGAGGTCCACCAACATCTCCCTGGCCTTCCCTGCATTGATTAGAAGGTGATTCTGCTGACACCAGTCCACAAGGTTCTGTGTCAGTTCTTTGTATTTGCGTCATCATTGTCAGTATTAAGTCCAGCAATTGCAGAGTCATTTGAGAACATCGTCAGTATTAAGTCCAGCAATTGCAGAGTCGTCTGAGAACACAGCCAGATGAGTTGTGTCTGAACTTTGCAGTGTAGAGGGTGAAGCGGAAAGGGGCCAGGACAGTCCCCTGGGGGGCTCCCATGCTGCAGTCAGAGTGTCAGACATGCAGTCCTGGGCCTTCAAAGTAGTCAAAGAACAGAATCCTCACTGCTGCTGGGCTTCTCGAGATGGGCCAGGGAACGATGGAGCAGGAAGATGATGGCGTACGAGAGGCGAGAGAGGATGCTGCAGCTTAGGGGGACAAGGGGGTGACAAATTAAACCTACAGGAGTGCAGATTTAGGTTGTTGGCTCACTGTTGGTTCCCCTCTGTTTGAGTGTAGGTTTGTTTGAAGCCTGAGATAGTCTTTAGGCTCCGCAACACCCCACTGACGTTCTGCTGTTGTAGCTGCTCCTCCATCTTCCTTCTGTAGCTGGTTTTCCCCCTCTCTGATCTTCCTCCTTAGCTCTTTCTGTACAGTCCTCACCTCCTCTTTGTTCGCTAATCTGAGGCCCTCTTTTTTTTCAGTAGAGTCTTAATATCAGGGGTAATCCATGGCTTGTTGTTAGGAAAACACAGCACCTTCCGGGAGAATAGTGTTTTCAAAACAGAAGTTAATATAGTCCTTGATGCAGTCTGTGATTGCATTGATGTCCTTCCCGTGTGGATCACAGAGCTCAGTCCACACAGTGGTATCAAACTGAGGAAGCATTCTGTAAATTTTCATTGTTATGCAGATGATACTCACCTATATATGTCTTTGGAACAGATTGAAACAAATCAATTAGTTGTTTAAAAGACATCAAATCCTGGATGTCCCAAAACCCCCTACACAGTGTGCTGGCTGATCAGAGGTGCACCTTCCGCAAGATGCTGATCAGTATTAGGTGCTCCACAGAACGCCACCGGAGAGCCTTCCTACAGTCTGTAGCCCATCAGTCTGTATAATTCCTCCTCTCCAGGGTCCAGGGTTGATATTTAGCTTTGCAATAACATGTATAATTAAAGGTTAGCTAGTAATTAGATGTGAGTGTTTAAATGTTAGCCTTCTTATTTTTAATCTCCCTACCTTCTTGTGTACCTCCAACTGTGACAGCGATTGAAATGTGCAAAATAATTTCCCTCTTACAGTTTGAGATCATTCAGGTAACTGGCAATGATTGCTACTCACAGCAACCATCTCTTAGTTAAGCTGCAATAGACACTGAGATAACTTTGTTGTGATTTGATATAAATAAATTGAATTGTATGTCATACACCAATTTCCCAGTTGAATGTTATGTCTTATTGTGTTAGGTGTTGGTGGTTCATGGACGTAGTGGAATGTTTTCTAAAACCTTAAGTATTGCATAAACAATCTGGTGACTACTAAATATCAGTGTACTCCCTGTGCGCGCCATCCTGCAGCTCTGGGTCTGGACTTAGAGCAGCCAGACTACGACATGGACTCTGAGGACGAGACTCTGCTCAACAAACTGTACAGAAAAGGAGAAATGGAGATTAAACCTCTGCAATTTAAGACTATGGTGAACCGGCTGGAGAAGGCCAGCACAAACGTGGTAAAACACCTGAACACACAACAAGTAACACACTGTATTTTTAAAAGTGCGATTACTGGTTCTGTTCTGGTTACAGCGGGTCACCGCCTCAGAGGCAAAACTGCTCCTAAATGAGGATTCAATTCAATTCAATTCAATTCAATTTTATTTATATAGCGCCAAATCACAACAAAGTTATTTCAAGGCACTTTACAAAGTAAGGTTTAAAACCTCACACAACTAAACCCAACAAATCCCACATACAGCAAGCATTTAATTTGACAGCAACAGTGGAGAGGAAAAACTCCCTCTCTAACGAGGAAGAAACCTCCAGCAGAACCAGACTGGATGTGGGCGGCCATCTGCCTCGACCGGTTGGGGTGAGAGGATAGAGAGATAGAAAAGCACAGCAACAGCAACAAGCAACAACAGAGCACAGGCAGGATGGTAGGACCAGGGACTGGATGCAGGCAGGATGGTTGGATCCGCAGCTGCCCATCACAGACACCAAACTTTGAGTCCAATGATACCTGTGGGTGAGGACAGAGAGGGAGAAAGAGTGGGGGTGGGGGGGGAGAGAGGAGAGAAGCACAACTACTGGACAGAAAGAGACAAGGTTAGTTAAACATTGGACAATGATGGGAGGTTATGGGACAGAGGAGGTAGAAGGAAACAGAGGAGCTCAGTGTATAAATTAAGTCCCCCAGCAGTCTATGTCTATTGCAGCTTAACTAAGAGATGGTTCCTGTGACTAACAATAATTGCCAGTGACCTGAACCATCTCTAACTATAAGCTTTATCAAAAAGGAAGGTTTTAAGCCTAATCTTAAAGGTGGAGAGTGTGTCAGCTTCTCGAAGCTGAAGAGGGAGCTGGTTCCAGAGGAGAGGAGCTTGGTAGCTAAAAGCTCTGCCCCCTGTTCTACATTTAAACACTCTAGGAACCGCAAGTAGCCCAGCGCTCTGAGAACGAAGTGTTCTGCTGGGAGCATAAGGAACTATAAGGTCTTTAAGATAAGAAGGAGCTTTATCATTGAGTACTTTGTATGTGAGTAGGAGAATTTTAAATTCTATCCTACATTTTACAGGCAGCCAGTGCAGAGAAGCTAATGTAGGAGAAATGTGATCTCTCTTTCTAAGTCCTGTCAGAACTCTGGCTGCAGCATTTTGAATGAGCTGTAGGCTTTTTAAGGAGCTGTTAGGACATCCTATGAGTAAGGAGTTACAGTAGTCCAGCCTAGAGGTAACAAATGCATGGATCAGTTTCTCTGCATCGCTCTGAGAGAGGATGCTTCTGATTTTAACTATATTTCTAAGGTGGAAGTAGGCGGTTCTGGAGATTTGTTTAATGTATGATGTAAAAGAGAGATCCTGGTCAAACATGACACCAAGGTTCCTCACAGTAGAATCTGAAGCTAATGTTATGCCATCCAGGGTGGCTATCTGACTCAATAGTGTCTCTCTCAGATTTTTAGGCCCAACAATAAGAATCTCGGTTTTATCTGAGTTTAGTTGAAGGAAGTTTTGGGACATCCAGGATTTGATGTCTTTTAAACAACCCTGAATTTTGACTAGTTGATCTGTTTCATTTGGTTCCAAGGACATGTATAGCTGAGTATCATCTGCGTAAAAATGAAAATTAATAGAATGCTTTCTAATAATCTCACCTAGAGGAGACATGTATAAGCTAAACAGAATTGGACCCAGCACAGAACCCTGTGGAACTCCATAGCTAATCCTTGTGCGTGTGGAGAATTTATCATTAACATGAACAAACTGGAATCTGTTCAACAAATAGGATTTAAACCATCCCAATGCTGTTCCATTAATCCCGATTCTATGTTCTAGTGTCTGTAATAGAATGTGATGATCAATTGTATCAAATGCAGCACTAAGATCTAACAGGACAAGGACAGAAACTAGACCATTATCCGAAGCTAATAGAAGATCATTAGTGACTCTAACCAAAGCTGTTTCTGTGCTATGATGTTTTCTAAATCCTGACTGAAAATCTTCATACAGGTTATTCCCACTAAGGTGGTCAGATAATTGTTTAGCCACGATTTTTTCCAGAATCTTGGAAATAAAGGGTAAATTTGAAATGGGCCTATAGTTGGCTAGTTGTCCAGGGTCAAGGGTTGGTTTTTTCAATAGAGGTTTGACCACAGCCACCTTAAAAGCCTGTGGTACATAGCCTAGTTGTAAAGATTGGTTGGTTTGATTTAATATGGATGAGCTGATTAAAGGTAGAACTTCTTTGAGTAATCTGGTTGGGATTGGATCTAAAAGACAAGTGGACGACTTGGAAGAGTTAATTATTGAGGTTAACTCCATATGAGTTATGGGGGAGAAGCTGTCTAGGTAAGACAGAGGATTTAATAAATTTAAAGTTGATGGATCTAGACAGTGCTTTCTGTCATTTGGAAGAAGTCGCTGCTGAATGTTTTTTCTAATGATGATAATTTTATTAGTAAAGTAGTTCATAAAGTCATTGCTGCTGAGATTTAAGGGGATAGTAGACTCAATACAGCTATGACTCTTTGTCAGCCTGGCTACAGTGCTGAAAAGAAACCTGGGGTTGTTTTTGTTTTTCTCAATTAGGGAGGAATAATATGTTTTTCTAGCAGCACAAAGTGCTTTTTTATATTTCATTAGACTGTCCTTCCATGCCATGCAGTTTACATTTATTTTGTTGGAACGCCACTGTCTTTCTAGTTGTCTAGTCCTTTGCTTTAGACTGCGGATGTCTGAGTTATACCACGGAGCTAACCTCCTCTGATTCACTGTCTTCTTCTTCAGAGGAGCCACTGTGTCTAACATTGTACGTAGAGAAGCTGCAGCATCATCTACAAGACAGTCAACCTGTTCATAAGGATTAAGGTGACTGTTCTCTGTGTATCTGCAAGACATTGAGGCAAAAGATGATGGAATCATCTGCTTGAATCTGGCAACAGCATTGTCAGATAAACATCTGCTATAGTAACATTTCTTTCCAGCTGTTATAGGGTCAGTTGTGCTAAATTCAAAAGTTAATAAGAAATGGTCAGATAACAGAGGGTTTTGGGGAAGAACTATTAAATTATCAATTTCAACCCCATATGTCAGGACAAGATCTAGGGTGTGGTTAAAACGATGAGTGGGTTCATTTACCTGCTGTGTAAAACCAATAGTGTCTATTAAGGAGTTAAAAGCAGTGCTGAGACAGTTGCTGTCAACATCTACATGAATGTTAAAGTCTCCCACTACAATGACTTTATCTGTGCTAAGAACTAAGTCAGATAAGAATTCAGAGAATTCAGTTAAGAACTCTGAATATGGAGCAGGAGGACGGTAAACAATACAAAACACAACTGGTTTCTGAGTTTTAGAGTCTGGGTGAGAAAGGCTCAGAGTGAGGCTCTCAAATGAGTTATAACTATGTTTAGGTTTAGGAGTAATTAATAAATCTGATTTATAAACTGCTGCTACTCCTCCACCTCTACCTGTACTTCTTGGAACATGATAGTTGATGTGACTCATTGGAGTCGACTCATTTAAAGTAACATATTCATCCTGCTGCAGCCAGGTTTCAGTGAGACAGAACAGATCTATGTGATGGTCACTTATCAAGTCATTTATTAAAAAGGATTTAGATGAGAGAGATCTGATATTTAATAAACCACACTTTATTAGCTTACTATTACTTTGTTCCGTAAGAGGTACTGTTTTGATGTTTATTAAATTCTGGTAAGTCACTCCTCTTTGATTTGTTTGTGACTTGTATAGTTTAGGTAGTCGGGGAGCAGACACAGTCTCTATGCGATAACTAAGACTAAGAGTGGGTCGCGGCTGTAGAGAACATGCAGAGAGGCGTGTAAGACTGCGACTCTGCGTCCTGGGCTCCACTCTGAGTTGTCAAGCAGTGGGGGGACTAAGCAACATGGCCATGTTACTAGAGAGCAGAGAGGCTCCGTTCAACGTGGGATGGACGCCGTCTCTTCTAATCAGCCCAGGTTTTCCCCAAAAAGTGCTCCAATTAGCCACAAAGCCCACATTGTTTGCAGGACACCACCTAGACAACCAGCGGTGGAGCGATGACAGCCGGCTATACATGTCATCGCTGGTCACATTGGGGAGGGGTCCAGAGAAAACTACGGATGACTACCTACTAAAGTCAGTGTATGATTATTGGAAGAGACAAAACGTTTGGGCCCATCCTTAATTCCTCAGATCAAGCAGGAGAAGAGGGATGGGTCAACCAACAATGATGCCTATGTGGCCTTCAGACGGAGGACAGAGAAGATGCAGACAAGGAAGGTTGGAAAGAAAGGGAGTACATTTTTCTGGAAAGGCCCTGTTCATTAAACAAAGACATGAACATTTAATAAAACATCTGCCACAATATAATTTAAACTTAAGCTTCAATCAAACTACATAACTAAAATGAGGTGCGATTATATAATAATAAAAAATTAAACAATACATAATAAAAAGGTCAAGTTCCTTGGTTCTACTAATGGATCAAGCATTGAAGCATTCAGCATAGTTCTCGCTTTATGTATTGCTCCATTGCTGGTTCTAACTGGCACCGACATTCACAAAATTGGCACAAAAACAACAACAACCGAACATTTCCACTCATTTTTTTATCTATTGCCAACAATAGGTTTGAAATTCTGATATTCATACATTGTCATCAATCATCATTTGTTTGACCTTCACTCACTACTACTTGTTGCTTGTACGTCACAGTCTGTCCACTAGAATTTGAGATGCAAGAAATAAATGAGCTCATTGAAATAAGATCCATACGGTGGGAATTTGTATGAGGGCAAAATAATCAAACCAGTTTATTTCGCTATATTAGAATAATAAAACTTGTTTTCAGGTAAAATGTATATTGTGCAAAATGATATGTGCTATGTTTAATTCTCCTACTTTATTTGGACATCTTACTTTACCGCCTGTAGTTTTATTTCATGGTATAATACGCCCACTTACTCTTTGTTTTTTTTCTAAGTATTTGTGCACACATAATGGACCTAGGAGTAAGGAGATTATGGCAAAAAGCCTGTAATGTTAAAACATGTTCAGGATTCTAGCAAGTATGTCAAAAGTGACTTTTGTCTGATGCTTGCTTTTGTCTTTGTCTGGTTTTCTTAGAACCGTAAGAATGATGAGATGTCATATGAGAAAATGCTTAAACTAAGAAGAGAGTTCAGTCGGACTGTCACTATCCTAGAGATGATCAAGAGGAGAGAAAAGTCAAAGAGGGAGCTGCTACACCTCACACTGGAGGTGGTGGAAAGGAGGTGAGGCGGAGTAGAGCCATTATTACTGCAGTAATAATTTATGATTGATTAAACATTGACCAGATTGAACCCGAAATCCAGCTCCATCTCCAGCTGCATATCTTACGCTGAATGCCATATTGTGATGGACAGCTTTGCTTTAACAAGAGGGGTATATATATAATATATATACTCTTCTTGATTTATGGTTTATTTGATGGTTCATTTAGCTAATCCCAAATATGTGATGTTGCTGTGTTGGTGGACAGGTTAAGTTTCTGCTTTAGGGTGTGTATGCTAGAGGGTGTGGGGGGGGTTGGGGGTAAGGGGTGCAACCAGCTGCTGAAACCAAGCAGATCTGTTAAGTAAACAATCGGAGCAAAATAAATAAGAAGCAGGGATGTACCTTAGGCTAACACATTCATAACTAAACAACTTTTGTACTGTGGTTTACCTTGGAGATTAATACTAATACCGATAATAGTGTTAAGGTGTGTGCACATACTCATACAAATATATACATATCATATACATACATATGTGCTATACATATCCCATACTACTTAATAAAAGTCATGACATACAACACCACAATTTCCATATTCACACATTATTGATATTTGTAGTGAAGTATCAGTAATACTTACAGTTGGATTTGGAAAGTGTCCCACTACAAGGTTAGTAAGGCTGTAGCTTGATATTATTCACCCAAAGGGTGAGGCAGACGTTGGTGCATGAACAATGCCACTTGTGGAAGCCAGGGTGATGTGAGGGGCTCGGCCACTACGCCCATCCAACAAGCAGAGGAAGGAATCCTAGCAGCCAGGGAGCCCACACACCGTCAGTTCCAGGAGGGCAGGTGTTGCAACCCAAGCCACCCACACAGAGCCCCCCAGGCAGAGCTGCAGCAGCCACAGAGACAGCACCCGAGGCCAGAGTGGGCCACCGGGGGTCAACGCTGTCCGCCCCATGAGAACCAGGGGCAAACACTCCCCCCGGCGGGAGGGTCGGCCTGAAAGAGTGGAGCCCGAGGACCCACGGTCCGTAGGAAGCCCGCCAGAAGATGCCCCCGTGCCCAGAGTGGGACCTTCCCCCAGTCCACCACCCCCACACGAGCGGAGCAGGGCCTACCCCATCGGCCCGACCTCATCCCCTGGCACCACACCGGCCTGCAGCACAAGGCCAGCAATTGGTGGGGGTCAGCATAAAAGAGACCACCCAGGCAGACGATCATCGTACCCCGGGCGGAAAAACCAGACCCCCCACACGCCAACCGCACCACACGCATACAAACACAGACGCATACACCCACCCACATGTACAACACACATCATCACACACACACCATAAACTCTCTCACAACAAACTAGTCAATCATACATAAACCAATGCACTCTCAGATACATTCTCGCTCCCACACCATTCGCTCGATCACATTCGTGGGGAGGGTAGGTCTCCGGCTTGCTGTCCATGTGGCTCCAGGCAGGGACCGCAGCTCCTCCCGAGCCCCGCCCAACCCCCCCAAGCCGGGTGAGGCAGAAGGCAGCAGAAAAGGTACCTCAGAACCCTGCAACCCAGCTTGGACGTGAGTGTGTGGAACTAAAGTGCACTGAAGGTGGGTGACACCTCCAGGAGCACGACCGCTGGCTGACGGTGTCTCCCCCGGACAGTGCACCCCCTCACCCTAAATGTCTTTTTGCAGTTAAAACTGGGGGGTTGATCTCTCCGCCAGGGCCAGTGGGCAAGGCCACAACTGGCCTCAGCCCTAGGCCCCAGTGAAAGAGCCCACCCCCGGCCCTAAATGTATGTGTATGTGGCTAAGTATGAGGGACTTTGGGAGATAGCCAATTCTCCGAGGGGTCCAGCAGGCAGAGCCATCATTGGGAAGGCTCCGTCTACTGGCCCCCCCGGAAGGAGCCCCCAGATTCCTGGACGAGTGTGTATGGCTAATGCAATTAAAACTGCAGAGCATCCCACTTGGGAGGGACGGAACCACTTCCCGGTAGCGCCGGTCCCTCCATCAGCAGGACGCCCCTTGCAGACCTAAGTGGATGAATGTAGAGAAATGTAGTTGGGAAGCAGAGCACCAGGGTCCGCAAGTTTGCACATCTTTGACTCCATCTTTGTTCCCTCTTGTGAAAAAAAAAATTATTAATTAGTTATTAACAAAAATGAACAATTAAAGATTATGAACTGCAGATTGCTGTGCCACCTGTGGTTCTGGTGGTTATAGTGCTGTGATGCCTGTCAGTGTGTTTTTAGTTATGCAATTGGCTACTCCTTAACACAAACTTAACAGAGTTAAAGGTATTTAGTGCTGTTGCTCACAAGTCTGGTGGCACAATTATTACCCCTAGATACTAGGTGGTAGTATGCACCTCAATATAGTTGTAGGTTAAAAAAACTAAAGCAGAACAATAAATAAATGTCATTACATGTTGATGCGTAGTTTGTGGACAGTATGGCTGCAGAAGGGAAGTCAGTTTCACTTGTTATGCCTCAGCCTGGAAGAGTGATGCAGCAGCGTATTTTTGATTAAACTTTCTCCGGTCCTAGTTCACACCACAGCAATGCAACAGACCACATTAATTGGCGAGCAGATTCTGACTGCCGCTCAAGTTGTTCCTTGTTCCGGCAGTTGTTTGTAGCAAGAAAGCGGCACGTTAATGTTTTGGCATCTCAATGTTTTGTTAATATGTTGTTGTCTGTACACGGTCAAAAATAAAGTAGTTTTACAGGAAACAAAACGCAGTTTAGTTGAGAGAGTCTGCTCGTGAATTGCTCTGATCTGCTTTCAATAAAGTATCAAGTGTCAAACCTCTGCGTTTTGACTTCGGAGCAGTGGTTGAGTTTAACAAGCATCATTCATACATCAAGTATTCTCCTATAAACTAAATAAGTAAATAAATATAAATCCTGCTGCCACTGCAACAATATGAGCATAAGTCTATGTACGTAACACAATACCAACGGATCACATTAAACGTATCTAGACCTCAGACCTCATGGGCAGTCTGAGATTCCTTTTGGTGACTTTTGGTGAACATGTGAGTCCTGTCACGGTCCCTGGACAGAACAGATGTAACACGTGGTGATAAGCTCATAGCTTTGAAAGTTACCAATTTCAGTTCATTCTTTTGTTGTGCAGCTAGAAGAGACTGTGGTCCTGGGACACTGAGAACACCAGTCTTTGTGTTCTATGGACTTTGGTCTTACTGTGAACCAATTAAACTTAACTCTGATAGTGTTTCCTCTGTGTAGGTATCAGATGGGAGACTTCAGTGGAGATGTCATCAGACAAGTGTCTTTGCCTTTAATGGGGAAGCCGGGAAATTGTGTTGTGAGTCTGCCCGTTGTCTCTGGGGAATACATAGATTATATCTCATATTTTTCATGCCTGAAATTAGGACTGAAATGATCAATAATGATTTGCCATTATCGATTAGTCAAGTATGCCCATGCTCGCCCCGTGTAGTGCTACACTCAAACCCACACACATACTCTGCGGTTGTGCATTGAGAGTACTCTTTCCACCGTTCAGTACCATCCTCAGTTGAGGTCAACAGCTGCTCACTTCCACTGAGAACAGATCTGGTGAAAAACGTCTTCCCCCACCTGAGGCGTCGGTCAGTTTGCCAGAATCTGAGGCCAAATGATAGTCATCCTCTATTGCCTCCTTGAACTCCTCCATGGCCTCTCCGAAGTCCCTCCAGGCCTGAGTTTTTGCATCCACAACAGCACGGGCTGCAGAACGCTTGGCCCGTCAATACCAGTCAGCTGCCTCAGGAGTCCCACAAGTCATCCGGGCCTGAATGGACTCCACCTTTAGCTTGATGGCACCCGTTACCTCTGGCATCCACCACCTAGTTTAGGGATTAGCACGATGGTCTGATGACTACTACTGTGACCTTTTGGCCTAGGGTGTCCTGGTGCCATGTGCACTGATGGACACTCTTATGTTCAAACATGGTGTTTGTTATGGCCAGACTGTTTCTAGCACAGAACAACGTAACACCACTCTGGCTCAGATCAGGGAGGCCATTCCTCCCAGTCACTCCTGGTGTCTCGTGGGCGTTGAAATCCCCCAGCAGTCCCCAGTTGGATCACAGCTGCGCTGGGGAGCTATGAGCAAGCCCACACCAGCCTGCTGCCTCTCACCACAGGCAACTTTAGAGTAGAAGTGAACCCCCTCTCTAAGAGTTGGGCTCCTGAGCCCAGGCTGTGCATGGAGGTGAGCCTGACTATTTCTAGCCGGTACCACTCAAAGTTTTGCACCGCCGCCTTATCGTGGTGTAGTTTGGCTGCCTGAATGAACCCGGGTGCTATGTGGTAGGAGCTAAATGCCCCTGGTAGGATCTCCCATGGCAAACATGTCCTGAGCAACAGGCCATACTGAGTGGCTCACAAAGCCAACTATCATGTATAAAATATCAAGGCCAGAGACGTCGCCCAGTATGGCGCAGCACTATACGAGCGCCTGGTGGTCAGGCCTATTTCCACGGGACCGGGTTGGGCATAGCCCGTAGGAGTGATGTGGGACTGTCCTCATGTCGACCCACCACCCGTAGTTAATACCTGTATACATCATCTATGTTTACAGTAGTGTTAATATTACTGTACTCCTGTGCGGCAGACTCCACTTAAATTTAAATATGATTGATTGATTAACTAACATCACCTACACCTAATTTACAGAAACAATCACATTAGTTATCAACAATAAAAGATGAGCAACAAGATTCAGTCTTAAGCATGTCGTGTTTTTATGGGTGTCATGTTCTGTGTTTCTTCAGCCCCAGATGGAGGTGATTAGTGAAGGCAATGTGTCAGACTTACTGCCACAGTGTTTATGCCACTCTTTGGGTAAGCTGTCACTGCCTCCTTACTGGATTGGACTGAGCCGCCGCAGGATGGAACGGGGTGCTGTGCTATCGATGCAGGTAAACCAACCTGTCATTTCTTTTCTCTCTGTCCAAGCAGGATTATCCTTGACCGAGCCTCCTCATCTTTGGGTCTGATAGATTCTCTTACATATCCCAACTTCAGGACCACAACCAGTACTAATGTTCCACTAGAGCAGAAACATCCAAACTCAAGAACCACCCTCCCTTCCTTGACTGAAGTCCTGAACAATATTCAGAACCTGAGAAAGTTCAGCTCTGAAACCAGACTATCTCAGGACCACAAGGAATTAGGCAGCAGGCTCACACGATGCATCATGGATGTCCACAAACTCACCTCCTGCTTGTCACTTGACATCAGCTGTAGAAATGTTAAATTCCAAAAATATAAATTAAAGCCCCTGATGGGCATCGATTATCAAAATGACCCTTAGTTGCAGCCCTACTCCACAGACAGCTTTAATGTTTCAACTCTCAAAAGTCTACATTCACTGACTTTTAGTGTCCTCTGTGGAGCACAGCAGCTTGATGATACTTGAAGCTGAGGATCCAGTTCTAATGTAATCCTGTGGTTTAAGAATTCAAAATTATATTACAAAGGGCAGGTGTGTCAAGGTGTATAAACCTGAACCATTTTTCCACACTTTATTTTTTATTTTATGTATTGTTTCTGTTGTAACCAGCAGGGGGCGTCACAGAGAAGCAATACCTCAGTCATCAGCAGCAGCTGTTACATATGCGGAAAAAACAGCTGGAACCGCTGCAACTAAAACACAACATGGCTAGTAGATTCAGCTAAGATAGAAAATAACAAGTGCAGACATTGTTATATTTTCATCGAAGTAACTTTTAGAAAATTGAAGAGGAATAAATGTGTAGAACAGACAAGCTGGAATCTTAAATAACAAACTTGTGGGTGGTTTAGTCAATTTCAAACTTTGGAGAGGATGGTATACATCAAGATTATTCAATAGTCTTCTATTCTGCCAACATAGTTGCCTTACTGCTTTGTTCTGAGACTGTGGGGATGGTGGTGTAGGGTTAGCACAGCAAGAGGTGCCTCTGTGAGGTGTCCACCTTGTGGGTTTTCTCTGGTTACCCCCGTTTGCTCCCACAATCCAAAGATAGGAAGTACGTATAGAGGGAGAAGAAATGTGATCTCTCTTTCTAAGCCTCGTCAGAACTCTGGCTGCAGCATTTTGAATAAGCTGTAGGCTCTTTAAGGAGCTGTTAGGACATCCTATGAGTAAGCAGTTACAGTAGTCCAGCCTAGAGGTAACAAATGCATGGATCAGTTTCTCTGCATCGCTCTGAGAGAGGATGCTTCTGATTTTAGCTATATTTCTAAGATGAAAGTAGGAGGTTCTGGAGATTTGCTTAATGTCAGATGTAAAAGAGAGATCCTGGTCAAAGATGACGCCAAGGTTCCTCACAGTAGAATCTGAAGCTAATGTTATGCCATCCAGGGTGGCTATCTGACTCAATAGCGTCTCTCTCAGATTTTTAGGCCCAACAATAAGAATTTCAGTTTTATCTGAGTTTAGTTGAAGGAAGTTTTAGGACATCCAGGATTGGATGTCTTTTAAACAACCCTGAATTTTGACTAGTTGATCTGTTTCATTTGGTTACAAGGACATATAAAGCTGAGTATCATCTGCATAACAATGAAAATTAATAGAGGAGACATGTATAGGTAAACAATATTGGACCAAGCACAGGACCCTGTGTTACTCCATAGCTCCCAATGCTGTTCATTTAATCCCGATTCTATGTTCTAGTGTCTGTAATAGAATGTTATGATCAATTGTATCAAATGCAGCACTAAGATCTAGCAGGACAAGGACAGAAACTATTTCATTGTCCGAAGCTAATAGAAGATCATTAGTGACTCTAACCAGAGCTGTTTCTGTGATATGATGTTTTCTAAATCCTGACTGAAAATCTTTGTACAGGTTATTCCCACTCAGGTGGTCAGATAATTGTTTAGCAATGTTTTTTTTCAAGAATCTTGGAAATAAAGGGTAAATTTGAAATGGGCCTATAGTTGACTAGTTCTCCAGGGTCCAGGGTAGCCACAGCCACCTTTAAAGCCTGTGGTACATAGCCTAAATGTAAGTTCTAAATGTAGAACTTCTTTGAGTAATCTGGTTGGGATTGGATCTAAAAGACAAGTGGACGACTTGGAAGAGTTGATTATTGAGGTTATGGGGAAGAAGCTGTCTAGGTAAGACAGAGGATTTAATAAATTTAAAGTTGATGGATCTAGACAGTGCTTTCTGTCATTTGGAAGAAGTCGCTGCTGAATGTCTTTTCTAATGATGATAATTTTATTAGTAAAGTAGTTCATAAAGTCATTGCTGCTGAGATTTAATGGGATAGTAGGACTTAACACAGCTGTGACTATTAATCAGCCTGGCTACAGTGCTAAAAAGAAACCTGGGGTTGTTTTTGTTTTCCTCAATTAAGGAGGAATAATATGTTTTATAGCAGCACAAAGTGCTTTTTTTATATATTATTAGACTGTCCTTCCATGCAATGCAGTTTACATTTATTTTGTTGGAACGCCACTGCCTTTCTAGTTGTCTGGTCCTGTGCTTTAGGCTGCGGATCTCTGAAGAAGAAGGCAATGAATCTGAATGGTTAGCTCCATGGTATAACTCAGAGGAGCCACTGTGCCTAACATTATACGTAGAGAAGCTGCAGCATCATCTACAAGACAGTCAACCTGTTCATAAGGATTAAGGTGACTGTTCTGTGTATCTATAAGACATTGAGGCAAAAGATGATGGAATCATCTGCTTGAATCTGGCAACAGCGTTGTCAGATAAACATCTGCTATAGTAACATTTCTTTCCAGCTATTGTAAGGTCAATTATGCTAAATTCAAAAGAGGGGAAAAACTATTAATATATCAATTTCACCCCCATATGTCATGACAAGATCTAGGGTGTGGTTAAAACAATGAGTGGGTTCATTTACCTGCTGTGTAAAACCAATAGTGTCTATTAAAGAGTTAAAAGCAGTGCAGAGACAGTTGCTGTCAACATCCACATGAATGTTAAAGTCTCACACTACAATGACTTTATCTATGCTAAGAACTAAGTCAGATAATAATTCAGAGAATTCAGTTAAGAACTCTGAATATGGAGCAGGAGGACGGTAAACAATACAAAACACAACTGGCTTCTGAGTTTTAGAGTCTGGGTGAAAAAGGCTAAGAGTGAGGCTCTCAAATGAGTTATAGCTATGTTTAGGTTTAGGAGTAATTAATAAATCTGAGTTATAAATTGCTGCTACTCCTCCACCTCCTCCATCAACGTGGGATGGACGCCGTCTCTTCTAATCAGTCCAGGTTTTCCCCAAAAAGTGCTCCAATTAGCCACAAAGCCCACCTTGTTCCCACCTCATCGCTCCAACCAGTGGTGGAGCGATGACAGCCGGCTATACATGTCATCGCTGGTCACATTGGGGAGGGGTCCAGAGAAAACTACGGAGTCCGACATTGTTTGGCGAACGAACACACCGACTCAATGTTAGTTTTAGTGACTTCCGATTGGCGTAACCAGGCGTCATTAGCTCCTGCGTGTATTACGATCTTAGCGTACTTACGCTTATCCTTAGACAGGAGCTTAAGATAAGACTCAATGTCGCCCGCTCTGGCCCCAGGCAAACACTGAACTATGACCGCTGGATTCTCTAACACGTTTCGGACTATGGAGTCACCAATGATCAGAGTGGGTTTCTCAGCGGATGTGTCGCTGAGTGGGGAAAATCTGTTTGAAACGTGAAGCGGTTGGTGGTGAACCGTGGGCGCCTGCCTAAAGCTACGTTTCTTACGAGCCGTGACCCAGTCGTTACCCAGCTGCCTGGGACCTGCCAGGGGACTGGTAGCAGCTAAGCTTGGAGGTTCCGCACCGGCGAAAGGGACCTGGCTAGCTGGCCTGTTTTTTAAGGTGCGAAGCAGAGACTCCAAGTCTAACAACCTCGCCTCCAACCCTGCAACTAGCGTACACCTATTACAGATACCATTACCATCACTAAAGGAGGCGGAGGATAAGCTAAACATAAGACACACCGAGCACCGAACAGAGCGAGAGGGAGAGGAAAAGGGGGAAGCCATAGCAGGAAAGTAAGCTAGGAGCTACGCTAGCGGAGAAAACACTTGGATAACAGTGAAAATTAGCAGGACTTTTAATGAAAGGAAAGGATGCTTGAGTGTTAAAAGCTTGTTTTGCAACTCTTAGCAGTCGCTACCAGATATAAAACGATAATATTTAGAAAAGAGCGGAGAATAACGCCGTACACACAGCGGCAGCAAACCTCAGTAACCGGAAGTGAAACGATACGCTTACCGTCAGTCAGCCAAATGATGAGACACAAACCCTGCGGTGTAATTACACTTTGTGTGCAACTCAAATCTAACCCAGTCACAAATATCATATGTTCTGATTCAGCATGTTTCTGGCTCTCAGTGTGCATCTTCTGGTTTGATCAATAGCACAGTAGGTCAGGAGAGTCTGGTCCGAAGACTCTGGACTCAGCCAGTGCTCAGTTTGCAGCTTCGGCTATGGTCAGCACTCTTGCCGTTGCTCATGGTCACAGTGAAAATAAACCTTACAGGACCAGTGTGAATGGAGTCTGTTATTCAGGTGAGCTGCTTACCTGTTATAATAATCCTATCATGTTAGTAATTTACCATGAGACAGATGTCGTCACAAAAATGAACACATTCTCCCCAAGTGTTTCTTGGATACATCAGGATAAGTGGATATGGTTGGAGAGCAAACGGTAAGACTGTAGGATGGGAGGGGGGGTCTCTGCATCAGTAAAGTGAAGTGTAGTTTATAGATGTATGACCGAGGCCATCATACATCCTTGAAGGGATACACAATAAGGTAAGGAAGATAGAGGCACGGCTGGTAAGCTAGATTGGTCCTGGGAAGGCAGGGGTAAAGGAGAGGGGACAAAATAATACAAAGCCAATTCTAAGCAGAGAGAAAGCACATCTGCACTCCTCAGGAGGCGGCAGTAGAAGCATTGACTTTCTGTCCTTCTGAAGGACCTTCTGTTTTCTAATATGAAACCATGTGTTTGTTTCAGGTCCCTTCAGGCTTCCATACTCCCATCTCTCTGAGCAGAGCACGGCTTTTATCTCAGGGCTCGTGGTCATCCTCCTTCCCTCAGTCCATCTCCAACCAGAGGAGCCAAGTGGGATCGGTGTATCTCCACAACTCGCATATCGCTCTAGCCACTGCCTCCCCAACATCTGCCTTAAAGATTGTTGCTGGTGCGGCCAGCTTTGACCGAGTGCACAATATTTCCACTATTGGGTAATTACGCAAATGTAAAAATCTTTAGGCCAATAATACAATTAACAACGAAACTTCATTAGAAACTAGTTTGTTTTTGCTCTGCATTGCCAACGATTCTTCTAAAATATTGGACTGAGGCAGGATCAGAATTCAGAGTGTAGCTCGAGCTTCTACAGTATTAAAAAAAAGTAATAAAAAGCTTGGGGTGCAGATAAACAGAATGGAAACAAAGCTGATTACAGTGTGATGTTAACATTTAAGAAATTATGGTCATGAGCAGCATGTTTAAGGTTATAAGGAGTTTTTTTAACTGAGACCACGCTACCCATGGAGGTCACGTAGCCCCTGTTGCTCCCTGCCCCATCAGCCTCTGCTCCACCTCTGACGAGTGAATGTGACACATTTCAGAAGATTGTTAATGTTCCTACAATGTGAATATTGTCATTATTGTTGTACATGTGAATGTGTTTTTTTGTATTGTAACTGCAGCATCACCTCTGACTAGTTCACATCAACACTGTATACTTGCTCATTGGTCCGAGATGAGCCCATCTGTCTCACTCCGATCGATTATTTATTCCTCATGTTTAGTTTTGGTATTTGTTCACAGGTTGGGTCTCTGAATGAATCTGTGTCAGGATTTGGTTTTAATATTTTAAATGATTCAGATGATGATTTAAAATTAAAATCTGCAGTGAGAAAAAAGCTTTTGAAAGCTTTTTGAGTTTAAGCTTTTTCATGAAGAAGCAGAGGTATCACTCTGCTTCAGAAAAATCAAAACACAGACCTTCAGTCTGATGCCAAAGAAACAGAAAATGAAAATGTTTTTCTGCAAATTATTGTAAATGAGCCGCTTGAACATATAAATTACATTTATTACATATACAACAAAATAAATAACAGCTTCAGTACTTAATGCCCTTTTTAATAATACTAATAATTAATAATTAGTCCTGGCCTAGAATAGAATACCTTTTGTCATTGTATGTTGTACAACTGAATTAAAATGTAATAATTTTGGTAATTAACAAATATAATGGTCACAAATAAAATCAAACATTGCTAGATAAGAAAATACACCCGTATTTCCATCCATCTATTGCACAGCTCATAGTGCGATGTGGTTCAATTTTCTGAGATGTCACGTTTACATTTTAGCAGCCAGGTTACTCCCAGGAACTTGAAGGCAGCCACCCTCTCCACACGGTCTCTACTGATGAACAGTGGCTGAACGTCCATTTTGTACCTCCTGTAGTCCTCTACTAGTTCCTTGGTCTTGGTGGTGTTTAGGAACAGATTGTTTTCCCCACACCAGACACACAGCTGCTCCACCTCATCCCGGTAAGCGTACGCATCATTCCCGGAGATGAACCCCATCACAGTGGTGTCATCAGCAAACTTGATGATGGCGTATAGCCCTGTATAGCTGGTGTTGAGGGCGAGGGCTATGGACATGTGAGACCTTACTCTAACCCTCTGGGGGCGGGCTGTCAGGAAGTCCATAATCCAGAGACAAATGGAGCTGGAGAGTCCGAGGGCCTCTAGTTTGTATACTAGTCGGTGAGTGAGGACGGTAATAAAGGCAGAACCAAAATCCACAAACAGCAGCCTCACATAGCTCCCCAGCTGCTCCATGTAGGACAGCCAGGGTGGGAAAATGGACTGGTGTAAGGACTGGTTAAAGATCTCAAAGAACCTCATCAGCTGGTCCGCACAGTCTTTAGGCACTTGTCCAGTAATGCCATCAGATCTGGCAGCCTTTCTCGGGTTCACTGAGTAGGAGGGTTCAGCATCAGCTTCACCTTATGCTCTTTCACACTGAGGGAGGGGCCGCTGTGGGCTTTGAAATCTTTATTCTGCTGAACAATATTTTGAGCTGTGTTCTTAAGTACTACTACTCTTACAGCGGTAAAGAAACGTCTGTTATCCAAAACACTCCATGTCCCATAGTGCCCCGCGGCTGCCTCGGTGGTCCAGCATGGACCTGGGTGAGCCCGGGTGAGGTGGGAGTGATCAATCGGCATCAAGCAGGGATCAGATCTGTGCTTTGTTCGGGTTCTATGGTCCGGTGCACTAGGATTCTCTCAGCTAGGTTTTTGTAGATCTTGACATTGCAGCCTTAAACGGAACCGCAGCCGAACGTGCCTTTTTGCTTATTTGTGCTGGTTTTCGGAAGGTAGACGTGATGGACGCGGCGGAGTGCGGGGTGAAGGTGATGTGCCGCTTCAGGCCGCTGAACGACGCAGAGCGGAATCGTAGAGACAAAGACGTCTCAAAGTTCAACGGACACGACACGGTGGTGCTGTCGGTAGGTGCTCAATCCGGTAGGACCGGGAAAACACCGGGCCCACAGTCACGCCCTCTTTCCATTTGCAGCAACAATAGAAACGGCTGCTGCACATCTGTTGATGGATTCTTTGACATTCTGCTCATTACAAACCCTAACAACAAACCTTAGTTTCAGATTTAATAATTGACGTTTCTCTGACAATACACAAATATTATGGTTTATTTGTGAAACAGTTAATGTAAGCTAAACTACACAACAGCACGTAGTTTTAATTTCTCACGGATTCTTTTACAGTTATGATGATATGCTTTACAGCAGAACCCTAGTTTAAGCTGACATCGGTTTTATATTTATATTTTCAATCAATCAATCGTTTCGATTTAAATGAAGGTGTTTTTGCTAAAGATCGCGTGTTTCTGTCCCAGTTGCCTCGTCTCAGACATGAACATAACGAGACAGTTGGTTGCTTCTCTTTGGTATAATGAGGTTTTAACTCAGGTCTGAACTTTAATATGTTCGGTTCTACAAAAACAAAGAGGTTTGGTAATAGAAACCGAGCCGGAGATGCACCTTCTGCAAAGTGGGAAATACATCGTCTCCATGACAACAGTTATTAAAAACCACTGACAGCAGAGCTTCCGGCAGGTGTGTGAATATGTTCAGTTTTGTTTATTGTACAGGCTATCTTAAGATAGATGAAGTGGATAATGTCCAGAATTACAATGTAAGTGTAATAGTTTTAAATTATTGTTTTCCTTAAGAAAAAAAATCTAACATCGAACTAAAAACGACATTTTGTTAAGATTAGAGCAAGGGTTAGACGCCTGCCTTTAGTTATGATGGTTATTAGGGAAGGCATTATGTTAATAAAGCTTCGATTAAATTACTTCGATACAAGTACAAGGATGGGTGTAGGTGTCTGCATTACTCATCCAACCATCTATTTTTTTACCGCTAAGTCCCCTGCAGGGTCGCGGGGGTGCTGGAGCCTATCCCGGTCCGGGCAGGGTGCACAGTCCAGGAGACAACCATTCACACACACAGTCACACCTACGGGCAATCTGGAGCCTGAGAACCCGGCGAACACTGCACCACTGTGCCACCCTACTGTATTAACCAACAGTAATCATTTTATTCTTTCAGTAATTTTCCAGTGGAACGCGTTGCCGTGGTGACATGTATTTTATTGAAAGACATTTGCCACAAATCGTCTTAGAAACATTCATTCTGGCCATGTGTTATATTTAGGGATGCAACAACGAATCGAAGAGTCGATAATAATCGATGACAGATATTGATCGAGAATGATTTGCCGTTATCAATTAGTTGGGCTGCTAATTTTACAGCGCAGGACGACGGCAAAATAACGCAACCGCTAGCGAAATGGGGAAGCAAACATATCAAGCGGCAACAGGAGAAAGGCTGCGCCCTATTAACCTAAAAGTCACACAAAGTTCAGATGGTGGTTTCCAAATACTACAGCGACACAGGGGAACGTAAGAATGAAACGCTGGTCGTAGCAGCGGTAACAAACAATTTATCCACCATCTGTGTTAAATGTTACTTTGTTACTTATTCTGTTACATCGCGAGCGTCAGCTGGCTGCGCGTCATCTCGTTCGCTACACAGTGATGAACGGCGCCACCACAGAACAGCGCAACTTGAACGGTGCAGACACTAAATGCATTAAAATATGACGACGTGGTTTTTAGTGGTTGTCACCGTTGCCTCAGAGCCAGAAGGAGCCCAGAAGTCTCTGTGGAGTTTACAGGTGTCTGTTGCCGTGTCTTCGTGGGTTTTCTCCCACAGTCAGGTTAATGGAGCTGCTGCAGATCTTCACATTGTAACAAAACTGTATGCTTGCTTTGATTATTTATATTTTGTATATTTTGCATATTGAAGTTTATTTTTCAAACGCTGGTTCTGTATTTTGATGAGATTTAAAGAGTCAAAATGAAAGTTTTGTTTAAAAAAGTCTGGTATGGTATTTTTAATAAGCAAAACATCAAATAATATTTCTAATTTTTTAAAATCTAATTAATACGATCAATCTATTAATAAAAAAATTGACAGATTAATTGGTTATCAAAATAATCATTAGTTGCAGCCCCAGTTAGATTAACTAATTTGCTTCTGACAATCAGTTAGTTCTGTTGTTTCCTGCTCTCAAACCTTCTCAGTCTGTGATGTTATCACTAATTATCAGTGTGATAAACCACCTTAACATTTACTAGCATGCCGACATGGAGAGGATCACATGTACTGTAACTATGTACAAAGTATCCACTAAAGGACTGAGGACATAAGGGCTGTATTTATGCCCTGTTACAAACCCCCACATGATCTGTTGACTGGTCTTTGATATACATGTTATAAATCCACTTTACTTCCTTCACAATGTTCCCGTGGTCACCACAGTGAAATACCCACTATTTGGTAATCATATGCTTGATGACCCCCCCACACACACACATAGCATGTCATGACAACACAATTTCCCACATTCCTCCCTTTTTGACACTAAGTTTAAAATATACTGTGGGAGCCAATATTATCTTTACCATACTGTCTTATTATTGTTGTCTTTTTATATTTGGCACTGCTGGGTGACGTGTGGGTGGAGTCAATGGCAGGTGACTTGGGACACTATTTAAGGGACGTGGCCACAGGTGCATGGCAAAGATGGAATTGTGTATGGACAATAAAACTAAAACCATCTGCAACATATTACGTCTTGACATCATTTCTGTAGCAGTGAGTTAATGCCAGGACTCCCCTTGTCAGCAGCGACTAAGTAAGGCGCAGATAGTCGCTACATGTACAAGGGAAATTATTGTCCATTTAGTGTCAGTCTGCCTTTCAGTCCTCTGTTTGAGCAATGTAAAAGCAAAACTGTGTTTTAAAAGCTCCTGTGGAATAGTCTCAGTAACCATGTTGTTACTGTAGTCAAACAAGATAAAAATGTGAAGCAGAAGTATCACAGGTATCACTCTGATGAGGTCTTACTATGGCTTTCATGACCGTTATATAGAATGGACCTCAATTTAATCATTTTACAAATATTTGGTTTGGCTCGCACCGCAAGCTCATCCATCTAATTAGGAAGAGATCTCTTGTTCCTATGATGAAGGAGGGGAGAGTCTTTTTACTAAGTTGTTTTCCAGGGCAATGTCCTCAGCAGGTTTTCAGTAGAAGCTCAGCGGGGATCTCGTGTCTGTCCCTGGGGAGAACTATGGTGCTGTGCAGTGTAAGCAGCTGCTCCACGCTGTAAATTGTGGGCACGCTAGGTCTGATGCACATCCTTGCTTTGGAGGATATACTTGTTTAATATAGTTTCTGGTATTTTTGGAGATGTAGCAGATTGATAATATTGTTTCATCACAAGATTCAAAAGATTTTGTTTGATTTTAATGTATTGTAATTCAATTGGATTTCCATTTTGAGTTCAAAAGAATATTTCTCAATAAATTTTCTGGAACCTTTCATTCCATAAAACCCTGTAGATCGTCCACACCGCCCATTTCAATGTGTGCTTTTCAGTCCCCCTTAATGAATGACCTAATGGAAACACCATTCCCTCCATGCGGGTTCGGTGTTTCGCCAACAAAAAGCCGTGAGTCCCCCTTAATATCAAAGCTTTTATAAAGAAGAAGAGAGCATTTAAATCAGGGGACAGGGAGGAGCTGAGGAGGAAAATCCGTGAGAGGAAGGCCAGCTACAGAAGGAAGATGGAGGAGTAACTGAGAAAGAACAACGTCAGTGACACACCCACAGGCTGAGGGGCGCCTGAGCTGGGTCAAAGAGCTGAACTTACATTTCAATAGGTTTGAGACTCATCCCAGCAACACTTCTCGACTTCACACCACCCTGAGACACTCCTTCAACCCCTGTTCTTTTCCAGCACCCAGGTGAGGAAAGAGTCCTAAAGTCCTGCGCAGGCGAACTGTGTGAAGTGTGTCTTCAACCTGAGCCTCAAGCTGAGGGTGGTACCACAGCCCTGGAAGACCTCCTGCGTGGTACTAGTGCCCAAGACACCGAACGCCAAAGACCTCAGCAGCTTCAGACCAGTGGCCCTGATGACACACCTGATGAAGACACTGGAGAGACTGGTCCTGGGTCACCTTCGCTCTGCAGTTGGAACCTACCTGGACCCGTTGCAGTTTGCCTACAGACAGGGCATCGAGTAGAGGACGCCGTCAGGACTGTGTGTCTGACACTTTGACCTGCAGTGTGGGGGCCCCACAGGGGACTGAACTGGCCCCTTTCCTCTTCACCCTCTATACGTCAGTCTTCAGACACAACACGGACAGCTGTGTTCTGCAGAAGTTCTCTGATGACTCTGCGATCGTCGGACTGATCACCGATGATGACGATACAGAGTGCAGAGGACTTACTCAGAACTTCGTGGACTGGTGCCAGCAGAACCACCTCCTCGTCAATGCAGGGAAAACGAAGGAGATGGTGGTGGTTTCCCCAGACGGTTGCTGTCATCTCATCGATGCACATCCAGGGAAGGGACATTGAGAGAGTGGACTCTTACAAATGTCTGGGTGTGTATCTGAACAATAAACTGGACTGGACTCATAACACGGATGCACTGTACAGGAAAGGTCACAGCAGACTCTACCTGCTGAGGAGACTGTGGTCTTTTGGAGTAAGGGGGCCACTCCTGAAGACCTTCTTTGACTCTGTGGTGGCATCAGCCATCCTGTACAAGTGGTCTGCTGGAGCACCATAGTGAAGGACAGGAAGACACTGGACAGGATCATCAAAAAGTCCAGTTTAGGACATGGTGCAGGAGGAAGGTGAGAGAAGGGTCCTGGCTAAACTCACATCCATTCTGGACCAGGACCTTCACCCACTGGAGGACTCATTGTCTGCTCTGGAGAGCAGCTTTAGTAACTGACTGGTCCACCCTCGCTGTGTTTCCACAGATCTTTCCTACCAGCTGCCATCAGACTGTATAACCAGAACTGTTAACCACGTCCCACTACATTCACTCACCCCACTGCATGTGGTTCTGCAGAGCAGATCACCCAGTAATCTGCTCTGCACAATTTTTGTGCAAACTATGTGCACTATTACATATCTATTCTATATTTACACATTATGCAACAAATTTGCTGTGCAACATTAGTGACTTACTTATATTCATCACTGTGCAATAACCCTCTCAATGACCTCATACAACATACTATGATGTACTGTGCTAACACAAACTGTTCTGACGCTGTATTCTCTCTAATCTGTACTTTCTGTTGTGTGAGGTAATTTCCCAACTGTGGGATTATAAAATTATCTTCCCTTATCACTACTGGACAGAAAGAGACAAGGTTAGATAAACATGGAACAATGATGCGAGGTTATTGGATAGAAGAGATAGAAGGCAACAGAGTAGCTCAGTGTATAAATTAAGTCCCCCAGTAGTCTATGTCTATTGCAGCTTAACTAAGAGATGGTTCCTGTGACTAACAATAATTGCCAGTGACCTGAACCATCTCTAACTACAGTATAAGCTTTATCGAAAAGGAAGGTTTTAAGCCTAATCTTAAAGGTGGAGAGTGTGTCAGCTTCTTGAACCTGAACAGGCAGCTGGTTCCACAGGAGAGGAGCTTGGAGCTAAAAGCTCTGCTTCCCGTTCTACATTTAAAGACTCTAGGAACCACGCGTAGCCCAGTGCAGGTTTAACTCATTTGCCCAGGCTTGCTCACCCGTGACTTGGTAACCATTTCCAGTCTCACCGTTGCCTGAGATGTGTTTCAGTCCCCTCCATACATCACAGACGTTGTTTTGCTCCAGCTTCTTTCTGTAGCTGCCATTGCACCTTCTAATTTTATATTTTAAGTCCCTCTGCACTCTGCATAATTCCTCTTTGTCCCCTGAGAGAAAAGCCCTCTTCCTCTCGTTTAGAAGAGCTCAGGGGTTACCCAGGGCTTGTTATTGGAAAAATGTCTTAGTTGGCACAGTGCATTTCACACAGAATTGTATGTAGTCCGTGATGCAGTGTGTAAGACTGAGTGCCCTCCCCATGTGGACTGCAGAGGGGAAAAAGCAAATTGAGTAGGTAGTATTGTGTGTTGTGGCTGAAAATGGTCAAATCCTAAAACGCACAAAATGCATTGCAAGACAAACCTCCTGACTTGCAGTGATTGGACCTACCTTACTGCAGGGCGTGTTACTCCTCCAGGTCACAGACAAACGTTTCGACATTGCTGTTTAAAAAAAGGTTAAAAGGGTACTTCCGAGTACTCCCGTGTCCAAAACACGACAAGCAGTAACTTGTAACTGCACTTATGCGTCTCAGTGCAAGCTTAACCAATAAACATTCTAATATATTACTTACTCAGTGCTCATTTGACTATTTGGTGTGTTTTTTGTGGTTTGTCCTTGGCATCTTGAAGCTAGTTTTGACTGCTACTTTGCTTACATGCAGCACAAAACTAATGATTTGTAACACACACGTTCCCCCATCAGCAGTAGAATTCGCAACTTCATCCAAGAGAAATCGTCAGCATCGGTTCATTACAGTGCTGAGTTATATTCAGTTGTGTTTCTATTGGTGCAGTGCAGAGACACTATGCAGCTGGTTCTCTGCTGCTGGATGCCTGCTCTCTCTGCTGTGGAGAGGCGGAGAGTGAGTGCATCCAGTGGCTGAACCTTGGGGGTGAGGTTCCACCTCAACTTTATCAAATTATCCTTCTTAAATTAATCTAATTTTGGAATATACTATATTTTTCTCTTTCCAGCGAGCTTAAAGTAACATTACGCCATAACACAACATAGACATAATAAATCCATCATTCAAATCAATGTGAAATGATTACATAAAATCAAATACATGTGATTATCGAAGCTTGGGGTGTAGTTCTGCACTTAGAATCCTGGTACCCGATAGGTGATGTTTATGTTTAACTCAGTCCTGTTGTAGAAAAAAGAGTCACCTCAAGTAAGTTTCCTAAACTTTGGGTGAGTAGCAGGTGGTGGATTGTCTCAAAGTTAGGGTTTACGCACATGTTATGTTAAATCTGTGACTCTGTCACCTCTGAGTTTATTAAATTCAGCCATGTCATCTAGCGCGCTTCACTGGAGCAAACAAGATCTAGAACAAACTGTGTGGCAGTCATGATCTTCAGTTTGATTTCTGACATGTTTTTTGTGTCAACCATTCTTTATTGTCATTTCAACTGTATGAATTATGTATAGATTGAAAGGAAAAAATGTCCTATGGGATCATGGTACTGCAATAATAAAGAAGAAGGTGGATAGAGTATTGTACGGTCAGATACACTAAGTACTGTCAGTTTTCAGTGAGTTTGTTGATGAACTGAATAGTGTCACACTGAAAACTAACCTAAAGCTTGAACCTTTTTAAACTCTAACGGGAGTTAGGTTTCAAGCTTCATATAACTTTAACATTTTGTCTTTAAAGGTATACTTCACCATTTTTTAATGGGGGTTAATCAAAAACATGTTGAGTAGTATTTAAAAATTAGGGGCCAAGCAGATACCTCCATATTTTTCATGTGAAGAAATTATTATTTATTTTTCAATCCCCCAGGGCCGCTTTTCTCTGCTCCTGCCCCAGCAACGGTCCCAGTGTTTTTTAAAAGATCCATGCACACGCTTTTTTCATGCTCCACATTGCTAAAGAATTGGATCTTGACGTCTCAGTAAGGTGTCTGTAACTTTTCATGCCAAAAAGCTCTGTAGATCGCCCACACGGCCCGTCTGAAAATGTGTGTTTTAAGCTCTCGTCCACAACGCTCTATTTTCGGAGTGTGTCGGAAGCTAAACTGATCGCCACACCCCTTTGAGGAAGCGCATAGCCGTAATCCGCCGCGGGAATCAAACGTCACGGTCACTGAATCCATTGTAACAGTGACACTGGCTAACTCGTCCTCGTAGTGGAGTTCAACCATACGTTTGATCCAAAATCTGACTCTGAAGTCGAATTGGAGGCTGTTGAAGTGGTTATACTTCAACTGTTGAAGTGGTTACACTTCATCTGGCGCAAGGTACGTCTAAATGGCAAATTCACGTTTAATTTAATTTGATTTATATAATACGCAACTTGATTAGCTGCTAACACTAATACTAATGGTTGCAAATTAGCAGCCTGAATTAATACAACAGAATATTCATAACACGACTACAGCTTGTCTGGGAGCATAGCTTGATAAACTAATATAAACTCATTTTTACATGTTTTTTTATTTCTCGTTCTGCTGCTGTGTAAAAATATTTTTTTCTATAATGGGATCTTCATCTGCAGCTTATATTTTGCTGTACTTATCTGTAATTAAGTGCCAATGTAGGAACAGTGAATGCCTACAGAGGCATGGTGTGACAGCAACTATTGCTTTCAAGATATTGCATGTGTTTATTACTTTTATTAATAAATTAAAATTTCGATAAAACTTACCTCAAGACGCCTGAACTAGATGCCAAACCTACTGTCATGTATGGTTGATGATCCAGGACTGGAGCCAGTATGATTGAATGTGTATTCATTACAGAACACATTTAATATACAGTATATCAGACAATTACACATGCATGGAATAAATCAGTATCTCAGAAATTCATAAAAAACTTTAGAACATTTTACTATTTACAGATTAATCATAATGTACCTGGGAACTCTGGTTTACAAACATAGTTTTGTTTCTAAATATATTGTGACCTAATATTTTTTTAATTGCTTTTAGTAAGGTGTATGATATATCAAGTGCTAATATATATCTAATAGAATTGTAGTTATTGTTTTTTTCAGTACTATGTCTGTGTGTATCTCAAGTTGTTGCAGGTATCTAGCCTAGAAGTGTTGTCAGCTGGTGCTGGGGACTTCTAGGGCGAAGAGTCCAAGTCATCCCACCTTCCCTGGCCTGGATCAGGGCAGTGTTTCCTGAGGGACAAGGCACCTATGTTGGACTTAGACCACCTGTGAAATACCTGGCAATACCTCAATAAAAGCTGAAATATTATAAAACATTTATCTGTTTTTCCTCATTAGGTATATACATACCAAAATAGTTCAGTGAAACAGCAATAGTCAAAGCCAACTTTATTTTTAACCAATGCACCAGCACTATAATGCTGGATAAGTTACCGTCACAGTTCAATTTGCAGACCACAAAATGAACGGGTAGGATTCATAGTTATGTTGAAAGCATAGTTTCTGGAGTGGAACAGGTACAGTCATGGGCAGTTGGCTGGGGAGATGTGAGGATCTTTTTTGTCTTCACGTGTTGGAAGACATCGGAAGCAGTGCAGCTGCTGTACAGATGGAGGATGCAGCTGTTTTCCTTGACACCACTCTAGAAGGTATAAAGAATAGAATAGCAGATTAATGAAATGACCAGTATTTCCCATGTATCTCACAACCTTTACAGATCTAAACAATAAATAGAGGTAGTTAGATCAGTTTTAATGGTGATTGGTCAGCGCGAATGCAGACGTATCCAGGCCGCCAAATTTGAAACGATGGTTCTTGAACCGGATTGGATAAACTCTCAAAAATGTGAAATAAGTAGTGGGCGTACTTCTAACACACCAGGAATATCTTAACGTGAGCCAGGGAGTCAAAAAAACGTAGCAGAATGTCCAAAAAGTGAATTGCATGTGTGTTTAAAGATGGGAAGTTTGATTCTGTTAACTGACTCGGATCTTTAACTCTCCAACAGTAAATGTCAGGGAAGCAGGGAGCGAAGGACCCACACGCACATCTCGGAGACCGGACTGTTGTATAATATTCTTATAATATTTAGCAGAGGTACAGACAGGGATAAGCAAAAACACAGTCAAAAACAGACTAGAGTCGAATCAAGGACTTACTGTCAGGAAATGCTGGAAAGCTGACATCAGGTAACGTGAGCAGAGAACTGGCAAAAACCATCACAGGAACTGAGGCTTAAAGACATGACTAAATGAGTAAATGGAAACAGCTGAACCGGTCACATGAATGAACAAATCCGACAAACACAGACAGGAACTAAACAGTGGTCAAAATAAAACAGGAAGCCACACAACGCCAAGCCCATGATGCTGGATCCATGACAGAACCGCTCTCTCTAAGGCTAAATCTAAGGCTGAACAAAACACTAGCAGGGTGGCGGAGGGAGGATTGGAAGAGGGTCAGAACAAAATCATGAAAACAGGGGAACTAGGAAACACAGAGACTGGAATGCTTTAACTCAGGCAAAAATGAAAAGAGTCCATGTGTAAGTGTCCTTTAACAGGGGCAGGAGCACAACAATGTCCAAAACCCTTTCTTGAAGGAGGGTGCAGGCAAGAGGAGTCTTTGCCCAGCTGTTGCTGCTGTGTCAGAACAGCACACTTAGTGCCCAGGAACCACCAAAGGGTTCTGTGAGGCCGCCGTCAAAACTCCAAAGATTGCCTTCTGAGACCCACAGGGAGCGACAGTGTCCACCAGGATGAGGACGGTCCAGGAGACTGGAGAATCGAGGTGGCCGACGAGAAAGGAGGCACCGCTGCTGTTGCGACCGGAGGCGACAAAGATGAGGCCACCAGAGGCGGCAGAATGCAGAGCGACCAGGGTGAGTCGCTTGAACCACCAGGAAATGAAACAGGAGTGGTCCCCACTCGATGCTGCGCCCTCCCTCGTGCAGCGTTTGATTTGTGGCAGACAAGCTACTGTAACCCTGATTTCTCGCTGTTGGTACGGGCAATTTTCTTTATGTGGTATTCTTCTTTAATGCACCACACGGCAAGACAGTACGGCACATGTACACTTTTTTCTTTACGCCGCTCTTATCCAACGCGCGTCACCTTTTTCCTGCCCCCCGTCAACAAGGACAGGTAGGAACTAATGTTAATTTCAAATAAAATCACTGTAGCTAAAATGACACTTTTCCCAAACATAAAATTAAAAAATAAAAAGGAATACTAAGGTCACACTACAATTTAAAAAAGTGAATAGGGATGATCTAGACCAGAGGTCTGCCACCGGTAACACCCACGTTTTCAATGAAAAAAACACTGGCACGGCAATATTATATTATTTGAGAACATTCAACATTTGTTTTTTAATCCAAAGAAGACATAAAAATCGGGGCTCAGGGGTTTAACATTTTATATTTTATTGACAGAAGATCGTAGCAATTAACAGCATACCTATTCAGTCCCCGTTCCCATTTATATGGAATACAAGCAACGATCAAACGTAAGCGTCATATTACGCCTTGTAAAACCATTAACAGATGATAAAACATTGTCAAGGCATCGACAAGGACAGCTAACTCGCTTTTCCCTGCTTCAAACAGCTGCTGTAACTGAGGGCAACCCGTGCGGCATCACCGGTCAATCTGGAAATGTATTCATTGGTTCGGACGTTGTTCTGCCCACTTTCATGTAGACACAAAACTCGTCAAAGCAAAAGAGCTCAGTGCAGCATTTGCAAATCAAATGTGAACGTTTTAATTTTTTTTGTAAATAAAAATAATGTTTGCCCTGTTCAAACCTTGGGAATAAAAACGATTCTGATTCTGAAAGCGGCTGATCAACTTTGTAGGAACACATTTCATATGGTACAGGTGAAAGGGAGACTAACAACCCAACGCAGCCGAGGCTGTAGCAGCAGAGAAACGCAGATCTTTGTCCTGCGTGTTGATGAGCGTTTCCCCTTGGATGTGGATGGCCACGCCCACGTTCATTCACCAGACGGACATTAAAGAGGGAATAACGAAATAAACAGCTGGTTAACTTAGTAGGAACACCTTGTAGTAGGACATGGTATATTTAGAAAACCCAGTAAAGGTGTGTGAACTGGGGAATACACGGCAGCAGCGACTGAAGAGCAACTGAATAGAGTTGATGTCTTCCTCGCTGACAGGCGCATTTATTTGATAATGCACGTACCTTGGCTGACAGTTAAGTTGAAAAACACACTGAATCTTTATCAAACCATCCCTGAATAACATCTATGAACTGCAGTTTCTTCCTTGATTGTCCATGATTATTATGGACTATTATAGCGCAAATCTTCGCCAGTCCAAATTGTCTAATTAATACTGTGTTTACAATAAAGGTAATCAATAATAATAATTGTATTTTCATTTTAAAATGCACTGCATATTTTAAACGAATGTCGAAGTGCTACAAATAAATTAGACCAGAAAGCTACGATAAATACATACGTTTATTTTTGCAGAGTAAACGTATGTAGAACAAACTACTTGCTGCATTTTTGCCTGTTTTATTGGTTTGTAAGGCGGTGCTTTGATTAAAATCTGTTTGCCGCCCATCGATAGAAACGAAAACGCCTGTGAAAGTGGCTGGATGGACGGATAGGAAATGAAAATGTTGAAACGTACACGGGTCGAATAAGTGATCTCAGCCACTCAGTTACAATGACACGCACAGTCAAAACAAGTCAAACTGCAGTTCTGCAGACACAGAGTAAACACGTACTAACAAACATGTTGCTGTAATGCGTCGCTGTAGATCTGCTGATTTCTGGCGTCCTGTCAAAATTACGATCGACAACTGCTGTAAAACAAATTCCTATGATTATTACGGTTATTTACGTAAAATCTACGACTATTGGAAAACATTTATTAACAAGTTGTGGAAGTTTAAAACCGAAATAAGCGGCTGTAGTTGCAGATGGACTGCGCTCTACGTCTTTACTTGGCCATGGGCATTCAAATTATATTAATTAAACCGCGACGCATAATCATGGTATTATGTGAAGTCAATATGTTGTGTGTGTACATATTTTTAAGAGACACGATTTAAAGACACGAAAAAGCTGAGGAGAATGAAAACAAGAACGTGTTGCTGGTGTGGCGCTGCCTGTTCTAAACCACACAGAACAATTATAACTTTGCAGTGAACAGAAAATAACTAAGCCATCAACAAGTTGTTGCCCTTCATACTCCCCACGTTTGAGCACACAACAGATACTTAATAGTAAAAACTTAATAGTAAAATAGGTCTGGTGTAATATATGTGTGTTACAGGTAGAAATGAACAGTCGGACCTCAGTTACGCTGTAGTGCTTTGGAGGCTTCTAATCAACGCTGCGCCACCTGGTGGTTAAAACGAGACTAGCGTCCTGATTTTTTTCAGCCGGCTGCAGCATTAAAAATCTTTAGTCAGCGACGCACTCGCTGCACCGTGGCGACGCGTCGGTACTGCAGTAAAAATCCTAGTCACTTTGAACTGCTACCACTGCGGTGCTGCAACATGGACTGGGGTCGCTTTGATGTTATTGTCAAGCCACGAGCTGGAACTGCCTTAGTGTTGGTGGCAAAACATGGGGGCGAAGCAGGAACTGGCGATGGCGAGGAGACGAGAGGTGGCGTCCGATGAGAGGCCAGTGCTTTGGTGGGCGCATCCAAGTCCTCACGCATCGAGCATATCCTGTCGAAAAGCTTCCCCACACCAGGGTAGTCAAACCACCAGTATTCCTCATCCAGAATAGCGATGGCGTCTTCCATGACATCCAGTAGTGCCTCCGCGTAGACCCTCAAAACCTCCGCAAAGCAATAGCGGAGGTCCTCGGGCACATCGGCCCAAGTGGAGTCCATGATGTAGCAGAAAACACTTCCCGAAACAAAATATAAATCCTACCTCGAACAAAACCTGATGGACTGGTGTTAGCTGGGTCCAAGCGTGGCCAGATTGTTCTGTCAGGTAAGCACGGAGCAAAGGACCCACATGCACAGACTACAGTAGAGTCAAACCAATGACTTACTGGCAGGAAACGCTGGAAAGCTGAGCAGACAATCTGGCAAAGACCATCACAGGAACTAAGACTTAAATACATGACTAAATGAGTAAATGGAAACAGCTGACCTGGTCACATGACTGAACATAGAGTTAAACAGACAAACATAGACAGGAACAAAACAGGAAGTGGTCAGTACACAACACCAAGACCATGACACTGGATCCATGACATGATAAAGTGAATGAATCATTTCGAGTCATTCGTTCATTTTATTCATTTACAGCAGCTGGCACTGTGAGCGTTGTAAAAATGGTCGCAGTTCTCAAACACTATATACTGAAGACAACATGGTTTGCTTGGGTGGACAAATCATAATCACAAAATGCCACAAGGAATTCAAACCATGTTAAAACCTAGCAAATACACACCACATTAACATAACTTATGTCCTGCATCTTCCCTGCCATTATTGTTTAACAGCGCGACAGTCACTTGGTAGTGGTCACATGAGAAATGAACGAACAAACGATCCATGAGGATCCGTATGAATGAATCACAAAAGAACGTTAGTGCTTGCTAACTATAACTGTATTATATAACAACGACATGTTAAATAACAGGGCAGCTATTTGTGGACTTTTACCAGCTTACGAGCTTCATGCCACCGAACACAGCTGAGATGTTTACACCGTGCAGTTAACGTGCAAGACGTTGAGGCTTGCATGTCATATGCACCCTTTGTCGTTGTTATGCATTAGCATTGAGGATTGACATATGGGAAGCACCCATATGTTGAATGGACAGAGCCAATAGAGCGGATTCTTCTCTCGTGTAAATGGCTAGTTTGTAAGTAACTGTAAAGATTTTCACTTATTCTTACAGACAACCCACGCAAGACTGGCTGTGGCTTAAATTCGGGTGAGCTCTATAGCCCGGAAAATATGGTACTTGTAGGAGCCAGAGGACAGAACAGATAAGTTACCCCATGTGGAGGAGGGCGAGGCTGCCCCAAGGAGCTGGCAACCATCATCTGGCAGCACGTATAGTGGTAGCGGTTCAAAGTGACTAGTGTTTTCACTGCAGTACCGACGCGTCACCACGGTGCAGCGAGTGCGTCGCTGACTGAGGATTTTTAATCCTGCAGCCGTCCAGAAAAAATCAAGACGCTTGTCTCGTTTTAACCACCAGGTGGCGCAGCGTTGATTAGAAGCCTCCAAAGCACTACAGCATAACTGAGGTCCGACTGTTCATTTCTACCTGTAACACATATATTACACCAGACCTATTTTACTGTTAAGTATCTGTTGTGTGCTCAAATGTGGGGAGTATGAAGCGCAACATCAAATAAATATCGTCGCATTCACATTGAAACATTATCCATGACTAGCGCGTGTCATTGTAACTGAGTGGCTGAGATCCGCTTCAACACGGAATCAAAGCACCGTCTTACAAACCAATAAACCAGGCAAAAATATTTGTTTTATTACCAAAAGATACGGAACTGGAGTTTTTGCTTAGAGACAAACGGAAAACAAAAAAAGTCGTTCTCTCGTTACCTCTGCTTATAATTTGGTGGAGACATCAAACTCTTACACAAACACGTGACGTGTTTCGGAGTCATGTGTCCAGACAGAGTGACCAATACACAAATGTATGGATGTGCAAATACAGGCTACGAGAGAAACGGGGGAGTGGTGCACTAGTTGTAGCGAGAATTTCTTTTGACTGTGCATGTCATTGTAACTGAATGAGTGGCATTTTAATTTCCCATCCGTCCATCCAGCCACTTTCATCAGCGTTTTTGTTTCTCTCCAAAGCACCGCCATACAGACCAATAAACCAGGCAAAAATATTTGTTTTTTATAAAAAGACACGGAATTGGAGTTAATATGTTTTTATTGTTTAGAGACAAACGGAAAACACAAAAAGTCGTTCTCTTGTTACCTGTGTTTATAATTTGTTTTGGTCTTAAAAGTTACACAAACACGTGACGTGTTTCGGAGTCATGTGTCCAGACAGAGAGTGACCAATACACAAATGTATGGATGTGCAAATACAGGCTACGAGAGGAACTGGGTAGTGGTGCACTAGATGTAGCGAGAATTTGTTTTGACTGTGCGTGTCATTGTAACTGAATGAGTGGCTGATGTGACATCTTCAGCCCATGTACGTTTCAAAACTTTGATTTCCCATTCGCCCATCCGTCCACCTTCACCAACTTCTCCTTTCTCTTGCTATGGGCGGCAAACAGATTTGAATAAAAGCACCGCCTTACAAAACAATAAACTGAGCAAAAATAGTTTTAACAAAACACACGGAATTGGATTTAAAACTGTTTTTTCGTTTAGAGAAAAACAAAAAACCTCTGTTCTTAATTTTTAATCGTAGCTAATCTGGGGATGGGTCGCGGGGCAGCAGTCTTAGCAGAGAGCTCCAGACTGCTGCTCGAATAAAACACGAGATCGAATGATATGTGATGTGTTTCGTACTCAGATGACTTGGAGCTGAGTTCGACCAAGCTTTTGTTTATCTCATGATTGCTCACAGTCGCAAACGCAAACTTCACACCCCTCCCCCCTCCTCCGTAGAGGCGCCCAGACATGCTAATGTGTTGCTACTACTCGATCAGCAGGTGAGAAATACTTCAGCTCCGGGACAAAGCTCCGTGGGAGACTGGGCAGCATCGGGCGGCGTGATCAGCTGCAGGTCTGAGACTCATTATGCAGCAAGTAGTTTATTCTACATATGTTTACTCTGCAAAAATAAACGTATGCATTTATCGTAGCTTTCTGGTCTAATTTATTTCTTCGACATTCGTTTAAAATATGCAGTGCATTTTAAATTGAAAATACTATTATTATTATTTATTATCTTTATTATAAACACAGTATTAATTGCACAATTTGAACTGGCGATGATTTGCGCTTCTTCCATAACAATCATGGATAATCAAGGAAGATACTGCAGTTCATAGATGTTATTCAGGGACGGTTTGATAAAGATTCAGTGTGTCTTTCAACTTAACTGTCAGCCAAGGTATGTGCATTATCAAATGAATGCGCCTGTCAGCGGGGAAGACATTAACTCTATTCAGTCGCTTCTCAGTCGCTGCTTCCGTCTCCTCCCCAGTTCACACACCTAAAGTGTCCAAACCAATGAATGCATTTCCAAATTGACTGGCGATGCCGCACGGGTTGCTCTCAGTTACAGCAGCTGTTTGAAGCAGGAAAAAGGGAGTTAGCTGTCCTTGTCAATGCCTTGACAATGTTTTATCGTCTGTAAACAATCTAAACAGTTTTTATGGTTTTACAAGGCGTAATATGACGCTTACGTCTGATCGTTGCTCGTATTCCATATAAAAGAGAACAAGGACTGAATAAGTATGCTGTTAATTGCTACGATCTTCTGTCAATAAAATATAAAATAAAACCTCTGAGCCCTGACTTTTATGTCTTCTTTCGATTAAAATGTTGTTTGGGAAACGTGGCATTTCAGGTACTCTGATTTTATTTGTAATTAACATTACTTCCTACCTGCCCTTGTTGACGGGGGACAGGAAAAAGGTGACGTGCGTTGGGTAAGAGTGGCGTAAGAAAATTGTAGCCCGTACCAACCGCGAGAAATCAGGGTTACAGTAGCTTGTCTGCCACAAATCGAACGCTGCACGCGGGAGGGCGCACCGTTCAGCTTCTTATTTTCAGTTTTAAACTGCCATTAGTTGCCATAACTTACTTACGTTCATAACTATACTAAATACTATAACGCGACCAGCGGTTCATGGTCTTGGTGATCCATGCACTAAGTAATACGTTGTCATCTTGTGAGTCACATGATGACAATGATGAGACGCTGTTTTTCCAATAATCAAAATTAAAAGACTGCTTCCACTCAGACTCAAACCCCGGACAAAAAGTTCTGTTTTGCGGGAACAGAACGGTTAAATGAGCACTGAGTAAGTAATATCTTTGATTGTTTATTGTTTTAGCTTGTGTTGTGAAGTTTGACTACAGTTATGAGCTGCTGCTTCTTGTGTTTTAGAGTAGGGCTAGCTTACGTTGCCAACGTTAGCTTGTGCATTAGTTTGGTTGCCAGCAACTCTGATACTAAATAAAAAATTAATTCTTTATTAATTCATTTTTTAGGTCATTTTGGCGGGCTGCGTATCATCACAGAGACAACCGAATTGTTTTGCCAGCCACTAACAGCAGATGAAGAAAAGAAGAGGGTGGTTGTGGAATCTGTGGCTTTCTATATCTGTCTGATTTGGTCCAGAATAAAAGGCTGCTGAACAACTTAGAAACTATGTCTTTATTTAAACACTTATATATATAACCTTTTGTTAAAGACATAAAGCAAGGTCAGAACAATTTTCTGTAAGCCAGAGGCGTTACGCCATGCAGTCGGTGGATCAGGTAGGTCCAATCGCTGCAGGTCAAGTGTGTGCGCAGTGCATTGTGGGTGCTGTAGGATATAATTCTTTTCAGACACAACACATACTGCAGCAGCTTTTTCTTGTTTTCTCTAGACACAGACCATCAAAGTTTTTTGCACATTTGGCTAATGTCCATTTTTTATTGTACAACTTGCTTGTGAACTATCACTTTAAATTCTGCAGGTAAATGTTTGCTTGGTGCCGATTCAGATGTTTTGGTTGTTGTTATTTAGATTCACATGTTTATTACCTGAGTTTGAGATGCTTTTATTTTGACAAATCATTTCCTGTTTTTCAGGGGAAGCCATACATATTTGACCAAGTGTTTCCACCTAAAACAGAACAAGTTCAAGTGTACAACACCTGTGCCAAACAGATTGTCACAGGTTTGTCCAAAATTTATTATTTATTTCAAATAAATAAAGACGTAAGAAAATTAGCTCTATAGAATGATCGTAATTTAAATTTTAGAAGTTTTAGAATAATTTTTTGGTTTTGTGAAGTATCTGGACTTGCTGCATTCTTTACAGAGAGTTCCTGCTTTCTGCCAGTATGTTTTGGACTATTTCATTCTGCATGTTGTGTGGCAGACCTCTAGTTCTGCTGATCTGCTACGTGGTGACCCTTAAATGTACTGTGCAAAGATAAGTCCCTAGGCTGCCTCAGTGCTGACTGACTTTTCATTCAGTGGCATTGAACTCATCTTTACACATTACATTTAAGGGTCAGTACATTTAAGGGAATTGGGTAAATCAAACATAAAACTAAATAAACCATTTCCATAGGAAAATGCAGAGTGAATGCTGAAATTTTGAAAAGATACTGAAACATTTAAAACCTAGCTCAAAGTAGCTGAAGCATTTGAATCATAAATGAATTTACCTCAAGAGAATTTTGAGTTGTTTCAACTTAATTAAAAATCTGCAGAAAAGCTGCAGTTGAGTTTTAAATTGATGGTAGTTGAAGTAAATTTGCTGTAATTATTTTCTATTATCACACCAGCTCAATATTACAATTACATTTTTTAGTTCAAGAGCTGAATGAATAGCTCAAAGCTGTGGAAACACTGAAAACAGGTGAAGGTAGCTGCAGAGGAAGCAGTTGAATTTCAAATTGAGAAAAATTGCATTTTTGCATGTGTGGGTAATTGCTAAACTATAAAATAGTCTCATTAACTGGTGATAATTAAGAACTCGGAAATCGAAAATTCTCTATTAGAGCTAATGATTTTGACTTGAACTTTTATTTTGAAAGGATTTGGAGGCAGTGCGTCTGGTTAATTGCTAAACTGTAAAACAGTCCTAATAACTAGTCATAGATAATCTGTCAGAAGCAGAAATAATGCTATTAAAGCCACTGACTTTGATTGGGGCTTTTATTTTGAAATAATTTGGAGGCAGTGTGTGTGGTTAATTGCTGAACTGTAAAACAATCTTAATAACTACTAATAGATAACTCTTCAGAAGCTATGAAAATGCTAAGGAAAAAGCTAATAATTTGGATTGGTGCTTTTATTTTAAAATGATTTGCAGGAACCGTGTGTGGTTAATGGCCAAATCGTAAAATAGTCTAATTCATTAGTCATAAAAGTAACCAATCAAAAGCAGAAATATTGCTAATTAAAGGGAATTTAATTGGTGCTTTTTTTAAGATTTGGAGGGGGAAGAGTGTGGTTATTTACTAATCTTGACAAAAAACGATGAAAACGACAAAATGTTGACAAAGATTAAAACGATGACAGCGATTAAAAATATGATGATTAAAAACAAGATTAAAAAGATGACAAAGATTCAAAAGTAGACAAAGATTAAAATGTTGACCAAGGTGCATTGTTGACAATCAAGAAAAAGCTGACTAGCCGTTTAATTTGAAAGGATTTGAGGAGGTATTTGTAGTAAATTGCTTAACTGTGTAATAGTTTAATAACTAGTCATAATTAACCATTTATTTATAACCATTGATTTATAACCATTGATTCTTGCCATTTAAGGTTATATATTACATTGGTGTTTTTGTTTTGAAAGGATTTAGAGGTTGTGTGTGACTATAAAATAGTCATTAAATTTCACAATTTATCATTCAAAAGCAAAATAGTCCTATTAAAACAAAAGATTTAGATTAAGCCCTTTCAGAATAAAAGCACCATAGTAAGTGTGTATGGTTGTGGGTGGGGGGTGGGGGTGCAACCAGCTGTTGAAACCAAGCAAATCTGTTAAGCAAACAATCAGTGCAAATAAATAAGCAGGGGTGTATCTTAGGCTGATTAATTTATAACTAAACAACTGCTGTACTGTGGTTTACCTTGGAGATTAATACTAATACCAATAATAGTGTTAAGGTATGTACACATACTCATACAAACATAAACATATATCATATACATACACATATGCATTGTTATACATCTCATACTACTTAATAATAGCCATGACATACTGTACAACACCACAATTTCCATATTTACACATTATTGATATTGGTAGTGATAAATATCAGTAATACTTACAGTTGGGTTTAGAAAGCCTGTTTATCAGCTCAGGTGTTGCATGTCCCACTACAAGGTTATTAAAGCTGTAGCTTAACATTGTTCCCCCTTTGGCTGAGGCAGACTTTGGTGCATAAACAATGCCACTGAAAGCCAGGTTGATGGGAGGAGCTCGACCACTACGCCCAGCCAACGAGCGGATGGGAGTACTCTAGCAGCCAGGGAGCCCACACACCTTCTGTTCCAGGAGGGCAGGTGTTGAGACCCAAGCCGCCCACACAGAACCCCCCAGGCAGAGCTGCAGCAGCCACAGAGACAGCACCCGAGGTCAGAGTGGGCCACCGTGGGTCAACACTGTCCACCCCATGAGAACCAGGGGCAAACACTCCCCCCAGTGGGAGGGTCGGCCTGAGAGAATGGAGCCCGAGGACCACTGTTAATCAATCTTTAAATAGTCATAATTACCCAGCCAAAAGCAGAAATATTGCTATTGAAGCTAATTATTTGGAGAACTATTGCCAGCTGTTGCCAGTAAATGCTTTAAGCATTCACAAGCATTAGCAAAATAAGCCAACGCTACTCCAGACAGTCTAAAACACCATAAACAGGAGCTCATAACTTTACTCAAACTTTAAAGAACAGCATATATGCTGACAATGTGTTACTGTTTCTCCTGGAGCCACAGTCGTCTCTTCCTTCAACTATCAGCCTCATAGATGAATTCTCATGACTTTCAGAATACTCTATTAACTGGATGAAAACATTAAATACTTGCGCATTGAATTGTCGTCTAGGCTATCAGAGCTTATTGATCTAAACTACAATCCATTATTAAAACAAATAGAAGCCAACCTCAAAAGATGGCAGTCCTTACCCATTTCAGTTATGGGAAGTATTGCCACCATAAAAATGATGATCCTGCCAAAAATTAATTACATATTCTCAATGATTCCAACTCAACCAGCCCAGGCGTGGTTTAAGACATTAGCCCCTTAGCTTTCGAGCCCAATTTAAAACCTATTAATTAATTAGGATTCGATTGGGCATATTCCAATTAAAATGGTTGTAGTTCCTTAATGGTAAGGGCTATAATATTGAGCTTGGTGTCATTGGAAAGGAAACTTCTTCTAGTTTTCAAAGAAAGAAACATAATTTGTTACAGCTATATAGGAGGAAAAACAAATGAAACACAAACCTTAAATAATTTTTTGATTAGCCCTTGCCTAGATTTTTCCCTTATAGATATAAGCAAATATCTCCCTGGTGAATGGTCTCATGACAAAAAACCAAAAGGGATCTAAAAGAATGAAGCCTTGTGCATTTATATATGAATAAATAAATAAATAGTGTGTTAAATAGTGGCATTTTTTAATTACTTTTATGATTAATTAATTATTCCCCCCTCCCCCAAAATCGGCCGGGCCCAGGTACCCCTAATAGGTCACATCTCTGACCTGGATCAACCTACAGACACCAGGGAGGGCTCAAATGAAAGCTTACAGTTACAGTTACACAGTTACAGTTACAGTTGTAGTTAAAGTTATACAGGAGAAAAACAAAAGAAACACAAAACTAAAATAATTTTTTAATAATTTTTTGATAAGCCCTCGCCTGGATTTTTCCTTTATAGATATAAGCAAATATCTCCCTGGTGACTGGTCTCAGGACAAAAAACAAAAGGGATCAAAAAGAATGAAGCCTTTTGCATTTATATATGAAGAAATAAATCAAATAGTGTTAAAAACCAGTAAATGGGACATTTTTTAATTACTTTTATGATTAATTAATTATCCCCCCCCACACCAAATTCTGCCTGGCCCAGGTACCCCTAATAGGTCACATCTCTGGCCTGGATCAACCCAGAGACACCAGGGAGGGCTCAAATGAAAGCATACAAGCTGTAAAAATACCCTATAATGCTATATTTGCGTTCACTATAACCTAATATAATATATGTAACAACTGAGCGCCCCTCCCCCACTCATCGTATATCAGCAGAATCAGTGCTTTCTCTGGGACACGGCTACGTTGGCTGTTTTGTTCCAGCATTTACGAGGTTAACTCTAGAGGCCTGTGAGTGGAGGGAGGGGGGAGGGGTATGGTTTGAGGTCATGTGCTAGGGGTTGCTATGGTGGGGCCAATGAACAGAGGTTTACGGCTCAGTTGGTCTCGTTCGAAGCCGAAGCCCGGGAGCCTCCATCTTGAAAAGTTCCCGTTACTTTCGCTTTTGAATTTAGCGAGTTATGGCTCACAGAAGTTGGAAAAAATTATTTTTCGCTCACGAGTTAGAGCAGAACACTTGTAGTTTTTGGACCAGTGTGGATGTACCGTGTGTTTTGGACCGAAACGCTTTATTGGATTACATTCTCTGGATCGTAACGAACGTAAAGAGACCACACACGACGTGATTGAGCGCGATTTGAAGCTCAGAAGTCGTCAAAAGTAAGTGATGGAAAATTTATGGATTTATGGTTATTGTTTTTTAAACATTTGGTGACTGCGCTGTGGTTGTTGTAGCTGGAAATGGTGTATATGGTCGGAAAGACGAAAGTCTAAGCTTTCCAACGGTGTTCAGCTTGTGTCGCTGAGGTTTAGCAGCTGGGCTGTACACGGTCATAACTCGCATGATGCCCTCAGGCGTCCCTCAGGAGGGACAGTAGAACTTAAACTCCTACATCTCACAGTTTTTGTGGAAAACCAAGCCACCATGAATTAGTTTAAAAACTCTTCCAGACGCTGCGGCGGCCTAGAACTACCTAACTTCCACCACTATTTTCTTGCCAATAGATTGAACCATGTCCACAAATGGATAAAAACCATGCCAGGAGACTCCTCCTGGATAGACATTGAACAAACATTTTGTGGAAATATGCAGATCTGCCCTTTATCAGCACCAAAATCAAACATCATAGTTGTTAGAGCATTAGCATAAAAGCATCTCTGACAGCCTGGTGGGATTTTCTTAAAATTACGGGATCTTCGCTTACTCTTTGCCAAAACACACCTCTCTGGAACAATCCAGACATCATACAAAACAAAAAGGCAATACACTTTCCAACTTGGCATATCAAAGGGATAACACATCTGAAACATGTTTTCACAAGAGACAAGTTTACCTCTTTTAAAGAATTAGTGTCCCACTATGAAATGACTAGTGCCAATTTCTTAGAATACCAACAACTAAAGTCAATACTTAATGCAAAAAGTAAGAATACTGCCATCCACATGCAACCACCACCAGTAATAGAGCGATTTATTGATATATCAGGGAAAAGGACAGTATCCAAAATATCTTAATTTCCAATGTAGACCAGACAGTGAGCCTTTTGATCTCTAAATGGGAAGCTGATCTCAACATCACCACTAATTACACGTTCTGGAATAATATATGTTCTAATTTATTCAGAATGACAAAAAATACAAATTTACAACTAATACAATACAAAATTCTTCATAGAACTCACTATACAGGACAAACGATGTTCCAAATGGGTCTCACAAACACAAATATTTGCCCTCACTGTACAGATAACACAGCAGATAGATTCCTACATGCATTCTGGTCATGTTCAACTGTGCAGCAATTTTGGCAAAGAGTATGTGAACACCTGTCAACCCAGTTAAGCTGTCCAATCCCAGCGGCCCCTGCACTTTGTCTCCTAGGAGATCTAAGTGGGCTTGATCTAGAGAGCTTGTTAGATTATACCACCTTAGACACATTGTCTGCTTCATCAAATGAATGACCAAAACTATACTCTGATTGATTCCATTTCCAGGTAAGGATGCGTGGGGCTCGGGTGCTGCATCATGTCTGGCACAGTGGTGGGGGGGGTGACTGGTGGTTAGAGGTGCCTGCCTGCCTAAGGAACCAGGACAACGGGACTAGTGGATTCTGGGCTGGCCGCATGGGTCCCCTGCGGCGGGGGTGTGGTGGCCGCTGAGACTGGCGGTGTGCGGGGGCGAACCTGGGGGTGGAGATGTGGGTGACCTGCGTCAGGGGAAGCCCTCTGGGGGTGCCTGCCTGTGCTCGGAGGGGTGTCTATCCCGGGTGGGGCGCTACCTGCCCTAGTGGTCCGACGTCCTCTGGTGACTGCTCGGGCCTGTTGCGGGGGGGGGGGGTGCTACTCGGGCTACAACCTTCATTGAGCCCTGGGCGGAGGTTGGCCTTAAGGCACAACCGCAGAGTATGTGTGTAGGTCTGAGTGTAGCATTACATGGGGCGAGCATGGGCATGCGAGAGAATGGGCAAGTGTGAAAGAAGGGTGAGGCTCTGGCTGTGCTGCGTGTGGTGCCTGGGCAGTAGTACTGCGGTCCCTGGGTCTTGGCTGTCTCTTCCTGGCTGGGAGTTGTGGGGGGCGGACAGCGTTGACCCACGGTGGCCCACTCTGACCTCGTGTGCTCTCTCTGTGGCTGCTGCAGCTCTGCCTGGGGGGCTCTGTGTGGGCGGCTTGGGTCGCAACACCTGCCCTCCTGGAACTGAAGGTGTGTGGGCTCCCTGGCTGCTGGGATTCTTTCCTTTACTTGTTGGATGGGCGTAGTGGCCGAGCCCCTCACATCACCCTGGCTTCCACAAGTGGCATAGTTCATGCACCAACGTCTGCCTCACCCTTTGGGTGAATAACATTAAGCTACAGCCTTACTAACCTTGTAGTGGGACACTTTCCAAATCCAACTGTAAGTATTACTGATACTTATCACTACCAATATCAATAATGTGTGAATGGGGAAATTGTGGTGTTGTATGTCATGACTTTTATTAAGTAGTATGGGATATGTATAACAATGCATATGTGTATGTATATGTTTGTATGTGTATGTGCACATACCTTAACACTGTTATTAGTATTAGTATTAATCTCCAAGGTAAACCACAGTAGAACAGTTGTTTAGTTATGAATGTGTTAGCCTAAGGTACATCCCTGCTTATTTATTTTGCTCCGATTGTTTACTTAACAGATTTGCTTGGTTTCAGCAGCTGGTTGCACCCCTTACCCCCCCTCCCGCATACACACCCTAAAGCAGAAATTTAACCTGCCCACCAACACAGCAACATCACACATATTTTGGATTAGCTAAATAAACCATAAATCAAGAAGAGTATATATAGTTTATAAAATACTCCTCTTGTTAAAGCAAAGCTGTCCATCACAATATGGCATTCAGCGTAAGATATGCTACTTGTCAAACGGCTGGACAGAACAAAAAAAAATAAAAAATCACAGCACAAGTTAAAACAATAAAAGGTTGAAAATATTACTTACTCAGTGCTCATTTGACCGTTCTGTCTGGGGTGTTTTTTTCTGGTCTGTCCTGAAGCTAGTTTCCAGCTTCTCTGAACATATGTAATCCAAAACTGATCACAGTATATACACACAGTCCTCAGTGGAATCCGTAACTTCATCCAAGAGTAACCGGCAGCGGTAGATTCATTGCAGCACTGGGATATTCGGTAGTGATGTGTCGTTCGTGAACGATTTGTTCCATATGAACTAATCTTTTATATTACTCAGTTCAGTTCCATGCAGTACCTTCTCCCGCCACATGGCAGCAGCTGCTTAAGATCAGTCCGCAGGACAGGAAATAGAAATGATTCGTTCAGGACTCACTCAACTGAGACTCCTTCCTCAAGGAACCCGTTCTTTTGTCATGTGACAGCTGAGTCGCGCAGGCTCTGTGGCAAGCAGCAAGTGTTTCAGTTTGTTCCTGATTCTTTCATACTGTATGGCACCTTACAGATCGTTCTTTCAGGGGCTTATACGGGGCTGTGTGGACTGATAAATAAGGAAATTAAAGATGTCTGATTTCTGGCGTTTATTTAGTTGTAAATGACAGCCGACATACATTATTTATTCAGGGAATCATAATTAATTAGTGGTCTTTGATTCTTGTAGATGTGTGGTGTTATTGTGTACTGTATATAATGTAAAGAGCGTTTGTAAATCAATACTTTCGAACTTTGTATCAACATGTTAATAATAATAATAATAATAATAATAATAATAATAATGTCACGTTTTGGATAAAATGAATGCACCAGGTAAATATTTTAGGGAAGTTATTGTTACTTTTTGCTGTAAAAGTCTCACTAATTTTCAAAGTAAGTCTTACTTTCACTTTACCAGCCGTCACGTAAAAGGCAGCTCAGGCTGCGCGGTTTAGTTCATCGTTCATCGTTCACAGCTCAGGCTCTGTGGCGACCAGCAAGTACTACAGTCCTTTTGGGATTCATTCATATTTATTGTTTTTCGTTCACTTGTCACGTGATAGCGGAGCCGATACCGATACCAAGCGACTGTGAATCCTGTTAAACAACAATTGGGAAGATGCAGGACTTAAGTCGTGTAGTGGGGTGTGTGGTGTGGTGCGTATTTGCTAGGTTTTCACATGGTTTGATTTGCTTGTAGCATTTTGTGATTATAATTCATCCGCTTAAACAAACCATGTTGTCTTCAGTATATAATATTTAAGAACCGTGACCATTATTACAACACCCACAGCGCTACCTGCTGTAAATGAGCGAAATGAACGAATGACTGAAAATGATTTGTTCACTTTACTGATTGAGACTTAAAGATCCGAGTCAGTTGACAGAACGGAACTTCCCATCTCTAATATTCAGTTGTGCTTCTATCAGCACAGAGACACATTGCATCCAGCTATTGACTCTGCCCGACACCAGCTCTGGACTCTCTGCTGTGGATGCTTGTTTCCTTTTTTTTTTTTGTTCTGTCCAGCAGTTCAACAAGCAGCATGTATTAGGCTAAATGCCGTATTGTGATGGAGGAGTATATAAGAAATATATATACTCCTCTTGATTAATGGTTTATTTAATGTTTTATTTAGTCCATCCTAAATATCTGTGATGTGTGTTGGGGTGTGTGTTGGGGTGTGTGTGCGGGAGGGGGGTGGGCAGTGGGGGTGCAACCAGCTGCTGTAACCAAGCAAGTTAGTTAAGCAAACAATCGATGCAAAATAAATAAGTAGGGATTTACCTTAGGCTGACACACTCATAACTAAACCCTAACCCTATCCCACTGAGAGTGGGGGACACCTCCAGGAGCACGATCGCTGGCTGATTGTGTGTCCCCCGGACAGTGTCTAATGTCTATTGTACAATTAAAACCTGGGTGGTGATCTCCCTGTTTGCACACTAGAAGCAGAGTTTAACACAACAACAAAAACCCATAAAACAAACCAACATAATGAAAGATAGTGGGAGCTGTTCCAGCAGGCAGCTATTCAAGCATTGCCATCTTGGAAAACATACATAGGCTAACATATGTAGCAAAAGCTAACTACGACTACTCCAGACAGTACAAAACACGACAAGCAAAAGCTTGCAACTTTACTGAAACTTCACAGCGCAAGCTAAAACAATACAAGGTCGAACATATTACTTACCCAGTGCTCATTTGACCGTTTTGTCCCAGCTGTTTTTTCTGGTTTCCTCTTGGCATCCTGAAGCTAATTTCCTCTGAATGTATGTAACCCAAGAGAAACTGGCAGTGGTAAATTCATTGCAGCACCGGGATATTCAGTTGTGCTTCTATCAGCGCAGACACGATGCATCTGGCTCTTAGCTTGTCTGTTGGAAACCAGGAAGTGCTAGTTGTACTTTTTGAGCCCACAGGAAACCATCTGCCAAGGTGTCTTGCCAGAGAAATAAATGATAACTTCTCTGCATAGAAATTATGGAGTGCCGCTTCATTTTTTAAATATTACCTGAGGTTGTTTTGGTAAACCCCTATTGAAAATTGGTAAATTTTTCCTTTAAATACTTCATTCTCTTCAGATTCATTCACCTATGCTTTAAATCAGGGGTGTTAAACCCTGGTCCCCGAGGGCAACTGTCCTGCTTGCTATCCGACTCTCCCTGCCCCATCTAATACTGATTACCTTGACCAGGTGTGTTCAGTCACTGCTGTCAGCTGTCATGGAAATTTCTATTAAAGAAGCCCATGAGAGGGTTGTCTTTTGAGAAATGTATTGTAATAACAGAGAAAAAGATAATGAGAAAAAGCAAATCAAAAACCAGCTAAGGAGATCAGAACATAAACCACAAAGGTGTAATGCAAAGATCCCAAAATCCTCAAGTTGCTTCTGTCTTTTGTCCCTTTCCCTCTGCAGGGTGGAATGTCTCTCTCGTCCAATCAACTCACATAATCTCACTTAGATATTATAATATGTGGTGTTTTTCTAGTACCATCTGTACTGCATGAGTCTCACTATGAGGAAAAGGAGCACAAATGTCAAGAGACAGAAAGACACAGCTCCACTGCCGCGTGGTTGGGGAGCCAGATAGGAGCCAGTTACAGGGAGTGAAAGGCATAAACACTCATAGAGCAGTCTAAGGGAAATGTCCAATTATTCAGCAATACATTACATTACAGCATTACAGCATTCACAGCATTAATTTAGGGTTATTAATAAAAAAAATAAAACTGACTAGTACTTGTGGTAAAAAGAGAGAACCAAAAACAATGTATTGTTCATGTTGTACTCTGTGCTTTGTCTTACTTTTATGTTTAAACTGTTTCAGATGTGTTGGGAGGTTACAATGGTACGATCTTTGCATATGGTCAGACGTCATCAGGAAAGACTCATACTATGGAGGTCAGATTCTTTTTCTAATGTAATTTGAGTAAGCTGAGTGTATTAGATTCTGTTGCCATGATAAACCTAAAATTCATTTAAATTAATCCACCTTTTTTGTATGTTTTAGGGAAACCTGCATGACCCTCACCTAAAGGGGATCATCCCTCGAATTGCCCAAGACATTTTTGACCACATTTACTCAATGGACGAAAACTTGGAGTTTCACATCAAGGTCTGAGTCTGTTTATAGAAAGTTATATCTGATCTGAGTTCTGTCAATGTGGTACAGACCAGTGATGCATCACTGTACCATCTGTTCTCCATATGCTGTTTACTTGATGTTATATTTTCTGCACAGTAAACACAGTATGCCATGATATTATGTCAAACTCTTTTCTTATTACCTTTCTTATATATTCATATGTAAGTGTTTATAGAAAATATATTTGTGTAAAAGTTGGACCCAAAATTTTGAAATGCCAATATATGATGTTGATGATGATATATGATGAATTTAACTGTGACTATTTCTGTGCAGGTCTCTTATTTTGAAATCTATCTGGATAAAATCAGAGACTTACTTGATGGTGAGGATGATGATTAAATATTTCTATGCAGTTTTTAAAACTGTCACGAGGTAAAACTGTACTTAAGCAACACTTTATCTTCAGACTCTGATAGGTTAGTCTGCTCGTGTTGATGCTGAAATGCTGTGTCTGTGGCTCCTTTTTGAACATTGTTAATTATTTTACCTTTTTTAGTTGTAAATGACAGCCGACATACATTATTTATTCAGGGAATCATAATTAATTAGTGGTCTTTGATTCTTGTAGATGTGTGGTGTTATTGTGTACTGTATATAATGTAAAGAGCGTTTGTAAATCAATACTTTCGAACTTTGTATCAACATGTTAATTTTAATAATAACCAAAACAACAACAATAATAATAATAATAATAATAATAATAATAATAATAATAATAATAATAATAATAATAATAATAATAATAATAATGTCACGTTTTGGATAAAATGAATGCACCAGGTAAATATTTTAGGGAAGTTATTGTTAATTATTTTACCTTATTTTCTGCTGTTTTTTATTTTTTATTTTTCCTGCATCTTCTTGTGCAACTGTATTTTCAAATTTTTTCAGTGTCAAAGACAAACTTAGCTGTCCACGAGGACAGGAACAGGGTTCCCTTTGTCAAGGTACTGACTCTTTGTTACACAAACAAAAGTAACGTTATGATGCAGTATGATTATCTGTGGTATTGATAGTGTACTGCGTGTCTTATGTCAGGGCTGTACAGAGCGTTTCGTCTCAAGTCCTGAGGAGGTGATGGACGTCATTGATGAGGGAAAAGCTAACAGACACGTTGCTGTCACCAGTAAGAAAAAAATTTTGTCCTGTCTAGCATTTTAGAAAGCAGCATGTTAATATTAATTCTAATAACATAATAACGTACATGCATGTGTGTGTGTGTGTGTGTGTGTGTGTGTGTGTGTGTGTGTGTGTGTGTGTGTGTGTGTGTGTGTGTGTGTGTGTGTGTGTGTGTGTGTGTGTTTGTGTGTGTGTGTGTGTGTCTGTGTGTGTGTATGTTATTACACATAATCACATAATACTTACATATTACTTATATATACACATATACTACAATATAGAAATCAGACATTTTAGACAGACATTATCTTCGCCCAGGCTGTGTCTGAGCTGAAGTCTACTGGACACACAAAAATGACTCGCAATTTAACAATAAATGTGCAATGCCACTTTCAAATCACCTTTGAATGACTCATAGTGAGCCACAGTTTTTTTATTGTTTCTTATTTGTTTTTAAAATTATGTCTAAAATCTTATATAATTGTGTTTTTCTGAGGGAACAAAGACCGAGTCAGACCACATACAATTCTTTGGTTGTCCTGTGCAAACTTGACCATTAAAGCTGATTCTGATTCTGATTATCAATAATGTTAACGATATGTGGCAGCAGATTTTACAGCTAAGATAGTGTACCTGTGTACTGATTTATCAGTATGTCCCAATGGGGACAAGGTTAATAAAGCTGGAAAATAACATTGTTTACCAAAAAGCTGAAACATTCATTGGTGTGTGAACAGTGCCACTTGTGAAAGCCAGGGTGATGAGAGAAGCCCGACCACTAGTGGTAAGAAGAAGCCTAATCAGTGTCCCCACACATACCTTTAGTTTTGGGAAGGCCAGACAGAGCTGCTGCAGTAAACTTACTACTACTAATACCCTTAGTCCTGCTATAACTGTAACACTGAAACCAGGAAGTGGTTACTACTGTCTATTAAAATAAACTGCATCTGCTGTCACTTCCATTTACTTCTACTTACTACGTAACTAGTATTACCACAAATTGAACTGTGACTATTAATCTTCATACTTGCTGTTTAATCTCTGACAGACATGAATGAGCACAGCTCTCGCTCCCACAGCATCTTTTTGATCAGCATCAAGCAGGAGAATGTGGAGACTGAACTGAAGTTGTCAGGGAAACTCTACCTGGTCGATCTGGCTGGCAGTGAGAAGGTCACAGTCAATTTTTAGTTGCTTAACCTGTTTATTGGTTCTTTACACACTGCTTAAATGCTCTGCAATGATTCACCTGATCACTTTCAGCCAAACATTTCTATTGAAATGTTCTACTGAACTTTCATTTTTCCTGATAATTGTAAAGTAAATGAAAGTTTTTAGATCATTTACAGAAAAGTCAGCACTGTTCAGGTTATGAAATAATGATGGTGATGTTGTTCAGGTGAGTAAGACTGGAGCAGAAGGTGCTGTGTTGGATGAGGCCAAGAACATAAACAAGTCTTTGTCTGCTCTGGGGAATGTGATTGCTGCTCTGAGTGAGGGGACGGTGAGTCTTGGTTTGATATCTTTATATATTCAGTCAAAATTAATTTGATGGAAATCCATTTTTGAAAAGCAAATACATTTTAATCCAATATAATATTTTTTTTGAAAATATTTTAAATTTTTTGTGCTTTTTTCTGTTGTATAGAAAACCCATGTTCCATATAGAGACAGTAAGATGACCCGGATCCTGCAGGACTCTCTGGGAGGAAACTGTCGAACCACCATTATCATTTGCTGCTCGCCATCCATTTACAACGAGGCAGAAACCAAATCCACTCTCATGTTTGGACAAAGGTCTATCTATCAAAATAAAAGTCCCAGCTACTTTGGTTAAGAGCTACACCTGATGATCCCACTGAATTTTTGCTAAACTGTGATGTTAACAAAGCCAAATATAAACACTGGCATCTTCAGCATTACTGTAAATATTGTAAATTAATGACACAACAAGAAACGTTAAACAACTTCTGTGTTTCTGGGAAGAATTATATTTTTTCATAATCTGAGCTGAATCAGGCAGGGAGTGTGTTTTCCTGTGTTAATTAAAGATATATCTGTGTTTCAGAGCTAAAACCATAAAGAATACAGTATCTGTGAACCTTGAGCTGACTGCTGAGGAGTGGAAGAAGAAGTATGAAAAGGAGAAAGAAAAGAACCTCAGTCTAAACGTAATAATCCAGAGGTTGGAGAATGAGCTGAAGCGCTGGAGAAAAGGTAAACAGAACAGATCAGAATTTTAGCTTTTATTTGATTCTTTATTCTACTTAAAATATTTCACTACATGTCTAATAAAATGCTAAAGTCTCAGATGACACAAATTTTAATTAAACAAAAGTTTCTATAATCATATTTGATCCTAAACCCAGATTTTTTAAAGAACAGCAAAAACAAACTGAAAAAGAGGAACCTCTTAGGAATGTGTCTTGTTGAATATAGAAGTGGTTTTCTGAATGCAGTCAGAGCTGACAAACATGAATTTGAAACCATGTGATTGTCTACCCTGCATATTTTTATAAACTTGTTTTTTTCTCAGGTGAGTCTGTACCTGCGGAGGAGCAGCTCAACAGCAGGAACAAAAAGAACAGCCGTGAGTTAACAGTAGTGATGGATAGCCTGGCTCTGCCCCACGTCCCTCTGTCTGATGAAGAGAAGACCCATTATGAGACGTTGATTACCAACTTGTACCAGCAGTTGGATGACAAGGTTAGTAACACCTCAACAAGCGCAGACCTGATGCTTGTGTTTATTCATAGGATGCGTCAAACCAGTGATTTGTGTTCAGGACGATGAAATCAACCAACACAGTCAGACTGTTGAGAAGCTGAAACAGCAGCAGATTGATCAGGACGAGGTGAGTCTCTACAGTCCACTACATCCCTCATATGTTACCCACCCTAACCCCAATTAAGTGTGATTCCACCCTTCCAGCTGTTGGTGTCTAACCATCATGACTATGAGCGTCTTCAAGAGGAACTATCCAGGCTGCAGCGGGACAATGACTCAGCAAAAGAGGAGGTGAAGGAAGTGCTGCAGGCACTGGAGGAGCTAGCAGTCAACTATGACCACAAAAGCCAAGAGGTGGAATCCAAGGGCCGCTGCAACGAGGAGCTGCATGAGGAGCTGGCAAAGAAAACTGTGAGTTGAATTGGAAGAAATTAATAACATCAGTTTCTTGGACTGAAGACTCAGAACTGAAGACTTAAGCACATAGTCATCAGTTCTACTTCTTCAAATGTGTTCCAGGTGAGACTGGAGGCAGTTCAGAGGGAGTTAACATCACTGCAGGAGGTCAGCTCTCATCATAGGAAGAGGTCTAAAGAGATCATAGGTCTGCTGCTCAAAGACCTCAGTGAGATCGGCAGCGTCCTTGGAACCACGGACCTCAAAGCTGTAGGACTTCCTCACCTCATGAAACAACTGTGTGGTTGAAATTAGAGCTCATTTTGAATGTGATTCATAAAAAAATATGTCACAGTTTGTGTACTTTAGTAGAACATCCCAGTTAGATTGTACTGTATTCAGTCAACCACATATAAAGGACAAAAGCACTGACCTGTCAGTTGACTCAGTTGTTTGTCTCTTCAGACGACAGAAACAAGTAACGTGATGGAGGAGGAGTTCACCACAGCTCGTCTCTACATCAGCAAGATGAAATCTGAGGTTAAATCGCGGGTGAGCCGGAGCAAACAGCTGGAGATCAACCTGACACAGAACAATTGCAGGATAGAGGCCAGTGAAAAAGAGCTCAACAGCTGCCAGCTGCTTGTGTCACAGGTGCAGACACCAGAGTCTTACAATGATTGATTAATTAATTACATTATTATTATTAAAAGTGCTAATGCAGGAAATGAGTATTGAAAGTTAATAATTTGCCTGATATGTGACAATCTTATTGTATTCACTGATGTTTAAATTGTTTATGTTTTATTCATATTGTGCAGCTCCAAGCAAAGTTGGCATCATTAAGTGGCGACCTGCAGAAAGTGGAGCAGAAGAAGCGTCAGTTGGAGGAAAGCCAAGATGCTCTAATGGAGGAAATTGCTAAACTGCGTGCCCAAGGTACAACAGTGTGACTGTGTTTCCTGTTCATCATTACCTCCATTGCCCATTTGTTTTTTCTACCACAGGCCTGTTCTGTCTCTGGCATCCGTACCTCAGTTTAGGGGGTTGCAGTTTGGCCTTCAAGCCTGTCAAAGGGTCTTATGTTTTGTTCAGTCCTGTCTTTTCCATTGGTGTTGTGTCACTTCCTGTTTCTTGATTGTGCCTGGTACCTAACTGATAAGATAAGGTAAAATAACATATATTTTTTTTACATAACATAACGTAACATAACATAACATAACATAACATAACATAACATAACATAACATAACATAACATAACATAACATAACATAACATAACATAACATAACATAACATAACATAACATAACATAACAAACATAAGCATAACAATACCTTTATCATTCTCACATATATCTATACCCCCCCCCCCTGCACACACACACACACACATGTATCTATAAACAGGGATGAACAGAGATACAGATACTTTGGTGGAGGGTGAATATTTCACATTATGAATATTGTAAAGATATGTGGGAAGATATTGCACAGGTTTACAGAAATATAACATTTCTTATTGTAGAGTCTGATTACAGCAGGGAGGAATGATGTTATAATAATATGAATAGAAAACAGTTGAATAGAATAGAAGTACAATGAACAAAAGGTACGATGAAAATTAAAAGTACTCTCCAGTCAGTGTTAAAGAAAGGAGAGTTCTGGATTATAAAAGGATGAAATCAAAAAAAATAAAATTAAATAAATAATATAATGAATAATAATGAATTATTTCTATTTTTTGGCTGCAGACCTTTTTTATTGCAGTGTTGTAAAAACTGTGCATCAGTCTGTTTGTCCTTGCATTATGTGACCTGTAACATCTGCCTGAAGGCAGTAGTTCAAACAAGGAGTAACCTTTTATAATGTCATTTTTGAACTGCATTATTTTTGAACTCCAGGATAGGCTCTCCTCTGTGTGAACTCCCAGAAAGCTGAGATCTGCCACTGTTTCCACACGGTCCGCATTGATAATAAATGGTGGTATTTCTTTTTTTTCTCCTGTAGTCTATTATAAGTTCTTTGGTCTTTGAAGTGCTAAGGAGAAGGTTACTGATCAAGGACCATGTTGACAGCTGCGCCACCTCTGTAGGCAGCCTCATCATTACCTGAAATTAGCCCCACCGCTGTAGTGTCGTCTGCAAACTTTACAATGGTGTTGCTTTGATGGACAGGTAAATCGTTGTGTGTAGAGCAAGTAAAGCAGGGAACTCGGCACACAGCCCTGGGGGCGGGACAGGGATGTCACTGAGGCTCAGGGCCGTGGATGTGTGATGGCCTTCTCTGACTGTTTGCCTCTGACCAGAGAGGAAGCTGCTGAACCAACTGGTCAACTTGCTGATCTTTGTCAACTTTTTAATCTTTGTCATCATTTTGACGTCAGCAGCTTTTCAGCGTTTGGCATCTTTTTGGCAACAGAACAGCTCTCCCACGTAATTATATCTGTTAGTAGTGTGGTAAGTGATCTCTGACTGCTCACTCGAGACATGGGAAAATGTTCAAAAACAAGAAATGGATGATGGCTTGCTCGCAGATGGTACGTTTATTGGGCCCAAAAAGTGCAGTGCAAAAACCAGGTGCAGTATTTACAGGTGACCAAAAAAACACAGGTGAAGCAAAATAAGGAAATGATGAGGATTAATCATTAAAGATGCAAATCAAAACCGAAAAACGCTCAAAATTAATGTCTCTTTTCTCTCTTGCTCCAACAATCTTTCTTGCCAACCAACTTGCTCTCTGTCCAACATACTCTCCCTCACAATAGAGTTTGGCCACTCTGTTTAGAGGCCTGGCCCGCCCCCTTGACCTGGGGGGAACGATTCTCCAGAAAGTTTTGGAAACTACTGGAAGACTTATATAAACAAAGCTCCAACATTCGCCTTAAAACAGGTATACATCAATAACACATCTTGCCACAATAATCACCAGGTACATTGAACACAAAATACAACACATATAACAGATGGGCCAAAATAATAGTAATAAACATTAATAATAGTCACGCCCGACCTGCGCATCGTGGTGGCCCGACGTAGCGATGATGCCATAAGTGCGCGTCACGCAGGTGACAGATTTTGCCGGCGCGATGCGGAAGCCGACTACACCTGGCACATAGTAAAAACACTCCAGACAAATCAATTAAATAAAACTAGTGATGGTTAGACGAAGCCTCATGAGGCACTGAACCACTTGAGCCAATTGGTTGAGCCATTTCTCGAAGCTTCACGAAACCACCTACTGGCCAAGTGTATAATCACAGGCAGCTGTATCTGAACCACATAATGTGTGTGTCACGGTGGCATTGCGGTCTAAAGTGCACAGCTTGAAATACGTACAGGTAAGATGAAGGAGTATAATACAAACGTCGTCAGGATACAGGCAATGGTCATACACAGTGTCAGCAGCTAGAAGATGACGGACCCACATGCACAGTCACCAGACCAGGATTTGGTGAGTAGAAAGGCTTTATTGTTGCTCAGCAAGGTCCACTTAATACAAAGGTCATACACCGTTGAACTCACGGCAACAGTACAGGCAGGGTGCAGGCAGGCTCAGGTCCAAAATCAGACAAGGTCAATAACAGACATGGCTACGGTACAGACTAGGATCAGGCGGATACTCAGGAATGGAGGACAGACGTGGAATCAGGATCTAAATATGACAAGGTAAGGTAACGCTGGAGAGAGGTGTAAACACGCAACAATCTGGCAGAGGAATGCGGTGAGTACTGGAGGTTAAGTACAGATGTAGATTACAAATTGATTGCAGCTGGAGACTAACGTGACCGGAAGTAAAGCAGAACTAAATGTAAACTAAACTAAAAGACAAAAAACGGAAATACAAGAAAATAAAACAGGAAGTGAGTCCAGGCTGTGACACACAGGAGCTGAGAGGCAGCAGCACAAAAGACGGTAGGCAAAAGGTGGTCATAAACACAGGCAAAAGGTCGGTATCAGGCAAGACTGTCAACGCAAGGGTATCACCAAAGACCAGAAAATATCAAAATTAAATATGGCATGAAAACCCCAAGCTGTGACAGTGCGATGCATTATATTGAACTGTGTCTGTTATGTCTGTTGGAAATTACTATGAATTACAAAAAATTAATGACCAAAAAATTTCTCTACATAAATCATCACATAAGTGCATAATTATTTTTAATGTATCGTGTGTTTCCCAAAATGGTAATATCCCAATATGGCAGGTTAAGCTGTTTTTATGAAAACGACATGGTCATGATTAGGCAGAGGACAGTGAGAAAGATAGAAAAAATTCCACTGCATTTTCTTCTGTGCTTTTCGGTGTTACCTTAGTAGTTCATTAGTAAATAAATAAATAAATAAATTTAGTTGGTCTGTTGCGCCTAGTGGGCTCTGTAATTGTGTGTGCAAACAACAGTTTGTAACACCTTTTGAGTCTAGTTTAGGACTGTCTGGCTATTGGTAAACCAGCAAGGGTGGGCCCATCCATTAGCAGCTGGTTTAATTCTGTAGCCAGGTGCTTATAGAGTGTTGTTTCTTTAGCTAGTACACATAAATCATGTCCTAAACTTTATCTTAAACTTTATCTTAACCCTATCTTAACCCCAAGCATAATGTTCTAAGCATAATACTTCCCATCCACTAACAAGTGTCATAATAAGAGATAAACAACATTGTTCACTTCATCTGTCAGTGGTCAGAATATTAGGTGTTTTCCAATTTTATAGTAGTTGAGTCTGGTTCCCTGATATTGTCCAGCCACCAAATGTCCAGCCACCAAATGATTTGGTGTTATGTGATGCCTCCTATATGCCTCTTTATGCTTCATATTTGTGTACAGGAAAGATGCAGGAGGTGTCTGTGATGGACAAGGAGAAAGAACACATGAGCAGACTAAAGGATGCTGTTGAGATGAAGGTAAGGTTCACATTTTAAAAATCAAAATCAAAAGCCACTTTGAACGGAATAAGCAATTTGAAATGATGCATGTACTTTTTGCAATTAGAGTGAATGACTTAGCCAGGCAGTAGTTTTGACACTATGTATTTTACCTATGTAAACCCGACCTGTTGCCACTCAGGTAGACAAGATACAAGATTCAAAAAACTTTCCTCTTCATTTTTAATAGTGAGAGGGGTGGCAGCACTCACAGATTTCCTAAAGTCTATCACTAGCTCCTTAGTTTTACTGATGTTCAGTTGGAGATGGTTCTGTCCACACTAGTCCACAAAGCTGTCCACCACTCCCTGACACTCTCTCACCACCCTGAATACATCCTACAATAGCAGAGTCATCAGAGACCTTCTGGAGATGACAGGACTCTGAGTTGTACCTGAAGTCAGAGGTGTGCAGCCATGTTTTTTCCTGGTTTGCCCATAGCCTGTTTTATTTATTTGCTCCTTCACCACTCCCAACTGCACATCATTGTTCTCAGTCAACACAATCGCCTCAGACACCTTTTGCTGGATTATCTGCTGTCTGTGGTTTCAGAGAACATTGGAGGAACAAATGGAGAATCACAGAGAAGTTCATCAAAAACAGCTAAGTCAACTTAGGGACGAGATCGAACAGCAACACAAAGATGTGCAGCAGCTCAGAGAGTATGAAGTCTAACTTTACCTATGATTTATTTTGGACATTTCCTCTTCATCTTTCATTAGTTTTTGTTAAATAAAAGTTTTATGTTGTTATTAATGCAATCCAAAGTTGAGTTTTGTGGTGGCTGTTTTTGATTTGATTTAATGTTGTTCGAGCATGTTAAAGCTCCAGCTTGATGTTTTAGTGTCAACCGAGCTCTGCAGCTGGAAAACAGGAAGCTTCAGGTGGACTTTGCAAAGCTAAAAACCGAGGAACATAGCAAAGGCCAAAATCTACAAAAACTTCTGTAAGTTTGTTTGTGTTCTCTTTGTAGAATTGCCGAAAACATGGACTACTGATGCAGACACTAAACGTTGGTATTTGTTTTCTAGCCTTTGTTCACACTCATTGGTTGTTTCATCCAGGTTCTTGAATGAAAAGAGAGAACAGGCCAAAGAGGATCTGAAGGGTCTGGAGGAGACTGTGGTATGTGCATGTATGCAGCCATGCCTGCGAACGTTTTTACTCAAAGTTATACTGTTCTGCTGTAACAAGCAATATGATCACAGTCCCAGAGCTGATTAAATCTTTTGGAAAGTGAAAAAATTTTGTCACTCAATAGAACATTTTGGGATATTTTCTGTCATCACATTTTTGTCCAACTCTGACAGATTTTAAATAAACCAATGTATGTTTATTTCAACAGGCAAAAGAGCTACAGACACTGAACCATCTTCGAAATGTCTTCATCCAGGACCTTGGTGCTCGTGTCAAAAATGTAAGAAACTATGAGTCTGGTCTGGTTTGGTTAGGATTTGAATCTAATGTTATTCATCTAATCTCACAGATATACTGAGAAAGTTACGATCACGTGAACAGGAACTAGGGTTGTATTCACCAGGAGTGGGAGAACAGGGCTGCTTAGGCCCACAAACAAAACTAGAGGAAGGACCCAAATGCATGACACATGTACAGTTTAAATTATAAAGATTTAATCAAATAACAAAATACGAACATAATAAAGACAAAGGCAACAAGGAAAAATTATTAACTCAGAATGCTAATGTGGTGGGTGAGATCTGTCTGCTCACTTGAGACGTTTTAAAATGTTCAAATAACAACAAAGGGATGATAGCTTGCTCGCAGATGGGTGCAGCCATAACAAGGATTGATGAGGATGGACTAGGCCCTTTAAGGTGGAACTCCAAACCCAAACTGCTCAAAAACTAATGTCTCTTTTGACCTCACTCCAACAATTCTCCTGCCAACCATTCTCATTCTCCAACCTAATCTCCCACACATTGAAGTTTGTCCACACTTTTTAAAGGCCAGGCTAGGCCACGCCCCCTTCTACAGGGAGAAACAATTTTCCCGAAAAGTTCTAGAAACTTCTAGCAGAACTATATAAATAAATCCCCAACATTCCCCTTAGATATATATTTAAACCATACAATAACACATATTCCCACAATAATCCCCAGGTAATACGGTGAACAAAAATATAATGCAAATAACAAATGGACCCAAATAATTATAAACAATAATGGTGCTCCTCCCAAGACTCGCTGTGGATGACAACATTGTCTAGATAGGCAGTGGCCTACTCCTCACGTCCTTGTAGCACTCTGTCCATCAGCCTCTGAAACGTGGCTGGAGCCCTGTGCAGCCCAAATAGGAGGACTGTGGACTGATAAAGGCCCGCCAGAGTTCTGAAGGCTGTGTACGGCCTTGATGGTGGATCCAAGGGAACCTGCCAATAACCCTTACAAGGTGGTGATAGATTTTCTTTTCCCACCCTTTCCAATAAGTCATTTACCCGCAAAATCGTGTATGCGTCAAACTGGGTTTGTGCGTTGAGCTTCTGGAAGTCGATGCAGACACGAATGGACCCATTCTTTTTTGGGACAATCACCACTGGACTGCACTACTCGCCTGCCAACAGCTCAATCACCCCCAACTTCTTCATCATTTCTATCCCCTTCAAATGCTCTGGTACTCGGTACGGCTTCTGCCTAGAAGGTGTGTTGTCGTTGAGGTGAGCTCCAGGCGCTCCCTCATTTCCAGCACTTACTGTAAGATGCCTTTCTCCTCTCAAACATAGATTTCAAAGCCACATCCCCTCTCTGTAGCTCCGAAATGTTTCCTGTCACCTTGCCCTCAAGGTGACCTACAGCAGCCTCAGAGATTGGTGTGCCCAGGTATTTTTCCAGTCTTTTAGTGCGTGATTTTGTCAGGCCTTTGGTTCCGCCCTGCAACAGACTGTCATTCAAATCTGGCATGGCTCGTGACCGTGTGAAGGCAAGGCAAGACAAATTCACACTGGCGTCATTTCCCGAGTTTCCCTAAGTGGTTTGTAGTTGCAAAACACAGGTAAGTCTCGGCCTAAAATCACATCTGTTGGCAAACTGTCTACAACGGCAACATTCAGGAAGTATGTTTGGCCTTGTAATTCTAACAGTACTTCAGCTTTGGGTTACTGCTTCACATCCCCATGAACACACTGATCGCAAATGTATGTACGTAGTCAACGTTTGACGCAAAACATGATTTCACCATTGACATTGCACAGCCAGTGTCCAATAAAGCTTGTAGGCAACGTCCATTAACAGTCACTTGACAAGTAGAGGAACTTTCTTGTTTCGCACACAGTTCCATATCTCTTTCCCTTGGGATATAACAGTGCCCTGACAACTGAGTGAGTGCGACCAGTGGTTGAGAGCAAAGATTTCCAGGAAATGGGTTCAGGAAATGTTGCATCAAAGAGACCATTCCCTCCTCAGGGAACTGAGGAGGGAATGGTCTCTGCGACTCTGCAGTCTTGTCTTACTTCCAGTCCTCATCATCCTCAGTCGCAGCTGCCACCTTCCCCTGCGACCGCAGCCCAGTTCTGGATTCATCCCTTTTTTAATATTAACATTATTATCAGTAATGTATGACACATCAAGAATTTATCTATGAAAAAAATGCAAATAAGACTAAATTACGGCTTATTTGTGCCTCTCCGGTCGATTACACCCCTCCTCCTTTTTATTGCATGGTTCTGTCCGTCCATCTGGATCCTATAGATGCTGCTGAGTGAGATAGTCAGACTGTCAATGGTTAAAGCAGCAACATCCTCGCGGTCAACAAAGCATAAATCTGGCCATCAGAAAGGAAAAGAAAGGTTTAACAAAGCAGAAAGAAAGAAGAATGGCCCACAATAACTTTCAGGGAGAGTGGAAGCAAGCAGTTTAACAGCAATGTCAGGACTGAAAACAAATTATCATTAATACACTTTAATAGCAGGAGTCTATATGCAAACTTTCAGAGAATAAACATTATCTTGGTAGTCTTACACACTTTTTTAACATAATTGCTATTTCTAAAGCTTGAATTAATTCTGATTCTGAAATGATTCTGAATAATAATGTAAGGGCAATGGATTTTGAACTTGTTGGTATGATTTGGAATGTATAAACAGAGAAACAAAATGGGAGGTGGTGTGGCCTATGTTGTGGAAACAACCCAGAATGCAACACTAACTGATAATATATTTACTAATGATATCGATAACAAAATATCTAGTGGACTACTTATAAATGATATTAGGGATCATCTACCAGTGATTTTTGGATAATGACTGCCAATATAGAAAAGAGAAGTCAAAGACAAATATTTTCTATGAACATGCTGTAGGGAGGCTAAACGATTACCTCATGGTTCAGGATTGGGAATAAGTTTATAGAGAGGGACACTTAGACAAAGCATATGAGCAATTTTAAACATATTTGAGATATTATATGATAAAAAACTGCCCAACAAGCACTAGAGCAGGAGGGACTACAGAATGCATGTAAGAGAAGAAGAAAGAAAACAGATTAACTGAGATAATGGTGAGATGTAGGAAACAATATTACTCAAATTTATTAGAGGATAAAAAGAATAACATGAGACGCACTTGGAGGCACAATAAATTAAATAAATGAATTAGAAACACTTACTTTAAGGACAAATACCCTCAATATTTTGTGTATAATCTAACATTGGTTAATAAAATGAAGGATATAGCAGACAAGTTTAATAGGTTCTTGAATATTGGTCCTGGTTTAGCAAAAACCATTGGTACAGACAAAACATACTGTATGATTCCATAAATAATAATACAAAGACAAGCACAACTTCACAAATTACAGACTGGTTTCTTTGTTATCACAGTTTTCAAAAATCCTAGAAAAACTTTGCTACTTTAATAAGAGATTAAATTCATTTATTGACAGATATAAAATTCTCTTTGATTGCCTATATGGTTTTAGGTCAAACAGATCAACATCATTGGTCAATACTGACCTGATGGAGGACAACTTCTATGTATGAGAAGAAATACACAATGGGAATATTTAGTGACCTAAAAAAGGCATTTGACACAATCAATCACAAATTATTAATGGGTAAATTAGAAAGATATGGTATCAAAGGCGGCAATTTTTTTTTTTATTTTTTTTTTGTTCTGTCCAGCAGTTAAGCAAGCAGCATATATTACGCTGAATGCCATATTGTGATGGACAGCTTTGCTTTAACAAGAAGAGTATATATAGAATATATATACTGTTCCTGATTTATGGTTTATTTAATGGTTTATTTAGCTAATCCAAAATGTGTGTGATGTTGCTGTGTTGGTGGACAGGTTAGGTTTCTGCTTTAGGGTGTGTATGCGGGAGGGTGGGGGGGAGGGGGGATAAGGGGTGCAACCAGCTGCTGAAACCAAGCAAATCTGTTAAGTAAACAATCGGAGCAAAAAAAAAATAAAAATAAAAAATAAATAAATAAATAAGAAGCATGGATGTACCTTAGGCTAACACATTCATAACTAAACAATTTTTGTACTGTGGTTTACCTTGGAGATTAATACTAATACCAATAATAGTGCTAAGGTATGTGCACATACTAATACAAACATATACATACAATATACATACATATGTGCATTATTATACATATCCCATACTACTTAATAAAAGTCATGACATACAACACCACAAATTCCATATTCACACATTATTCATATTGGTAGTGATAAGTATCAATAATACTGTCAGCGAACGGCAATGAACGGACCCACATGCACAGCGATGAGACGATAGACAAGGCGATGCGGTCAAACTAATATTTAATCCAAACCTCAGGTCACAACGGTAACATACAAACACTAGAGCGAGGAAACACAAACGACGATCTGGCGGGGAACCGAGGACAAAGGTGGTGGTTAAATACAAAGTGAACTAATAGCCGATGAAGTGCAGGTGTGGATAATGCGGACCGGTACTAACAGGGAACAGCTGTGAGAAGAACAAAAAACCGGAAGTAAAGCTCAAACCAAAAACAGAGACCGGGAGATTACCAAAATAAAACCGGAAACAACTAGACACAAAACCCAGATCGTGACAAATACTTACAGTTGGATTTGGAAAGTGTCCCACTATAAGGTTAGTAAGGCTGTAGCTTAACATTATTCACCCAAAGGGTGAGGCAGACGTTGGTGCATGAACAATGCCACTTGTGGAAGCCAGGGTGATGTGAGGGGCTCCGCCACTACGCCCATCCAGCAAGCAGAGGAAGGAATCCTAGCAGCCAGGGAGCCCACACACCTTCAGTTCCAGGAGGGCAGGTGTTGCGACCCAAGCCGCCCACACAGAGCCCCCCAGGCAGAGCTGCAGCAGCCACAGAGACAGCACCCGAGGCCAGAGTGGGCCACCGGGGGTCAACGCTGTCCGCCCCATGAGAACCAGGGGCAAACACTCCCCCCGGCGGGAGGGTCGGCCTGAAAGAGTAGAGCCCGAGGACCCACGGTCCGTAGGGAGCCCGCCAGAAGATGCCCCCGCGCCCAGAGTGGGGCCCGCCCCCAGTCCACCACCCCCACACGGGCGGAGCGGGGCCTACCCCATCGGCCCGACCTCATCCCCTGGCGCTACAGCGGCCTGCAGCACAAGGCCAGCAATTGGTGGGGTCAGCAGAAAAGAGACCACCCAGGCAGACGATCATCGTACCCCGGGCGAAAAACCGGACCCCCCACACTTAAACCGCACCACACGCATACCAACTCATACAAACACAGACGCATACACCCATCCACATGTGCAACACACATCATCACATCAACACACACACACACCATAGACTCTCTCACAACAAACTAGTCAATCATACGTGAACCAATGCACTCTCAGATACATTCTCCCACCCACACCATTCGCTTGATCACATTCGTGGGGAGGGTAGGTCTCCGGCCTGCCGTCCATGTGGCCCCAGGCAGGGACCGCAGCTCCTCCCGAGCCCCGACCAACCCCCCCAACCCTGGGGAGGCAGAGGGCAGCAGAAATAGGTACCCCAGAACCCTGCAACCCAGCTTGGACGTGAGTGTGTGGAACTAAAGTGCACTGAAGGTGGGTGACACCTCCAGGAGCACAACCGCTGGCTGACGGTGTGTCCCCCGGACAGTGCCCCCCCTCGCCCTAAATGTCTTTTTGCAGTTAAAACTGGGTGGTGATCTCTCCATCAGGGCCAGTGGCCGAGGCCACAACTGGCCTGAGCCCCAGGCCCCAGTGAAAGAGCCCACCCCCGGCCCTAAATGTATGTGTATGTAGCTAAGTATGAGGAACTTTGGGAGATACCCAATTCTCCGGGGGGTCCAGCAGACAGAGCCATCAATGGGAAGTCTACTGGCCCCCCCGGAAGGAGCCCCCAGATTCCTGGACAAGTGTGTATGACTAATGCAATTAAAACTGCAGAGCATCCCACTTGGAAGGGACGGAACCACTTCCCAGTAGCCCTGGTCCCTCCATCAGCAGGACGCCCCTTGCAGACCTAAGTGGATGAATGCGGAGAAATGTAGTTGGGAAGCAGAGCACCAGGGTCCGCAGAGCCAGGTTCCCGACTGGCTCTGCTACCTATCCCACCACCCCCCACAACCCCCAGCCAGGAAGGGACAGCCGAGACCCAGGGACCGCAGTACTACTGCCCAGGCGCCACACGCAGCACAGCCAGAGCCATCCTCACCCTTCAGAGGCGGCAATTTGTTGGGTGAATATCAGTCGAGTGACGCATGAGTTGCATGTGAAGTGCCACAGGGGTCCGTTTTGGAACCAACATCATTTATATTATACATTAACGACATGTGCAATTATTAAATTTTTGAATGGTGTGATAGTAATATACTATCCTTGAATTTGGATAAAACTAAATTCATGGTATTTGGGAATCATAGACTAGATAACAAACTTCAATTCTAATATAGAAATTAAATTTCTATGTGTCATATTGGATCAATAGTAACAGAGCTTAACACAAGAGCAGCTGACCTAAGAATGAAGATCATGGCTAAGACAGACACCTAGAAACCCCAAAGGCCATTACCAAAATAAAGTGAAGCACCTTCTGAAAGTCTGCTAGATGTCAATACAGCACTACAAACAATATCAACTATGGCCATCACTGAGACCAAATAGCTTATATACAGCACAGCAACTGTGATCCCTGAGGTACTTGGCTAGAAGATCGATAAGACTGTCAAGGCTAGAGACTAAAGAATACTGGAAAGGCATATGGGAGAAGGAGGCATCACATAACAGCAAAGCCAAGTGGCTGGTGGACCTGAGAGCAGACCACAGCAACCTTCCTAAACAAGACCCAGAAATCATCACAATGGCAGATATCTAAGAGAAAGTCTCAGATATGAAGAACTGGACAGCACCAGGTCCTGATATAATCAATGCCTACTATGTGAAGAAACTAACCTCACTCCATGAGCGCCTGGCGGCACAAGTGAACAAGCTACTAATCGATGGAACTCACCCTGAATGGAAAACATAGTTAGGGGCAAACTTTAAACTGATCGCCCAAGTCAGCATCAAGTGCGGCACTTACCAAGGAGATGCTCTGTCCCTAATGCTGTTCTGCACAGGCCTGCACCCCCTGAACCAGATCATTACCAAGATTGATTATGGGTACTGACTACAGAATAACGCAACCATCAACCACCTCCCCTACATGGATGACATCAAGCTGTATGCCAAGAGTGAACAACATATCGACTCGCTGTTACATACCACCAGGATATACAGCCCCGCCACAAACGGCCCTGTTTGCGTAACGAAAGCAGCTGGACTCCAGCTGATCAGCTGCCCTGTGGTAGCCCTAGGTAATTCTAGGTAGAAACGCCCAATGGCTGGTCTGTGGTAATGCTAGTGTTAAAACACGTACAAAATCCATCATTCTATTCTGGTTTATTTCTTCATGATTCAATCAAAGGCGGAGACCGCGGGCAGTAGAAGAATGGCCAGTTTCCCAGTGCCGCAGGGATGTCCAGCGGTTTCTGGGGTTCGCTAACTTCTACCGCAAGTTCATACGACGGTTCAGCAGCATCACGGCTCCACTGCACGCCCTAACTTCTGTCAAGGCTCCCTTTTAGTAGACAACAAATGCAGATGCAGCCTTCCGGCAACTGAAGGAGAGCTTTACCTCAGCACCCGTTCTGAAGATGCCGGACCCGGAAGGACAGTTCGTCGTGGAGGTGGACGCCTCCAACATGGGAGTAGGAGCAGTCCTTTCTCAGAGGGACCCAGCCGGAGGTAGGCTCCATCCTTGTGCCTTTATGTCCAGGAGATTGTTGCCAGTGGAGAGGAATTACGGTATCGGGGACCGGGAACTGCTGGCCTTCTCGAGGAGTGGAGACATTGGTTGGAGGGAGCGGAGCAGCCATTTATGGTGTATACGGACCACAAGAACCTGGAGTACCTGAGAACCGCCAGACGATTGAATTCGCGCCAGGCCAGGTGGGCTCTGTTTTTCAGCCGTTTTAACTTTCACTTATCCTATCGACCAGGGTCCAAAAATACCAAGCCCGACGCGCTGTCTCGACTCCACGAGGCACCGGAGGAATCCACGGCACCTGAGACCATTTTGCCGGCGGAGTGTCTGGTGGGGGCGGTTTCCTGGCCAGTGGAGCAACACGTCAGGGAGGCCGTACGAGACCTTCCGGTTCCAACAGCATGCCCCCCAAATCGCCTGTTCGCTCCGGGGAGAGGTCATTCAGTGGGCTAATGCCTCTTCGGTTAGCGGTCATCCAGGGGCTCCACGGACAACATTCAGGGTTGGAGAAAGATTCTGGTGGCCGTCCATGAAATGACACGTGCTGGAGTACGTCGCCGCCTGTCCAACCTGCGCCATGGGTAAGGCCTCTCACCAGCGCCCAGCGGGGTTGTTACACCCTCTTCCAGGTTATGATGGAGCAGGTTTTCCTTCTCCATGGGTTCCGCAGTGACATTGTGTCCGATCGGGGCCCCCAATTCGTCTCCCGATTTTGGAGGGAGTTCTGCTCGCTGGTGGGAGCAGAGGTCAGCCTCTCGTCTGGGTACCATCCGGAGTCCAATGGACAGATGGAGCGAGCCAACCAGCAGCTGGAAGTGGGATTGCGCCTCCTGGCGTCCAAGAACCCAGGCTCCTGGGTACAGAAACTGGTTTGGGTAGAATTCTCGCACAATACCCTGCCATGCGCCTCAACCGGTCTAACCCTGTTTCAGTGTGCGTATGGTTTTCAGCCTCCCCTATTCCCCCCTACCTTGGAGGAGGAGGTCCACGTCCCTTCAGCCCATGCCTTGGTTCACACGTAAGTTGGCACCAAAATTCATTGGCCCGTACACGATAGCCAAGGTAATTAATCCTGTGTCGGTGAGGCTGTCATTGCCCAGGACCCTGAAAATCCATCCGACGTTCCACCTCAGTCGCCTCAAGCCGTTCCGCTCCTGCCCCATGGTGCCTCACCATCTGCCCACCCCTGGGTGGGGGGGTTTCCGTGGGTGCCGTGGAAAAGGCCCGGGGGGGGGGGGGTACTGTCAGGTTTCTGTGTTCACATCCTGTTTTACTGTCTTAGTTCCGGTTTCCTGTTGCACTCCGTTAACTCTAGCTTTACATCCGGTCATCATTACACGCACCTGTTTCACATTTACATCACTCACCAGGATACTTCACCACCACCTGTTACCACAGCAATCTGCCAGATCGTTGAATCCATGACTTCACTTTCCACCATTCTCTCGTTCAGCTTACCCCGTTGCCGACTTAGTTCCGTGTTCCTGACTACCGTTTCTCGCCTGATCCTGACCGGACTGTAAACCCTTTGTCTCTGTTGCTGAACTCTGCCTGTTACTGGAACTGTCTTAGCCTGCCGATTCAAACTTGGAAATCTGAGCCTCCTGGTTTTGACCCCCACCTGCTACTGGAACGATCACGCCTGTCCCTCCTGTACCTCAATCCCGTGTCTATCTGTGCATGACCTGGACTGTCTGTAATTACGAGAACTGTATTAAACCCCTTGAACGTTACCATCTGGTTGTCGCCTCATCGCTGTGCATGTGGGTCCGATCTCTGCCTAAGCCTGACAGAAGTGATCATTATACAAAGAGACCAAGGTGGGAGAGGCTGCAGGCCTGCTTGTATGGGAAATATAATGTCTGAAAAAGAAAACACAGTGACCATATTCTTATGTCTGATTTACATGTACTGAATCTACATTCATCTGGGATTTTTTTTGTTTTCTTTGACCAGAGCTCAGAAAATGAGAATGACGAGGCCGGTGGCAGCCTTGCTCAGAAACAGCGAATCATTTTCTTAGAAAATAACCTGGAGCAGCTCAGCAAAGTCCACAAGCAGGTTTGTGATTACCACCCCACCAATAAATGTTTCATTCTGCTCAACTGTCAATTTGTGTTTAGTGTTTGTTTAAACATCATATCATTCATCTAAGTGAGTCAAACCTAAGGTTCGGTTTGAGAGCCACAAAAAATAACTTAAGTGAGTTTCACACTTCACTCTACAGCTTGTCCGGGACAATGCTGACCTTCGCTGTGAGCTGCCCAAGCTGGAAAAGCGTCTGCGGGCCACAGCAGAACGAGTGAAAGCTCTGGAAAGTGTCTTGAGAGATGCCAAGGAATCTGCTGTGAGAGATCGTAAGCGCTACCAACAAGAAGTGGACCGCATCAAAGAAGTTGTCCGCACCAAAAATGTATTCAGGAGGGGGAACTCTGCCCAGATTGGTAAGGATGCATCTGTTATAGACTTTAGTGAGAAGGGGGTTTGTTCCAAGAGGGTGAAGGGGTAAAATGGCATACCAGGTTTTAATCTATCATCATCAAACAAGTACACAGTTTTCTTTAAATTCTACACTAAATAATGACATATGAAAACACTGTACAGTTCAATAAATACCCTGTGAGACCGGTTAGGAAGAGTCCAAAGTGCTTAATACTTTGTTGACACAGCAAAAGGGGGTGGCAGTTCATTCCTCCAGACGTTGGTGGTATTGTTGTCCTTGTTCTGTTTGTTGTCTGTTCACTTTGGTCTTTTTCGTTGGTCCCTGTCTGTGTCTGGTGTGATCACGTTGAACACCTCCACTTGTGTGGTGTGTATTCAAGGTTCCCTTCCTCATGTCTTGCTGTTGGTCTATTGCTACTGCTTGGTTGGTCATGTGTGTTGCAAACCTGCAGTCAGGCGTGCTCGCTCAGACTAAAAGCTCACCACAAGCAGTGTGGCAACGGCTGTTGAAACTGACCAATGGTGTCCTAACGCCTCCAATATTACTAGACGGCTTTTAAGGCAAACACTACAAAATCCCTTTAACAGTGAACTGTTAAACTTCCCCTAGACTCCCTATTAGTACGGGTCAGACCAACAAATTAGTGAACCAAAGTGCAAAGCACCTGAGACAGACAGGCGTAAATTAATATAATTTAATTGATCCGTTATTGGACGGTTTAACAATAATGGTTTAAACTAATAAAGGATATTAACTAAAGACACTTAAATCCTACAATTGAACACAGTACGCAGACCAACCTGAACAGTACATGAGACAAGGTTAACCCACACACGAACACAATGGCATGGCGAACAATATGAACCAACAAATAAGAAGGGCAAACTTAAATACCCGCAAAACAGGTATAACTAGTCAAAATCAACAGAAGATCAGGAAGTCGACAAAGACACTAGACAAGACTGAACAACCGTTTCTCCAGTAGCCCGGACGATTGAGTTGCAACAGTGTGTCCTTGTGATGTTGGTGTTACTTGGTTTTTACTGTCTGTAAGTAATTGCGTGTTGTAAGTACTTGTCGTTTAAGTTCATTGCATGCTTTAGTAGGGTTTTGGTTTTGGTCTTGAAATTACTTCATATTCCTGCATTAGCATTGTTTTTGGTTGATGTGTTCTTAACCTTTTCTCCTGCCACTCTCATTTAGATTAGGTAAGATTAGATCAGACTTTATTAATCCCACGATGGGTAATTTCCCCACTGTGAGACTATTAATGGTTTTTCTTATCTTCTTATTTTATCTTCTCCCTCTGTGTAGCTTAGTCAGTTAAGTGGCCAGTAAACACTGTTAAATTAAGTGTGTCAGGCCTTTTCCTTTAAGTGTGGTTTTGTTCACTGCCTCTAAGTTGAGCCTGGTCCTGAGTCCAACTTAATTAATGTTTTGCCAGTAAAGGGTTTAGTTCAATCTGGCCTGTTCTTAAGCAAAGAGGATGATGTATCCCAGGGTAGACGGTGTTTGTAACTCCATGACAAATGGTGTGAGAATGAAAATGTGAATCATTTAGCAAGAACATGACATGGCAAGGCATAGAATCATGGTATGGTAATACCAAGGCATGAGGTATATTGAGATGGGTTGGCAGCTTGGCTTTCTTAAGGACATGATAGGCAAACATTAGGCTGTGGGAAAACAATAAGGGAACCAAGGCGAACTGTGGGTATAAATACATAGGGAGGACAATTGACGGATTAAAAAACAAAAGACAATAATTAAAAATAAACCTTTCAAATAAAACACCAAAACCAGAATTCAAGCTGCTGACATAACATTACTATGTTGTACTCATCCAGCTGTTTGTTTGTTTTTTGCCACCTTTCTGCTTGCAGCCAAACCTATTAGAGCTGGACATCAGCACCATCAACATCCATCTTCTTATTCACCCATCAGACCTACCATCAGAGGAGGGACTATTGCTTCTAGTCCACATCACCATTCACCCCGACAACAACCCCAGTAGAGCCAGGGCAAGTAAGTTGAGTTGCTACAATAGAACTCTCAGCAGTCTTTGCTGAAAATCTGAACATTTTTCTTTGTTTTATTAATAGCTGATCTCAGCGTGGTATTTTTCCATAAAGTACAGCTATGCTCATGAGGATGGTGCCAAGGTTTTGCCTGTTTTAAGCAGTTTCATTTGTTGACACATTAGTGTTAACCACATCAACCAAGACACATATTTAGGAGACTTGGATTAAAATGTGCTTTCCATGCTTTTACGAGTCAAATCGTTTTACCCTTAATAAAAATGACCAAAATGTTAATGTTGCAACCCAAGATATAGATTGGAGACGCCTGATCTCTGCTGCAGCTTTAGGCTTCCCTGTTTATCTTGTTAATTTCTGTCTTTTTAGGTATGACAACATTTTATTTATATGTCACGGAACACTTATGGCAGGATCCAAATGCACAGCAAAGAGACGATGTAAAACTCAGGAGGTAATCGTAGTCTTGGTCACACACAGGCAGAGGGCGGTACACAGGTAGACACTGGTTAGGCACAGACAAGGATCAGGCAGGCAGAGCTTAAAGACAAACAAGATTCCACAGTACAAGGTAGCAGAGTCAATGTACGAGTAACCACCGGCTGAGACAAGGCAAGGTCAAGACAAAAACAGGGATCATACACGTAAGACTTACAAATCAAACGCTGGTATGTAGGCATTGGAACACTAACAATCTGGAAAATGATCATAATGAATACTGGTGCTTAAATACATTGGATAAATAAGTGATCTCTGACATTGTATTGGAATTGATTACTAACAACAAGTCTGACACAGAACTTGAGGCCCTGTTCACAAAGTGCAGAGTTACAGATTAAGTTCAGCCACAATTATAATGCTAAACCCGTTTGGAAATCAGTCAATGTTTTGTCTTTACAGGTGAATTGAATCCTTGTCAGTTCCTTTTTATGTTTGTCTGTGGATTTCCAAACTGTTCTTTTCTCACCATGCTGCCTTTACTGGTATTGGTATTGGTACAGACTACTGGTTTCTATTCTTTACCACAAAAGCCACTCTACCTTAACTGCCAACAGTTACACCTGTAAGTGTACTCTCTACATCTGTGACTAGGTTCAGCAGGCCAACAGTCAGGTGGGAAAAAAATTTAGAAAAAATTCTTCTAATGGTACCATCAGTAAACATTAATATAAAAAATGTGTCTCATTCATTACAATGAGTAGGAAACATGAGACAAATGTGGGACAAACATTTTTTTTCTGTCCAAAACTATATCTCTGACTGATACAAGATACACTAAATGAGGACCAGTCAAACAAGTTCCAACAAAATGTGGACCCAATCACTCAGGTCCCAGAGCTTTCCAGACTATATAATATTAAAAGTTCAAATAAGACATCTGAAACAAAGTGAGAACAGGAACTCAAAATCTTTTCAGGGAAACATAAAAAATAAATAAATGTTAGAAAATTAGTCACTGCATTTAGCAGTACCAAAATGAAGGAACATCCATCATTAAAAATGACAACCAAAGAATCAGAAGTAATGACATAACCATCAAAAATAATGTAACATAAAACAGGCAAATCTATCAACTCGTTAAAAAACAAAAGTACAATGTTTGGTGAAAATAAATCAAACTTAAAACCTTACAAGCACATAACAACTAGAGCATATAAGTCAAGATTACAGACAGTGAGTGATCGGCACATACAATAGAATTGAATAGGGTTGAACCCCACCCGTTTAGACCATAGCCCAAATGGTGGGGCCCAGAATTAAATGAGGATCAAGTCAAAAGTTGTCGAAAGTACTGTTTTCTCTTCAAAACGTACATTTAAATGATAAACAATTAAAAATATGAAGAAAAATTATTTTGCGGATTATTTTACTCTGCACTGATATAAAGTTTTTTTTGACAGTGGTGTCAGAAATATGAGAAATAAGGTTGAGTGCTTACTAGGTTATTTTGGTGTCAGAAATTGTGTTTTAGTGAAACCTAAAATATTAGAAATAAACATATTGTGGACAACATTAAGCCTTTTAAGTTTAAAAGAAGGTTACGTTCAAACTAATGTATTGTACCTCGTAAAATGGAATCTCGACATGAGATTCCACTTGACCCTTCATGTTGAACTTATGTTGTACTTCACATAAGTCTTGGCTTGCTTCACGAGCTGTCGTGCCCAATTGTTTTGATAATTCCTATTTTCATTCTTGCTAATGATGTTTCATTTTTTTCTCTGATGGTCGTCCAGTGAATGTTTTTTTACTGTATATTTGGCTTTGAAGGCTGTTTCTGTGCTAATAAGTGTCAAGCTTTTGTCATGTTGCACATTGATAATAAGCTCTCACAGTCAGTGAGAGAAACAGTAATTGTGTTTGTGGCCTCATGTAATAAACTTTGGTACATCATTGTGTTTATGCAGTGTGTTAACTGGATCATAAATATACACTTATCTAGGGGAAAATTGCTTTCTGACATTCTTGACTTGTACACCATCTTACACACAAACAAGTTTGAATCATGAATCACAAATTATCATTATGTAGCATCTAAAAAGGGTATATGAATTTCACTGAACCCAGAATCAGTGGCAGTCAATAAGTTTACTGTAATCGCAATAATATCTGCCATCCTTGCCGTAAAGGTAACAAAGTATATGAATGACTATTGACTTGTGTTTAATTTATAAAAATGTGTTTTATTACATTAATATGTTTGATAACTGATCCTATCCTGCTGATTAATGTCAATTTACAATGATTTGCACCAGAAACCAGACCAGTTATATGTGAACTTCTGTGAGCCTTCTGAATTAAACAAAAGAAATACAATAATCTCAGTCATGTCTGAATTAGGTAGAAGAAAATTCCCATACATAGAGTGCTTCAAATTTGACTTGTCGGTTTGATTCATATAACTTTATTGAATTCAACCAATTGTAATCTAATAGCATCTAGAGAACACATGTATAGAGTGTTGGACAAGGCAACCTCCACTGATGACTAAGAACCTTCACCTACACATTATAGGTCAGTGGTTCTTTAAATCTGAATTATAAATCTTGTCTAATCTTGTGTTCAGAACAATCAATCAACAACAATTAATGTATAAAGCAAATTATATCTTGTGTACACCCTGGACAGGTCACCAGGCCATCACAGGGCACATTCACACCTACGGGCAATCTCCAACCATGAAAGGAAGCCAGGGAACCCGTAAAGAAAAGAAATGAGGTGTCAAAAGGAAAGAATATGCACACTCCACACAGTCCACCCCGGGAATTTAAACCAGGACTTTCCTGCTATGAGACAACAGTGCTACCACTGCACCACCAAGCCACCAATGCTTCATTGAGTCCAAGCTTGCCAAAGCCTCTTGGTTTATTCTGTTTTTCTTTATTGTTACTTCTGCAGAAGCGAGTCGTCCTGTTGTCTGAGGTTATTGGTAAAATGTTTATTCCACTGACTCTTAACACATGCCCAAACATACTGGAGTTACTAGATACTAGTTTGTACGTTAGTACTGTGCTACATTGATGTTACTGTAGGTCACATTTGATCTGCAACTTAATTTGCAACTATCTAGCTTTTCATTTTAAAGGTTACCTTTACTTAGTTTTTCACACATCATTATAGCTTGTGCACGCTACATCATGTCTAAACGCCACCAGAGATCCTTCCTACAGATGGCCATCAGCCAGTACAATTCCTCCTCTCTCTGTAAGGGTTGATTTCATCCGGGCAACAACATGTGTAATAAAACTTTAGCCAGTAATTAGATGTGAGAGTGTGTAGATGTGTTAGCATTCTTAACTTTGACAGTAATCAATGTGTACAATATAATTGCCCTCTGGAATTAATAAAGTTTTTTGAATCTTGAATCTAAAGAAATGACTCTTGCAGCACTAGCTTTTAGTCCTTGTATCCCATTCTTTCTATGTTTAATTTTAATTAAGTTTCATTTACCAACTAGCACCGCTTACTCCCAGTTTCTATTCGATACTGCGGGAAATACTGATCTACAGTATGGGTATCATACTGTTTTAACATCTTTAGTGCGTCCCACACAATCAGGGAAGACCAGAAATCTCACAGATCGTATATGCCCTACATTTAAGAATCTATGTATGTGCCCAGCTAGGAAAATACTCCACATGACATTAAATGCCAAACCATGTTTGAATTAAAAAGACAATTAAAAATATCTGCTGAGTACACATATTTATTACAGTACAGCCTAAATGCTTGTTTTCTAAATTAGTCAAACATCATAAAGACTTTGATTATTGTTTGCTTTGATGACTAAACGTGAGTCTGACACTTTACTGCATGTTGAGATTGAAGAGCTCTTGGCTTTCAACAAGGATAAACTCCACTATCTGGTTCTGGTAGACCATGTTTACTGCCATATTGCCTGCATCAAGTTCAGGCCACATTAGTGTGGGGCCAAACACGATACCAATACCTTGAGTGGACATTAGGTTCTTCCTGGAAAAGGCCAGAACCCTGAAAAACACCAGAGAAATAAAATAAAATAAATAAAATACAATTAGAATTTAAAACATGTATCACCTGTATAGCAACATACCAGATATATCTATGTAAACAACCTTAAAACAGACAATCCTAGTTTAAAAATTCTTTGCTCATAGGTCAATTAAAGTTTTATATTTTTTTACCATCTCAGATACTGTACACAAGAAAGGCAGCAACTCCCTAAACCTCTCAAATGTTAATTCCGGATGAAAGTGTGTTCAGTGTCATTGTATTTTTGTCTGCATATACTGTCAGCATAAGTGGTTGAGTTTCTAATGGATAGATAATAGTAGTAGGTTTTGTTTCTAAATCACTTTTTGAAGACTACAAGTGGAACATCATGGTGTAGTACAAGAAGAACTGTAAGACAGTAGTTAATAAAAAATAAAAACATGAATTTGTTTAAAAAAAATTGGAACATGAATGAAATGTTTATGAATACCATACCAAGGGTGATGATAAAGCTCTTCTGTAGATATATGTACACATACATTAGACTTAGAAGCATACAAGCATTCAACTAAATTGAGGTTGTAAGGAATTGCATCCCAGAACTATGATAGACGGGATGCTCTGTGACAGTGGGTTCTAGAGATAGTTACTGTAACGAGTTCTATCTGAAGAGCATGGGGGCAAACTAGTGAGGTTTTCATAAACAATTAGTAACATATCGTTTTGTTGCCACTTATTGTCCTACGTTCTCACTGCATTTTCAAAGCTCCACAGTGCGTGGTATATCTTTTTGACTTGTAGATCGCGACCTGCTCACACTCCTGAAGTGCTCTAGTTGAACCTCTTAAAAAACTCATGTGGGGCCTATGATTATGTGGCCCAGGAGACAATACCACATGACTAATATAGTTGGCTCACCCACCCATATTATTTAGTGCATGGATCGCTAAGACTACGACTTTTTATTGTTGTCTGGGGCAGACGCCTTATGAACAGTCCAAGACAACAGTATGCTAACTACAACATCCATCCATCCATCCATCCATCCATCCATCCATCCTCAACCGCTTTATCTGGGACCGGGTCGCGGGGGCAGCAGTCTGAGCAGAGAGTTCCAGACTTCCTTCTTCTTGGACAGTTCCTCCAGCTCTTCCGGTGGGACCCCAAGGCGTTCCCAGGCCAGCCGGGAGACATAGTCTCTCCAGCGTGTCCTGTTTCTTCCTTGGGGCCTCCTACCGGCGGGACATGCCCGGAACAGCTCCCCAGGGAGGCGTCCAGGAGGCATCCGAACCAGATGCCCGAGCCACCTCAACTGGCTCCTCTTGATGTGGAGGAGCAGCGACTCTACTCCGAGTTCCTCCTAGGTGACAGAGCTCCTTACCTTATCTCTAAGGGAGCGCCCAGCCACCCTACGGAGAAAGCTCATTTCAGCCGCTTGTATCCGTGACCTTGCCCTTTTGTCATGACCCAAAGCTCATGACCATAGGTGAAGGTAGGAACGTAGATTGACCGGTAAATTGAGAGCTTTGCCTATTGGCTCAGCTCCCTCTTCACCACGACGGACCGATACACCGACCGCATTACTGCAGCCGCCGCACCGATCCGTCTGTCAAACTCACGCTCCTTCTTTCCCTCACGCGTGAACAAGACCCCAAGATACTTAAACTCCTCCACTTGGGGCAGGAACTCTCCTACAACCTGGAGAGAGCAAACCACCTTTTTCCGGTGGAGAACCATGGCCTCAGATTTGGAGGAACTGATTCACATCCCAGCCGCTTCAAACTGCAAAACCGCACCAGTGCACGCTGGAGGTCCTGGCTCGATGAAGCCAACAGGACAACATCATCTGCAAAAAGCAAAGATGCTATGCTGTGGTCCCCAAACCAGACCAGCTGCCTCAGGAGTCCCACAGATCAATCAGACCTGGTAGGACTCCTTCTTCAGCTTGATGGCGTCCCTTACTGTACATCCGGCGTCCACCACCAGGTTCAGGGAATACCACCACGACAGGCACCGAAGACCCTGCGTCCACAGCTCCGAACGGCCGCGTTGACAATGGAGATGGAGAACATGGTCCACTCGGACTCTATGTCTCCAACCTCCCTCGGAATCTGGTCGAAGCTCTCCCGGAGGTGTGAGTTAAAGGTCCGTCTGACAGAAGGTTCAGCCAGGCGTTCCCAACAGACCCTCACAATACGTTTGGGCCTGCCAAGTTGTTCCAGCCTCCTTCCCTGCCAGCGGATCCTACTCACCACCAGGTGGTGATCAGTTGACAGCTCAGCCCCTCTCTTCACCCGAGTGTCCAGAACATATGGCCGAAGGTCAGGTGAAACGACTACAAAGTCTATCATCGACCTCCGGCCTAGGGTGTCCTGGTGCCATGTGCACCGATAGACACCCTTATGTTCGAACATGGTGTTTGTTATGGCCAAACTGTGTCTAGCACAGAAGTCCAATAACATAACACCATTCGGGTTCAGATCAGGGAGGCCGCTCCTCCCAATCACGCCTCTCCAGGCATCACTGTCGTTACCTACGTGGGCATTGAAATCTCCCAGGAGAACAATGGGGTCCCCAGTTGGAGCGCTTTCCAACACTCCCTCCAGAAACCCCAAGAAGGCCGGGTACTCCACACTATCATTTGGCCCGTAAGCACAAATGACAGTGAGTGACCTTTCCCCTACCTGAAGGCGCAGGGAAGCGACCCTTTTGTCCACCGGGGCAAACTCCAACACATGGCGACTAAGCTGGGGAGCTATGAGCAAGCCCACACCAGCCCGCCGCCTCTCACCGCAGGCAACTCCAGAGTAGAAGAGGGTCCAGCCCCTCTCAAGGAGTTGGGTTCCAGAGCCCAGGCTGTGTGTGGAGGTGAGCCCGACTATTTCTAGCCAGTACCGCTCGACCTCCTGCACAAGCTCAGGCTCCTTTCCCCCCAGTGACGTAACATTCCAAGACTGCTCTTCTATTAACTACATTTGTCCCACAGAGGAAATGTACTGAACATTTTTTGAGCTGCATGAGGAGGGTTTCTGTTTGAGTTCTCTGTGGGACATCAAAAGACATCTGGATGCGCTCAAGTAGCAGCAACTTCAGGGACGGGGGCATGTCATTACAGACAAGCCCGCTACAGTGAGGACTATTAAAACTAAATTACTCCTGTGGGAGAATTAGATGCTGAGCTATTTCCCGCTGCCAAACTGTGAACAAAAAGATCTTTACCACCATGTTCACAGTTTTACTTTTATTTATTTTGCACTGAGTTTAGCCAGCGATTTGCCAAATTTCATGAGTGCTTGACTTTGTTGACCACCCACAGCAGAGTGACAGAGTTCATCATGTCCCTTCCTCCACTGACAGGCGTATTCATATGATGATGTATCCCCACCTTGGCTGAATGTTTAGTTGAAAAACACATCACCCCTTTACCAAATCCTCTTTGGATAACATCTACAGTCGTAGCACTTCAAAGCAATCACCTTTTTTAGTGCAGTACGGTTGCATTGCCACTGTGCAACAGCTGCGTCCCCAACTAAGGATTTTTAATCCTGCAGCAAGCTGAAAAAAATCAGGGCAATAGTCTCGTTTTAACCATGAGGTGGCGCAAAGATATGAGGTTCGACTGTTCATTTCTATCTGTATCTGTACAGATAACATTCCGTTGTGTGGTGGTTATTAAGCACAAACAACAATGTCATGTTTATTGTATCATTAAATGTAGAGTGGATAATTTTTAAATATTATAGATTATTATGCGACAAGTGTTTGTTGTCAATTGCCAAAGCTGCTGATGTCTTTACACAGTTCCCAGGACAGCCAAGAGACATAGTCCCTCCTCCAGCCAATCCAATATGACAATTTAAGTATAATAACATAAAATAGGAATCTATATTTATTCATCAATCTGTGTTATAAATGTATTTTATATGTATCTCTGTACTTCTCTTCTGGTTTGTTGGTCAGAAGAAAAAAATAACAAACAAACTGGTTTTTCGTTTCTCTTGATACGGAACTCAAGTGTTGTTTTTTCAACACAAGGCATGAAGTTGGATTTAATTTCTCTAATCTGTACTTCTGTTTTGAGGACCAAACTCGTACGTTCTAACAGTTTGATTTCCCCATCAGAGTAAAAGGTGGGAAAACGAGAAAACGAGTTGTCTTCCTGTTTTCCGTTTTTTCCTCAAAACGAGAAAATGGGAAACGACTTTAAATCTTTTTATTTGTCTGGTTTTAGAACCGGAGGAACTGTTAATGGCGTCTGAATACGCTGGGTACACAGCACGTGGTTGTTTGCGTTGGCTGTCATGGCAAAGTAGTCAGAACCACAGCTCCCAGTAAGTCCAGTAACTTCGTTTTGTAACGAGAGACCCCCCCCCCCCCACCACACACGCTGTAAGGTTTCCTCTGAAAATACGCATGTTAGAGGACAGATGGATGCGCAGCCTAAGAAAATTAGACTCTTATTTTGAAACACAGTACCACAAGAGGAGAACAACAGGAAGCCGGTGCTCATGGGCAAATTAAGTAATGTATTTATATTTTCCTTTCCAAACTGAAATCAAGCCGTTTTCTGGTTAAGTTGTCTAGAAGATAAAATACAAAGAACATCTGTTTTCTCATTTCTCTTGATATAAGCAAAAGATGGAATTTAATCACAGCACCATGTTAAAAACGAATAAACTGAAAACGGTGTTTTCAAAACTAGACCCGGAATTGGATTTAAAAGCCGTTTTACTATTTATGGTTTTGAGAAAAAAAACGAGAAAACAAGTCGTTTTTCCCAGCTTTTACACTGGTGGGGAAATCAAACTGTTAGAACGTACATGGAACGAGTGGCCCTGCTGCCCCGTCTTTGTTGATTGCACACATTAAGAGAAGAGACACACAGTGTGTTTCCAATTTATTTTGATTGTGCGTGCCATTGCAACTGAATGGGGAGCTGGCCTATAGTCTGCATAAACGACCAATTAATGACTTTGAATAAAACGTAGGGGAGAGCCCTACATATATACATATGCTTATTGTGCACTATAAATGTTAACGGTTATGCTGGATGAAGACGAAAATAACTCCTCCTGCTCTGCAGCATAAACCACTTTGACCGCTTTTAAGGTGTGTGTGAAAACAGTTATACCTGTAAGATATAGCCAATGTCCTTTAAACGGAAGCCCAAACATTTTACTTCACCGGAATGACCTTAATCACAATATCTGCAGGAAAACAAGCTTTTATTACAAAGGCAACACAGTGAATTTGGAACGTGCTCCGCACCCTACACAGGGCATTTTGGTTCACAGTCGCTAAAGCAAGCTTCCCATCCTTTCCCCCTACTCCGTATTGGCACAGAGACATGTTAACATCTTGTCACCACCTGGTCAGCAGGTGTGAAATACTTTAGCTCTGAGACAAAGAAAAAGCCCCATGGGAGATCGGGCAGCATGATCAGCTGCACCTACGTCGGTTGTAGGACGCCAAAACCTTTTACTTCACTTTTTTTAAAACTCTTTTCATGGTATTTCACCTAACAAGTCTGGCAGACTACCACCAACTGCATTTCCATGGTCAAATCAACTTATTGTTCGATTGATACAGTTTAGAGGAAAGATGATGTGTTGTGACAAGCTTATTTCGGTTTTAAACTGCTTGTTAGACTTGCTAATACTATTCGCTATCACAAGTTTTCTAGTGATGACAACACACACCCCTTACATACACACTTCACGCTCCTGCCATCTGATCTGAGCTTCCGTTTAAAGCACTGGTCCCCACCCTTTTTTGCACCATGGACCGGTTTAATGTCATGCAATATTTTCATGGACTGGTCTTTACAGTGTGGCAGAAATAAAGTATACAACAAAATAAAATAATATGATCGCGTAACATGCAGAATGTTTGGTCTCCAAGTCGCAAAGCAGCTTGAAGGCATCCTTGCCTTGCTAGATAGGCAATGTCTCATCACTGGCTCTTTTTGGCTGCGCAAAAAAACCTTCCAAAGATGTTTGTTTGTTAGCTTTGGGGTTTCAATCCAGTGGTAATCCAGTGGTAATGTATTACGTGTTATCAGCCGGAGCAGCCTCAGTGTGTTGCAGTAATCCAGCCTGGAGGAGGTGATGTGTCGTGCCAAAAAAACAAACAAAAAAAAAAACACCTTGTTTAAACATAGCTCAGCTGACCTGAGACTACAGCTAAAAATTTCAGTTTTAAACTGCTTGTAAAGCTTGGTAATACTAACCGCTACAAGTTTTTAGTGGGTGTGGGATTGCAAGACTTCATGCTCCTGCCATCTGATCGGAGCTTCTGATATCCAGGGGATATTGGATATATCTTACTGATTTAACTGTAAAAGTGGTCAAATAACCTGCTGGTTCATGCTGCAGAGCAAAAGATGTCACTAACCCTTTTCATCATTTTAATTTCATACAGTATAAACTGTTCTTGCCGCTCGTGCAGACTAAACGTCTGTAGAATCAACATGTTGCAATAATGAGTTGTAGATCTGCTGAGTCCTGGCATCATGGCTTGTCATAGAAATAAACCACTGTACCACTACAAACAGTGCTACTACAAATAGTGCTACTGTACTGCTACAGAAGACGCACCCCTATGCTACTTAAAAACAATGAATGAGGTGATGGTGCTGGTCTGTTTAAGTAAGTTGATAGGCTGCAGAGACAAAGGGCAGACACGCTATGAAGTTGTATCTCTGCTAAAGAAGCTCTTTCTAGTGAAACCTTGAGAGTAATCACCAAATAAAATGCATTAAATACATTTTGGCAATTGGTGTGAAATCTACGAGGACGTTTGAGAATGTGAAACTATAGGCACCGCACTAGACGTCAGTGTTTAAAATCCTTATGCAGCAATGCACCCATGGTGCAGTGGTGACACAACTGTACTGCAGTAAAACAGTGGTCATTTTGAATTGCTACAACTGTACGTTACGTGACTAGCAAATTATAAATTGCACTTCTTGCACATCTACTGTCAACTTAGGAAAAAATTGGAATCAGAGTGAAAATAAATGGGTAGATTTTTAGCAGCACATCAGTTGATGAGTGACTTTTTACTGGACTGTTTAATGCAGTCAGATCGACATAGTCACACCTCAGTGAAAACAAAAAAAAAACCTTCAGGTCACTTTTATGTTTATATGTTTTTTGTCAAGGTCATTTATTTGGCTATGGATCATTCTGATCTAACTCAACTGAAACAGGTGCTTTTAGGCCTACCTCTGCAGGTGGCTGAAGAGCACCTTCATAGTGTCCTGGTTTGGCTTGGGCAGCTCCTGGATCAGTTTCTTCACAGTTTGAATTTTGTGTGTGGATTCTCTTATTTCTGTTCAAAGAAAAACACAAATTGTTTAAACTCTGGGTGCGTAGGACACTGTTCATATTTAATCAAAAAAGGAACAGAACAATCTATACAATATTGTGTGGTAGTGTTGTTTTTATGTGTTTTGAATAGTTTGTAATCTTGTTAAATATTCTGACAATCTCACGCTCCTTCCTTTTATATTTTTTATTTATATTTGATCTGTATTTGCGGAAGGATTCTGAGTTGGTGGCAACTTGTGGATTGGCTGACTGATGGTAAGCGTATCGTGTCACTTCTAGTTACTGAGGTTTGCTGCCGCTACGTGTGTACAGCGTTACTCTCCACTCTTTTCTAAATATTATCGCCTTATATCTGGTAGCGACTGCTGTTCGGTGCTCGGTTTGTCTTATGTTTAGCTTATCCTTGCTAATACTATCTGCTATCACAAGTTTTCTAGTGATGACAACACACACCCCTCACATACACACTTCACGCTCCTGCCATATGATCTGAGCTTCCGTTTAAAGCACTGTTCCCCACCCTTTTTTGCACCATGGACCGGTTTAATGTCATGCAATATTTTCATGGACTGGTCTTTACAGTGTGGCAGAATTATACTATACAACAAAATAAAATGATCTGCCTCCTTTAGTGACGGTAATAGTATCTGTAATAAGTGTACGCTAATTGCGGGTTTGGAGGCGAGGTTGTCAGACTTAGAGTTTCAGCTTTGCGTCTTAAAAAACAGGCCAGCTAGCCAGGCCCCTTTAGCCGGTGCGGAGCCTCCTAGTTTAACTGCTAGCAGTCCCTCAGCAGGCCCCACAAAGCTGGGTCATGACTGGGTGACAGCTCGTAAGAAAGGTAGCTTTAGGCAGGCGCCCACGGTTCACCACCAACCACTTCAGGTTTCAAATAGATTTTCCCCACTCAGCGACACACCTGCTGAAAAACCCACTCTGATCATTGGTGACTGCATAGTCCAAAACGTGGAGTTAGAGAATCATAGTTAGGTGTTTACCTGGGGCCAGAGCGAGCGACATTGAGTCTTATCTTAAGCTCCTGTCTAGGATAAGCATAAGTATGCTAAGATCGTAATTCACGCAGGAGCTAATGACGCCTGGTTACGCCAATCGGAAGTCACTAAAACTAAGATTCAGTCGGTGTGTTCGTTCACCAAAACTATGTCAAACTCCATATTTTTCTCTAAACCCCTCTCCAATGTGACCAGTGATGACATGTATAGGCGGTTGTCATCGCTCCACCGCTGGTTGTCTAGGTGGTGTCCTGCAAACGATGTGGGCTTTGTGGCTAATTGGAGCAGTTTTGGGGGAAAACCTGGGCTAATTAGAAGAGACAGCGTCCATCCCACTTTGGACGGAGCCTTTCTGCTCTCTAATAACATGACTATTTTGCTTAGCCTCTCTCTGTGTCTGTGATGTGAGCATGAGATGGCATATGCCATGACACAGTACCATTAAGGAAAAACTGTGTAACAAAGACATTGAGCTGCTAGCGGTGGGCATGAGGCCATTCTACCTGCCACGTGAGTTTACACATGTTATAATAATTGCTGCGTATGCCCTACCCTCTGCTAAAATCCTTCTAAGACCCTGCTCTCAGTCACCAGCAGGCTGCAAACACAGCACCCACAGGCCCTCTTCCTGATCTCTGGGGACTTCAACCATGCACCTCCTTCAGCTGCTCTGCCTACATACACCCAGTGTGTCACCTGCCCCACCAGAGACAATAAAACACTGGACTTATTCTACGCCAACACCAAAGAGGCCTACACTGCATTCTCCCTCCCACCCCTGTGCAGAGCTGACCATAACATCCTGCATCTCCTGCTTGTGTATAAACCTGTAGTACACAGGCAGCTGGTGGCAGTGAAGAGGTGGACAGCTGGGAGCAAGGAGGCTCTCAGGGACCTTTTGTCACCTCACACCACTGGACCACCCTCCAAAGTCCTTCACACCTTTACACAAAGGCCTTTACCGTCAGCCCTGCAGACCGGCGACTCATACCAGCAACACTCCTCCATTACAGACCATCCTGAGACACTGAATCCTTGTCCTTCTCCAGCACCCAGATGAGGAAAGAGCTTAAGAAGATCAAGGCCAGGAAAGCACCCGGAGCAGATGGCACTAGCTCCAGACCCCTAAAGTCTTGCGAAGGCGAACTGTGTGGAGTTATGAAGCATGTCTTCAATCTGAGCCTCAAGCTGAGGATGGTACCACGGCTCTGGAAGGCCTCCTGTGTGGTACCAGTGCCCAAGACACCACATGCCAAGACCTCAGCAGCTTCAGACCAGTGGCCCTGATGACACACCTGATGAAGACACTGGAGAGACTGGTCCTGGGTCACCTCCGCTCTGCGGTGGGAACCTACCTGGACCCGCTGCAGTTCGCCCACTCAGAGATCGGCAGCCTAAAGCACAGGACCCGGCAACTAGAAAGGCATTAACGTTCTAACAAAATAAATGTAAACTGCATAGCATGTAGGACACACATTCAGGAGCGACTTCCTCCAAATGACAGAAATCACTGTCTAGATCCAACAACTATAATAAAAATACCAAGTCCTCTGTTCTACTTAGAGAGCTTTTTCCCCATAACTCAAATGGAGTTAACTTCAATAATTTACTCATCTAAGTTGTCCACTTGTCTTTTAGACCCAATCCCAACCAGATTACTCAAAGAAGTTCTACCTTTAATCAGCTCGTCCATATTGAAACAAATCAACCAATCCACAGCTATGTACCACAGACTTTTAAGGTTGCTGTGGTCAAACCTTTATTGAAAAAAACACTACTTTGGACAGTGGAGAACTAGCCAACTATAGGCCCATTTCAAATTTTCCCTTTATTTCTTGAAAAAATCATGGCTAAACAATTATCTGACCACCTGAGTGGGAATAACTTGTACGAAGATTTTCGGTCAGGATTTAGAAAATATCATAGCACAGAAACGGCTCTTGTTGGAGTCACTAATGATCTTCTATTAGCTTCGGACAATGGTCTAGATTCTGTCCTTGTCCTGTTAGATCTTAGTGCTACATTTGATACCATTTATCATAACATTCTATTACAGAGACTAGAAAATAGCATCGGAATTAAAGGAACAGCACTGAGATGGTTTAAATCCTGTTTGTTAAACAGGATCCAGTGTGTATATGTTATGACAAATCCTCCATATTCACAAAGATTAGATATGGAGTACCACAGGGTTCTGTGCTTGGTTCTGAATATTGTTCAGTTTATACATGTCTCCTCTCCTCAATGCTTCCTAAGATTATTAGGAAGCATTCTATAATTTTTTATTGTTATGCAGATGATACTAAGCTATATATGTATTTGGAACCAAATGAAACAGATCAACTAGTCAAAATTCCTGGATGAAATTCCTGGAAATTAAAATCAGATAAAACCGAAATTCTTATCGTTGGGCCTAAAAATCATAGAGACTATTGAGTTAGATAGCCACCTTGGATGCCATCACATTAGCTTCAGATTCTACTGTGAGGAACCTTGATGTCATCTTTGACCAGGATCTCTCTTTCACATCGTATATTAAACAAATCTTCAGAACCGCCTACTCTCATCTTAGAAATAAAGCTAAAATCAGAAGCATGCCCCTCAGAGCGATGAAGAGAAACTGAAACCTCTAGGCTGGACTACTGTAACTCCTTACTCAGTCCTAAAAGCTCCTTAGAAAGCCTACAGCTTATTCAAATGCTGCAGCCAGAGTTCTGACAGGACTTAGAGAGATCAAATTTCTCCTAGATTAGCTTCTCTGCACTGGCTGCCTGTAAAATGTAGGATAGAATTTAAAATTCTCCTACTCACCTACAAAGTACTCAATGATAAAGCTCCTTCTTATCTTAAAGACCTCATAGTTCCTTATGCTCCCAGCAGAACACTTAGTTCTCAGAGCGCTGGGCTACTTGTGGTTCCTAGAGTGTTTAAATGTAGAACGGGGGGCAGAGCTTTTAGCTACCAAGCTCCTCTCCTCTGGAACCAGCTCCCTCTTCAGGTTCGAGAAGCTGACACACTCTCCACCTTTAAGATTAGTCTTAAACCTTTCTTTTTGATAAAGATTATAGTTAGAGATGGTTCAGGTCACTGGCAATGATTGTTAGTCACAGGATCCATCTTTTAGTTAAGCTGCAATAGACATAGACTGCTGGGTGACTTAATTTATACACTGAGCTCCTCTGTTTCCTTCTACCTCCTCTGTCCAATAACCTCCCATCATTGTCCCATGTTTAACTAACCCTGTCTCTTTCTCTCCAGTAGTTGTGCTTCTCTCTCTCTCTCTCTCTCTCTCTCTCTCTCTCTCTCTCTCTCTCTCTCTGTCTGTCTCTCTCTCTCTGTCTCTCTCTCTCTCTCTCTCTCTGTCCTCACCTACAGGTATCATAGGACTCAAAGTTTGGTGTCTGTGATGGCCAGCTGCAGATCCAACCATCCTGCCAGTTTCCAGTCCCTGTTCCAACCATCCTGCCTGTGCTCTGTTGTTGCTTGTTGTTGTTGTTGTTGCTGTGCTTTCTCTCTCTATCCCCTTACCCCAACCGGTCAAGGCAGATGGCCACCCACATTCAGCCTGGTCTTCTGGAGGTTTATTCCTCGTTAGAGAGGGAGTTTTTACTCTCCACTGTTGCTGTCAAATTGTAATTAAAGGCTTGCTGTATGTGGGATTTGTTGGGTTTGGTTGTGTAAGGTCTTAAACCTTACTATGTAAAGTGCCTTGAGATACCTTTGGTGTGATTTGGCACTATATAAATAAACTTGAATTGAATTGTGTCCCTGCCTCTAGCATGCACCAGGGCATTGCAGCTAAGTATGAGAATCAAGGACCGGCTGGAATGAGACCAACACCAAGTCAAATTCCTCGTTCTGTAAGGGGCACTCTACGGGACCTGGCAATAAAGCTTTTCTGATTCCTGAGGCCATGGTCCTTGGCCGGAAATAAAGGTGGTTTGCTCTCTCCATGTTGGAGGATTCAATTCAGCTTCGCTTGAAACACCAGGAGCAACTTTAGGGTTCAGTGTCTTGCCCAAGAACACTTCTACATATCAACCATAGCGGGGGCTTGAACTGCCAATCTTGCAGTTAGAGGAAGACCTCCCTACCAATATGGATTCTACAACTAAAGACTCTAGGAACTACAGGTAGACCAGGGAGCCATGAGATCTTTAAGATAAGAAGGGGAGCTTTATCAGTGCTTTGTAAGTGAGTAGGAGAATTTTAAATTCTATCCTACATTTTACAGGTAGCCAGTGCAGAGAAGCTAATGTGAATGTAATGTAATGAAGCTAATCTAACAGAACAAGGACAGAGACAAGACCATTGTTTGAAGAGAAGATCATTAATGACTAACCAGAGCTGTTTCTGTACTATGATGTTTTCTATATCCTGACTAAAAATCTGTTTTTCTCTTTGAGTGATGTGGTTGGAATTGGGTCTAAAAGACAAGTGGATGACTTGGAAGAGTAAATTATTGAAGTTAACTCCATATGTTTTATTGGGGGAAAGCTCTCTAAGTAAGACAGAGGTCTTGATAAATTTAAAGTTGATGGTGAAGTGATTTCTGTCATTCGGATGACTTAAAGGGATAGTAGGCTTAACAAAGCTATGACTCTATACATGTCATTGCTGGTCGCATTGGGGAGGGGTCCAGAGAAATCTATGGAGTCCGACATTGTTTTAGCAAATGAACAAACAGACTAAATGTTAATTTTAGTGACATCCGTTTACCAGGCGTCATTAGTTTATGCGTGTATTACGATCTTGCGTGCTTACGCTAAGGTACAGGAACTTAGGATAAGACTCAATGTTGCCCGCTCTGGCCCTAAGCAAACACTTAACTATGAACGCTGGATTCTCTAACTTCAGATTTCAGACTATGGAGTCACCAATCATCAGAGTGGGTTTCTCAGACGGTGTGTCGCTGAGTGAGGAAATTTTTTTTTCAAATGTGAAGCTGTTGGTGGGAAATCGTTGGTGCCTGCCTAAAACTACGTTTCTTATGAGCTGTCACCCAGTCATTACCTGGCTGCTTGGGGCCTGCCGAGGGACTACTAGGTAATAGTCTCCACACCGGCTAAAGGGCCCTGGCTAACTGACCTGTGTAGGGTTGAGACTCTAAGTTTAACAACCTTGCCTCCAAAACTGCAACTAGTGTACACTTATTCCAGATGCCATTATCACTAAAGGAGACAGAGGGTAAGCTAAACATTAGACACACCAAGCACTGAACAGAGAGAGAGAGAGAGACATGGAAGACATAGCAGGAAAATGAGATAGGCACTAAGCTAGCAGGGATAACACTAGGTAACTGTGAAGATTAGCAGGATGTTTAATGAAAAAAAAGATGCTTGAGTATTACAACTCTTAGCGCCTCTTAGCAGTTGCTACAAGATATAAGGGAATAATGTTTAGAATAGAGCGGAGAGTAACGCCATACACACGTAGCGGCAGCAAACCTGGTTCCAACATCGGTTGAATTCTCCTCTCCAGCACCCTTGCATAGACTCTGCCAGGGAGGCTGAGAAGTGTGATCGCCTGTAGTTGGAACACACTCTCCTGCAGGAGGTGGAGAACACTGGTACACAATGTCTCCAACCTCTCTTGGGTGGTCGAAATTCCCCTGGAGGTGTGAGTAAAAGATTCCTCTGACAGAGGCTTCAGCCAGATGCTCCTAGCAGACCCTTACAATACTACCAAGTATTTCCTTCCCTTCCAGCGGATCCTAATCACCACCAGGTAGTGATCAATCGACAGCTCAGCCCCTCTGTGTCCAAACATATGGTTGAAGGTCCGGTCCTATGTCACTCCTTGGGGCTAATGTCCGGCTGGGTCCAGGGTGAAGGCGTGGCCACCAGGCACTCGCATACAAGCCCCAACCACAGGCCTGGCTCCAGGGTGAGGCCCCAACTGCGCCATACCGTGCAACATTGTGGTCCTTGTTTTTGCACAGTTCATGAGGGGTTTTGTTAACCGCTCTTTGTCTGGTCCGTTACCTAGGACCTTTTTGCTATGGTAGACCCTAACAGCGGCATTAAGCCCCTGACAACATAGCTCAAAGTCCTCCACCACGATAAGGATTGTGGTTCATAGACTCACTTATTTTTTTTGTGCAAAAATAAAAGAGCATAATTATTTTATATTTATTTCTTTGCAGTTTCTTTCCCTCAGTCTTTTTGTTTCTGGATGACAAACAATATTTGATTTAAACCAACAGACCAATGCATTACAAACTCTGTAATAAGCTTTTCATATAAAGTGGTAAGAGAAAGTAAATGGACAATTTTCACTTAATAAATAAAGTCTGACTTTTGTTTGCAGAAAGTTAAGGGCTTCTGAAATGCTAACGATGGTGATTTGTCATCTGTTGAACACAACATATATCGTCATGGAAAGAAACAATTAAACTTTGGCAGCAAGAACGTCAAGCAAGACATCCTGTGGCTGTGAATTGTTTGTGGTATCAGGTCAAACTTACTAACAGCCTCCACAAATGGCTGGAAGAATCTGAAGGGGAACAACGGCTCTGGAAGCTCACGGAAAAACATTTTCATGGCTCCGGTGACGACATGGATGTCCTCCCACTGATTGTGGTCCAAGTCCAAGTCCTCCTCTGGTGGGACAGATCAAGATAATCAATCATTATTTACTATTATGATGCTTATTAAATATCAGATCTCTCTTCATCTAAATCCCTGTTAGTAAATGACTTGATAAATGAACATCATGTATATCTGTTTTATCTCACTAAATTCTGCTGCAGGATGAATATTATATTATGTTAGTTTAAACGGGTCGACTCCAATGAGTCACTAGCTTGCTGTAGCTGACATCCTCTGAACGGCTGCTCTTGTTCTATAAATGGGGCTGTTACCTGCGCACCACAGGGGGGAGGCACGCTGAGCTACTTTAACAAAACCTGTGTGAACCTGTGTTCATCAAGCCTGTCACAGGCTGTGCTGTGGTCATCCAAACCCCCTCGTGTGGAGACATGAAAACACACAGTACCAACATTGGTACTGTGGGGCCCAATATGTTCAGGAATGTGGGTGTGTGTGACGCTTCAGACAACCTGCATTTAGGTTTTGTGATGCTCAATTAAATGCAACCTGCATTCATACCAACATTGGTACTATGGGACCCAATATAAAATTTAAAAAAAGTCCCACATCTGGTAGAAGGCAGCGCAAAATTCTGTGTGTTGTGACAGAATGGATGGCTGCTTGTATTCAATGCATGTAAATGGACCTGCTCAGCCATAGAGCGAGTGAAGCTGCTTCTCTCGAGCGGTGGAATGGGCCACATTTGAATTCTGTCTCTGTCTGTAAAAATGACTGTATGTTTCACTGGAAAAAAACAGACAAAAAAATAAAAAAGTCCCAGGTCTGTCAAAAAGGCAGCACAAAATCTTGTGTGTTCCTCTCAGAGCGAAGCAGAGAACTGATTCATGCATTTGTTACCTTTAGGCTGGACTACTGTAACTCCTTGCTCATAGGATGTCCAGCTAATTCAAAATGCTGCAGCCAAAGTTCTGACGAGAATTAGAAAGAGAGTTCACATTTCTCCTACATTAGTTTCTCTGCACTGGCTGCCTGTAAAATGTAGGATATAGTTTAAAATTCTCCTACTCACCTCCAAAGCACTTAAGGATAAAGCTCCTTATTATCTTAAAGATATCATAGTTCCTTATGCTTCCAGCAGAATACTTTGTTCTCAGAGTGCTGGGTTACTTTCGGTTCCTAGAGTCTTTAAATGTAGAATGAGGGGGGCCTTGGTTTATACACTGAGCTCCTCTATTTCATTATATCTCTTCTATCTAATAACCTCACTTCATTGTTCCATGTCTAACTACTCTGGTCTCTTTTTCTCCAGTAGTTGTGCTTTTCCCTCTCGCTCTTTCTCTCCTACTCTGTCCTCAACTGTAGGTATTATCAAACTCAGAGCCTTGTTTCCTGCTTATGCTCGGTCGTTGCTTGTTGTTGCTGCTGTGCTTTTCTAATTTTATGTTTGGGAAACGTTGCATTTCAGCTACTGTAATTTTATTTGTAATTAACATTAGTTCCTACCTGCCCTTGTTGACAGGGGACAGGAAAAAGGTGACGCGCGTTGGGTAAGAGCGGCGTAAGAAAATTGTAGCCCGTACCAACAGCGAGAAATCAGGGTTAAAGTAGCTTGTCTTGTTGTTGTGACAAATCGAATGCTGCACGCGGGAGGGCGCACCGTTCAGCTTCTTATTTTTGGTTTTAAACTGACATAATTTGCCATAACTTATTTACGTACTTAACTATACTAAATACTATAATTGTCCGCCACAGGCGACCAGCGGTTCGTAGTCTTGGGGATCCATGCACTAAATATTACGACGATGTTATGTCATGGGTCAAATGCTAATGATGAGATGCTGTTTTTCCAATAATCAAAGTTGAAAGAATTTTCCCACTGAGACTCGAACCCGGGACAAAAAACATTACAGACACCCTTCTTAACCACTATGCCAGCTAAGACTTGATAAGTAACTGTTCTACAACAGTATATGACACAGCCAACTACAATGTTTTAGGACCAAAAGTGGGAGCCAATCACCACCTACAGGCCAAAAGAATGTAACACTCTTTCACGCAGTGCAACCAAGGCGCTGACGCGGCACATTCGGGTGCAAAGCAAGGTGGGGGAAGACACTTTTATTTTTTAACGGCTGCCACTGTATAAATCTCAGCAGCAATGACTTTATGAAGTATGATGCTATAGGCCCATTTCAAATTTTCCCTTTATTTCTTGAAAAAAATCAAGGCTAAACAATTATCTGACCAGCTAAGTGGGAATAACCTGTACAAAGATTTTCAGTCAGGATTTAGAAAACAGCTATGGTTAGAGTCACTTCAGACAATGATCTAGTTTCTGTCCTTGTCCTATTAGATCTTAGTGCTGCATTTGATAAAATTGTTCATAATATTCTATTACAGCACTGGTATGGTTTAAATCCTGTTTGTTGGACAGGATCCAGTTTGTTTATGTTACGACAAATCCTCCATATGCACAAGGGTTAGCTCAAGGTTTTTGTGCTTGGTCCAATACTGTTCAGCCTATACATGTCTCCTTTAGGCAAATAATTTGAATATTTGGAGTTACATGTTTATTAGCAGGAGCAACCCGTTTATTAAGGTAGCGGTTGTACTGCAATGATAAAACTGTCTGATTAATTCAATTTAATTCAATTTTATTCATAGCACCAAATCAAAACAAAGTTATCTAAAATCACTTTACAAGGTAAGGCTTAAGACCTTACATAAATAAACCCAACAAATCCCACATACAGCAAGCCTTTAATTGTAATTAATTACAATTTGACAGTAACAGTGGAGATAAAAAAAAACTCTTCTCTAATGAGGAAGAAACCTCCAGCAAAACCAGGTTAAATGTAGGCAGCCATCTGCCTCGACCAGTTGAGGTGAGGGAATAGAGAAGGA